>NC_056749.1:576513548-576595016 GCF_019279795.1 Protopterus annectens
TAACTATTTACAGTAATATCCAATTTTTATGGTATATAATCTATAAAATAATCTTTGTAGATATAGTAATTTGTCAGGAAGATGAACAGAAACAATTTGTTTGTTGTTGGATATAGTATTAAGTAACACTATATTCCTGTTTAATAATGAATACTTTCATCAATTTTCTGCTGTAGAGATGAGTACGCCTCTGGCAAACACCTATGCTAATATTGCTTTTAGTGAGTGGGAAAAACAGTTTATATTTTCTAATACATTAAAAGCAAAAGCAAATATTTTATTTTTGCATGTTTTGTCAATGACATCTTTCTGATATAGAGGGGTGATGAATGTTTATTGAACTTTTTAGAATTTCTTAATAACACTATTGACTTTCTGAGTTTTAAGCTAAATTATTCACAATTATAAATTATTTTTAGATATAATGGTGAAAAAGAATGACAGTGGAATTATGAACAATATATATAAAAAAAGAAGTACAAGCAAATTGTTATTTACACAGATGGAGTATGGACCATAAACATGTATGTAAGGGAATAGTAAAGAAATTGCTTTTAAGAGAGAGTAAGCTGACAATAAATGATAATCAGGTTATTAATGAAAGAGAAATTATGGCTGATGAATTTAAAAGAAAGAGAGTGTGAAGACAATATGGTAAACAATATGAAACAAGAGGTTATTGCAAAATGGATGGGAGGGGTTAAGCCCTGTTTTTCATAGAATACAATGCTGATGTTAAACAAAAAAAATATAAAATGAATGAGATATATTACTAAATATAATTTGAGTAGTAATTATGCAATGAATATTGTGAAGAATAATTGGTTGATTTTAACTACCTCTCCAGAGATACATAAATATAGAGATGCAAATCCATGATTTACATTTAAGAGGAGAAATAGTTTGAAATAGGAATTATTCTACAAGGATTTTATACCTTATAAATCTGTAAAAGAAACTAAGAAAAAGGGAAGTTATCCGTGGTATAATTGTTCATTCTGTAAACATATTTTGAGAGATATACATTTTATATACCTAACAATGAAAAGAACCTTTTCTTTTAAATATTTTGCCACTTGTAATACTGAAAATGTTGTTTATCAAACAAGATACAGAACTGGCGGAGTACAAATGGATTCTTAGGTTAACTGCAGACTGTAACTTTGGATTAGATATGGCTACTAGTATTAAACCTGTTTTAAAAAGAAATAATTTCAGCCATATTAAATAAAGAATGTTATGATATAACATACATTACAACTTTAAGAATTTTATGATGTGTGTGTGTGTGTGTGTGTGTGTGTGTGTATGTGTATATATATATATATATATATATATATATATATGTATATATATATATATATATATATATATATATAGAGAGAGAGAGAGAGAGAGACACACGCATTGATTTTAAATTGGCTGTGTTCTGTTTGCATTCTGATTGAAGGGGTTCTCTTTTTTCATTATTAATAAACATTTGGTGTTTGTAGCTCTGCTTTTTTAGCATTTTGTGTTTGATGATATTACCATTGAGCTTTCTTTAACAGTCCTCAGGATTTTTTTGCAGGGTCCAGGCCCTGTAAATGTTTATTTTGTCAAATTTGTTATATATTTTGGCTGATCTTCCCCTACATTTTGTCTGTTCATTTTAAAATTCAGGTGTTGAGCTGGTTTATATATAGGTATCTTCTAAATACATTATCACAACTGATTCATCAGGGGGATACTTTCATGGGAGGTTATTAAAGTCAAATTTGGACATGTTATGGGGTGCCCACTTTCAGTACCTTTAGCTGAAGCATGTTGTAATGAGTTTGAGTTGGACCCTGGTGCCATCAAATCAATAACCCGAGTAAGTTACAGCACTTTCTGACATATAACAAGGTGCAGGTAAATATTCTTACATATTAATGATTTATTAAAGTTTTCACAGGAGAGAACAGTGCTGGTACATATAGCTTGGAAAGTTTGGCAAAACTGATCATTGCCAAGGTATATGATCAAGTCATACAAGCTTCAAATTTTTGCTTGTAAGTGCAAACACAAATATTTTTACACACTAACCAGATTAGCCAGATTGTACCCAGGTATTTTTGCTTTTCATCAGTGCTGTTAATGAAAGCCTAAGACAGATTGGTGGAACCTGATGTAGACCTGTCCATCATTTTCTGCTCTTAAACAGGGTTTGTAGATCCCTTGTGACAGATTAAGGACAACGGAAGCGACCATTAATTCTACAATATTTTTACATAATGGGATGGTACCAAAGGTCTTCAACTATATTAACTTGTCTTAGTATATTTTCTCATGTTGATGGCCACAAATACCATAACTCAATTACAGACACAACCACAACCTCCAAAAGTTGCACAAAGACCAGTCTGATAACCTATAGTCTTGATGTGGAGAGAAGTACCAGCTGGGAGCAACAAAAAATTTGAAGAATAAATAGATACCTTGGTTGTTAGAAAAAGGTACATCCATCCACACCAATTTTTTTTCCCATTTTCACAAGAGGTTGGGGTGTCAGTTCAACAGTAACAATCACCTAGAGCCAAGTTTCACATCACTGGATAGCTAGCCCTGTCACAGTTGTTCTTCCATACCACACCTGACACATGCATCAGATTCACACTTATGACCACTGCTGAGTGTCCAGTCCATCTACTGCATGTCTTTGGAATGTGGGAGAAATTCAGAGCAGCTGAAAAACACAATACAAACACAGAGAGGACATACAGGCTCCATACATAAGGCACCCCAGCTGAGAATGAAATCAGATAACCTCTTGCTATGACATGGCAAAGCTACCTGCTGCACCACTCTGCCACCCAGTTGTCAGAAAAAGGTGACATAAGTTGTACTGATTATAGTCGTGTTTAGAAAAATTGATGCATGCATCAATAAAAAGACTTGTTCAGTCCCAGATTCTACTTAGTACTTCATCCATTATCTTTGATTATTTTAGCCACAAAGTTAATGCTGAGTATTTACCATATTTTTCCAATCACTCAAACAAGAGTGCTCCAGTCATAAGCAGTTAGCTAAATTTTGATAAATGGTTTACTTTTTTCCATCTGTAGGACAGGAATGCATGCATGATAATTTCTGAGCCTTGAATATTTGTGCTAGAAAGAAACATATTAGAATAAGACAACACAGCTAGAAGGTGCTAGAAGATTCAACAGCTTAAGGGTGGCAAGAGGAAGTATCAGTTCTCAGAAACGGTGCTGGACAACTGAATAAGCCTACAGGAAGAAATAAGACAGCTGCACAGAGTACGTTAAGAATGCATGGGACAAACATAATGTAATCTTTATGAGGGGAGAATGAAGCTGCTGGTTAAGGATTGCTATCCATTGGATTGGGAAACGGGATGGCACAGAGGGCCATGCAATCCATATCAACAGTCAGAATATGTGTCCTTCTTAATCAACAAGTAGGAGCTATAGTTATAACCTTCTAAAAGGTATAAAAAAATTGCTATTTGATTTCTGTTCTCTTGCACATTTATAGCAGGAATCCCCTGGACGTCCTCATAGGAGTCTGGAGTTTGTGCTCACCAAACATTTTGGGGACACACAGATTCATAATTCTAAGGCTGCCACATTTTGTTGTGCAGAAATCCTGCAATGCAGGGTTCACTCTCAGTGAAAACATGTGTGTACATTACAGGAAGATAGACACTCAGGGGCGGCCCATGCTATTGGACTGCCGGACTGCAGCCCCCTCAGCTGTAAAATAAAGAAAATAAAAGAAAAAGAAGAAAATAAAAGAAAAAGAAAAGATAAGGAAAAATTTAAAAAATTGCGGACTTTCACGCATGCGCACTAGTCCGGACTGCTGCTGAGACAGTCTGGAGCATGCGCATACTGTCTCAGCAGCAGTCCGGACTGGGAAACATGTAAGAACAGAGCTCCCAGAAGTCTATGCAGTTTTAACTGCATAGACTGTTGCTGGGAACAGGTCGGACCCGAACTGCAACGTCGGCAGGCAGGCTGGAGATCTCGCAGGGATGTGATGGTAAGGAGTCTTGTCGGGGATCTCCTCAAACGCGCCAGCTATGGGATGTATGTAATGGCCTCAGCTATATGGATCGCGGACAGGGGAAGGGATCTACATCGCACTATGGAAGGTAAGAGGAACAAAGGGTGTGTGTGTAAATGCCCCAGTTGTTAGGTGGCTAGAACAAACTCATGGTGGTGTGGTAGGGAATACCTCAGGCTTGAACCCTGTACCTTGTATGCAGGTGTTAAGGACCTGAATTCCCTACCCACCACCATTTGTAAAAAAAATTGCAGATTTTTGCCTCATATTTGATCTGATCTGTTCCTCATAATATCTGTGGTTTCTACATGTTGCAATGCTTGATATTTGATGGTGCAGTGGTAGCATTGTTGCCTCACAGCTGCAGGTTCTCAGGTTTGATTCTTGGCTGGGGTGCCTTCTGTGTGGGGTCTGCATCTTCTCCTGTGTTTGTGTGGGTTTGCTTTTGTGTCCTCCCATGTTACAAAGACATGTCTGCATTATTTCTTCCTGGGCCTCTGCTGAAAATTGTTTTTTTATTCCAAGTCAGACTGTCCTTATTAACAAATGTTAAATAAAATTGACAGGCATTTGAATTTCAGACTTCAGGTTTCTGAATGTTTAATTCCTTACATATTTGATGATGCAGTGGTAGCATTGTTGCCTCACAGCTATAGGTTTTCTGGTTTGATTCTTGGCTGGGGTGCCTTCTGTGTGGAGTCTGCATCTCATCCCTGTGTTTGTGTGGATTTGCTCTGGTGTTCTGCCATTTTACAAAGACATGTGTCTGCAGTATTTCTCCCTGGGCCTCTGCTGAAAATTGTTTTTGTTCCGTCAGAAGTAAAATTGACAGGCATTTGAATTTCAGACTTCATATTCTTCAGAAAATACACAGTAACACAACCTTTTATTCTAGCAATTTTCTAAGTTTATAAGATGAATATTTGAAATGTGTCCTTATTATTGGGACTGTATTACCCCATTATTGGCTTTGTCCAGGTTTTTTGTGCTACGGTTGACAGCTATGACAAGAACTGAATTCACTGAATATGTTTGAGGGCTGTATTCCCTCATTACTGGGTTTGTCCAGGTGTTTTGTGCTAAGAGGTTGACAGCTATGGTGAGAACTGAATTAATTAAATGATAGCCATTTAAGTTTCAGTCTTCCGCTCTTTCACAAAGCAGCTGATTTGGCGTAGTGGTATGTTGCTCTGACTGTTTTGCACAGGGACCTTGGCAGTAAAATGTATGGTGGTAACACAGCATTTTTCTTTCACAAAGCAGGTGATTTGGCATAGTGGTATGTTGCTCTGACTGTTTTGCACAGGGACATTGGTAGTAAAATGTATGGTGGTAACACAGCATTTTTCTTTCACAAAGCAGCTGATTTGGCATAGTGGTATGTTGCTCTGACTCTTTTGCACAGGGACCTTGGCAGTAAAATCTATGGTGGTAACACAGCATTTTATTCTAGCAACTTTCCAAGATTATACAAGGAATGTTTAATGTGTCCCTGGCTTTTGACCCCCCCAATAAATTTGGCTTTTTCCAGATTTCTTGTGTTGCGAAGTTGAGATGCAGTTGCGTATTGAGTAGATTTTACAAGGAGCTGAGAGCTGCAGGGGAAGAGAAGTTTAGTGCTGCTTATGCTAAGTCAGCTTGCATTGTTAATAGCACAACAGGTTGTGTACTTGCTTTTGATGCAGAAGGTTGTTGGTTCTACTCCCACAAGGGGTGAATGCTGCTGTACTGAAAAAGTTAAGATACTAACTATGAGCCTGTTATTGGTTTGCTATCCATTTCCTATTGCAATATTACTAGCTTATCATTTTAATGGAATATAAGCAATTTATTCTTCAGGGGCATCAAACACTTTATTTTTCGATGAAAGCATGAAATATAAAGGTGTTTGCTAGCAGCAGCCTCTTCATTAGTTACAGATTTATTTAATGTGGAATTATTTAGATGACATTTTTATTTCTTCAGAGATTGTGCATATTTACTGATAATGGTGGACTGTAGAATTGTGCATATTTACTGATAATGGTGGACTGTAGAAGTCTGAGTAGACTTTTATGATGGAAATGTTCTGAACTGGGCAGTTTTGTCATTATGGGTGCATGCATTTTGTTTCATTGTTTACTGGAAAGATGTTCTGAATTGGGCAGTTCTTCCACTGGTAAAATGTATTTTTCTTTGAATGTGAGTTTCAATGCTGTTTCAATGAATGTGAATTTCAAGGGTAGAGAAGTTTTAATGCTAAGTTTGTTTAGCAGATGTCTTAGTGTTTGTGCTGTAAAATGCAAATTAAAACTTTAAAATGAAGTCCAAATCATCATAGAAGTAAATCAGTATGCACATTAGTGTTTATGGTAAATGGAATGAAATAGCCAAGTAATGGATCATTGGAATGGCTGCAGGGGGAGGCTCCATTCAACCATGATTTTGTGAGGGGGGAAGGGAGGCAAACAAAGACAGCCCCAGCTGAACTATACCTCCCGACTGTCCAGATTTTCAAAGAATGAATAGATTTTTGCTTCTTAATTTTGGTTTGTTCCTCATAAAATTTGTGGTTTTCTGGCAAATCATTTAGGAATTAAGTCACTAAATAATGACACACTGAGTTTCAGACTTCATAACCTTCAGAAAAATGCATGCTAAAGTAAGACCTGTTCTATCAACTGTCTCATTTTATACAAGAGCAATTTTTAGTACTGTTTATATGTTCCCCCAATATATTTGGCCTTGTCCAGATTTATTGCATTAACAGGTTGAGAGGTACATGCAAATAAATTGCTTTGTAGAATTAGGCATAGCCAAACTGTCCCTGATTTTGGCTCAAAATGTTGCTCTTCCCCCTGATAATCCCTCCGCAAAATAGCAATTTTGGAAGAAAACATGGAGGGTTTGCAATTAAGAAATAACTGTAATAATCAGAGTTATAGATTACTTTTATTTCAGAAATGCATGTAGATTCTTTTATTTTGTCAGCTGCTCAAGTTAGCAGTACTAATATTAAAGTGTCCCTTTTTTGACAGGTTCCCGGCTGTATTGTGTGGCTATTTTATATTTTTACATCACATTTTTGGTCCATTTTTCATAAAATTGTGTTTTTTTTGGCATAATTGTGTTTTTTTTTTGGCAAATTCAGACTGAAGTTAGGAAATAATGACAGACATTTGAGTTTCAGATTTCATACCATTTAGAAAATTCATACTAGTGCAAGACCTATTCTATTATCTTTCTAAGTTTATAAGAGCAATATTTAAAAATTGTCCTTATTTTTGGGCCTTTGTCCCACTTTGTATGGCTTTGTCCAGATTTCTTGTATGACAAATGTGTCAGGGCCATCACAGTCAGCCAGAGACATTTCAAATTGTGACATACTTCTTGCACCCCACTCCCCCATGCAGTCACTCTGGATGTGTTGAAGCAAGGCAAGGAGTAGTTATGCAGTGTAAATGTGCAGAGTATCCCCCCCATCCAAGGTAGACACAAGTACTAGAGTGGCTTTTCATCTGTCCTTGATTTTTGCAGAATGGTCTGGTTTCTGTCATACTTTTTGTACTGTTGATTTATGCTTATTACTCAAAAGTGCCTGTTGCTCTGTGTTTAAGTAGCAATACTTTAATGACCATCAGGTAAGCTTGGCTGAGATCGTAAGATGCAAGTAAGCTTTAATAAGCATACTGTTAAAGAATTGCCAACATTGAAACCCTTTCTGTTGTTGCCATGTAGAGAATACTTAACTAGATAATGTATAAGCCTTGGGTATTGAAATGCATATGACAGTATGTGTAATAAAGGACAGATTACATTATTTTAAGAAGCTTATTACACTTGGAGACTTTCAGTCATCTCTGCAGGCTTTATCCGTAAACTAAACAGAATGCCAATCGTGTGGTCCATAACCTGTACAGTAATCCTTTTAAGCAATGTATCTTGAGCTTATTTCTTGTTTGCTATTCATTTTTTACTTTGATCATGTTTTCCCCATGAAACAAATAGATAGTTGTCAGGCAGCAGGTCTTTTTTTGGATAAGAAACATTTTTACAAGTGTGGGCATCAGACATTTCTACTTTCAGCATGTTACTTGGTACTTTAATAAAGCTGAATATAAATTATAATTAGAACTGCAGTGCAAGAAGTGGTTTGAGTTGAGTGCTACTTGATTTTGACTGGCATTCCATTAATGTATTTAAAAACTAATTTATTTTTTCATGCCTCACAACCTTTTTGTTTCCATCCAGATATTAAGTAAGCTGTCATGCAGCCAATGCATTGAAATATTTTAATTCTTCTACACTTCATTTTGTTTTTATTGGACTCTCATAATGATGGTTTCGCACCCAGGGCAGTGTATTTAGTTAGTTGTTGTGGTTTTGAACATAGCTCCTCCCCTTTCTAGTTGGCCACACCCCTTCCCATTGACCCCACCCATTCAGCTGTCTCCTGCAGCCCCCCTTTGATTTGAAGTCACCAGCCACCACTGTAGACACTGCAACCAGTAAGTTACTGAGTAACCATTCACCAAACAGAGACATGTTTTTCTTCACTCCCTGTCTACACAGGTACAGTAATAAGAGGGCTAATAAAATTTTATTGAAAAAAAGACAAACACCAAGTTTACATGTGTGCCACATTACTTAAGCAGTTCTCATTCTCAATATATTTACCTAAGCACAAACAATGTTATTTTATTGTATAAATCAGTGCAAGCGCCTTTTGCTAGTTTGTAGTATGAAAATGGGATTGCTACCTTGTGAAATAGTGATGACAACTTCATGAATGTCAACACTGTTGTTTTTAACACATGCGCACATATGTGCACACACACGCACATATGTGCACACACACACACACACACACACACACACACACACACACACACACACACACACACACACACACACACACATACACACACAAAATATATCTATTGCAACTTTTCAAAAAAAAGGTTTGTTTTCACGGCATATAATGTTGAAAAATCTTGCTCTTCAGCCATTTATTTTTCCATTGATTTTGACTATTTGTGAAATACGTTATTTTAAAATGCTAATATTAAACGTATTTGCACATTTCTGTCATGATATCCTGGCACATTATGAGTCACAACAGCCAGTTTGTACAGGGCAGGGGTCAATGCACAGAAATTTGACTGCTTACTTACTCACTGAAAAATAATGCCTTCTCAGTACTAATTTTAGTTTAAAGTGTGTAAAGAAGTGCAGAATTTACAGCTGTCCACACATCAACCCAGACTGTTTACTTTCAGAGTACAGTATATTGTATTGGTTCTGATTACAGCAGATACAGTATAGTTATCAACATGGAAATACAGCGCATAATTTCAAGGTTAAACAAGTACACATGCAAAGATATTTTTTTTTAACTAGAGATTTGTTGAGCCCTTTTCTGATTAGGTTAAAGACATATGTACAGCAACATGAAAAAACGCAGAGACTTTCCCGATTCCTTGTGAACCTTTGCTGTAGAGGCATGTAATTTTTTTCTGTAGTCAGAATTAAAACATAATTACATATGAACAAATACAAGTCAAACACATATGGTGGGATAAATGTTTAGTTTATTATGAAAGTCAGTGCATGCCCCTTAAGCTAGGTTGCGCTTTAAAATGCTATATAAACAGTTGGCTGAACCCTATAAAAATAGTAAAAGAGATGGGTTATTATAATTCGAAACTGCCCCACTAATTTTTTAGTACAATGCCACATAAGGATTCATTCAAGCTATCATAATAATAAAACATTATATAGCATAACAGAATGTAAATTAGCAGGACACCCGTCTGCTTTGCTAAATGTGCCACTACAGATGTAGATAAGATTGTGGAACTTGGGGGTGGTTGAATGCCACAATATTATGCTGGGCAGTCAAGTGTGGTGGTCCCAGAAACTGAGCAGCCAGTTGGTCTTTAGCAGAATCCTGAAAATCTCATTGGTGGATGGCAGAACTGGGAGAGGGTTGCTGTCAATCTGGATAATCACTCTGTGTCCAGTTTTCTTCATACTACGAACAGTTTCTGGAAATGCTTTGCATATTCTGAATAACATCCAGTATGTGACACCATAGCATGTAAACTGCATTTGGGGAAGCTGAAAATACAAAATGCTAATGAATCCTTCTGGTATATGAGTAACCCCTGACTACCAAAATGATTCAGATCAACACCACTTGGGCTAATCTAGGAGGTGAGAAGGAGGTTACCCTGGATGATGTGTAGTCCATTTTAGAAAGCAATGAGGGAGTTGGAAGGATTACCCCTGTTTAATAAGATGGAATTAAATTCCATGAAACAATGAAAGAAGGAACCATAGACAAGAAGCCCTGCACTGCTGTATATGACCAAGGAGTTGGTAGGCTGATTCTAGATATAAGAATTAATGTACATTACATGGGGAGGGAGAAATCTGTGTGCTACTGTGCAATGATGGCTTAATTATATATTTGATCAGTGCAACAGTCAAAATGCTCTGCTGAGGGTGTCAGCAGCCTGTAAAATATCCATTTTAATGTATGCATTACAATTGCAGATAGTGCTATGTAATGTAAAGTCCATGGCAGATCTATGTTCCATAATAACGATTGCACAATATGATATTTTCAATTTCCATGAGTCTTGCAAAAGTATTCCACATACAGTGTTAGAGATAATACAGTATTACTCTGATACAGTGATGTGATCTGCCTGATTTTGATAAAAAATAAAATATCACAGCCTTCCTAATGATCTGTATTAATACTAAGAGACCACATTTTGCAAACTGTATGAGAAAAGAAGCGTTATATCAAATGTAGAAGTAAAATATTCAGTGACACTGGGGAAAGGAAAGCATGTATGAATTCTTGTTTGAGCTAAAACCCTTTTTATCATCTTTTGATTTAAATATATCCTTGATCATGTCACTGTAACTCTTCTGCATGTACTTTATTCACAGGTCATGGCAACAAAATCACCTCCAGCTTGTAAATGTTGAGCAACTGTGCTTTGACTTTGTTTATTCTGAAATCATATACACTCAGATTGACTTTTTCTTCCTGCTGGAGTTGGAAGGTAGAGCTAATGCTTATTATATCTGCACTGACTCAGTAAAAATAACATTTGAAAATGCTGACATTTCATCATAGACCTCTGTAGAGGCATGATTAATGAAGTATGGTTACCTGTAGAGAAAAAGTTTAAATTACTGGCAACTACATATAACACAACCTCTAAATTCTGCATGCAGAATGGTATATTGGTAATTACTGGTCTAAATTCACGTTAACATTGAGGTAAGGAATTATTTAACATTTTTGTAACAAAAGAGTGATGTTGATGAATACTGAGCAAAAATTGGAACAGTCCACTAAGTTTTGTATAAAAAGAGAGAGTAAGAGAAAGAGAGAGGCAAAGAAACAGAAGGCGGATGCCTAATGGTGAGATATGAGATATTAATATTTCTGCAATAATGAGAAGGCCGTAAAAACAATTCTGTAGGTGATGGCTCTTTGATGCAGATATAGCCAACAAATGTCATTACTCCTATGCTCTTTTTTTGGGATGGGATGGTAGTAAAGGTCTCCAGCTGCATGAATTGACCTTGATATATTTATTATCACCATAAAGTAACCCAGATGACTGTAGGTTAGGTAACAGATCAGGGTGGTGATGGAGTGGCTTGCCCACCCTAATGACAACCAGGTGACAGCACAGTGTAAGTGATGGATGCAATAAGCAGCACTAAGGAACAAGACTGCATTTGACCCGTGCATGAAAGCATGTGTAAATTACAGGACTGGTGCTATGGGGTTTCATACATCAGGCTGTCACAGGGACCGCATAGGTCTAGGAGAAAAGCTACCCCCCCCCCATGGCTGTCAGTGTTAGAGCTTCTAAACTGGATGGCTCTTATCATTGTAGCCAGTCACCAAAAAGTAGAGATGCAGGTAAGCTAAACTCTAATGGAGACTGTGGATCGTCCATGGGGTGATGTGGGATGTAAATTGCAGTATAAATGGATATTGGACAATAGTACAAAGTAGGTTGTCAGTAGGCATGGTGTAGCTCCTAGAAAAAGAAATAAATTTAAGTTTTTTTATCTTTCCCAGAAGTTCATATATGTAGAATTTATTTATTTATTTATTTTACATTTGTTGACCGGGCTAGTATAACTGGATATATGTCCATTTTCAGTAGAGGCCCGAGTAGAAAAGCTCCGAGACAATAACAAGGACAGAAAAAAGAAACATTTATACAAATAATCCGCAAAAAATAGCAATTACAAAAAAATAATTGTATAGTCCCCGAGGAAAAAAGTTGAATACGAGGATAATTACATGAATAAACAATTGATTGCCAGCAAAAATATATATTTTTTTTGACAGCCAAAAAAAAGAAAAAAAAATAGTTCTAGTTCAATTTCAGTAAACAAAAAAATACAAAATAAAAATAGCATAGTGGGGAGATATAAAAGAGAGAGCAAGAAGTATTAAACATGCCATATATAGAAGGTAGAGGAGTTTCAGCAAAAGAAATCCAGTTTGAGAGTTAGAGTAGAAAGAGGAGAAATAAGTATCAGTCAGGCTGAGAGCAGGGCAAAGCCATTTGGTTTTAATGAAGTTTTTCAGCTGATTCTTGAAAAGGTTGGTGGAAGTAAGGGATGTGATCTCAGTTGGAAGTTTGTTCCAGGAATTGCCAACTGCATTTGAGAATAGGCAGTCTCCAGCTTTGTTAAAGGATTTGGTAGTGGCGACTTGTAGTTTTTTAGCTGATCTTAGGGTAGGAAGGTTTTTATAAGAATTTACTAGGTTACATAGTATGGGAGTGTTTGAAGGATGATGTAAAATCTTGTGAATAAAATGAGTTGCTGGTAAACTAGTTGGTTTTGTACTTCCAGCCATCCGAGATGCCTAAGGTTAAGGCAGTGGTGAGTACGGAAGGGGGTACCAGTGGCAAATTTAGCTATGTTGTTGTAGGTGGTTGCTAGTTTATTTAGATTAGTTTTGGATAGGTTGGTATATATAGGCGAGGCATAGAGTAGGGTGGAAATAAGGTGGGTTTGGGAAATAGAGATATTTGCTGACTGTAAGAAATGGTCTGATTCTGTAGAGGAATCTAAGTTTTCTATTTACTGATTTAATACTAGCGTTAATATGTGAGTCAAAGGTGAGATGGTTATCTATTAACACACCGAGGAGTTTGGTGGTGGTTTCAAGGGCTATTACTGTGCCATTGTTTGATTTTACTGTGAGATTGATAGAGGGGGATTTCTGTGTGGGAGTAAATAGCAGTAATTTAGTTTTTTTAGGGTTCAGGAGGAGACAACGTTGATGGAACCAGTATTCCACTAAAGTAAAGACAGTTTGTGTGTTAGCCTGTAATTCAGCAGGGGAGGATGCGGCACATACCAGAGTTGAATCGTCAGCATATTGTATGCATATAGTTTGTGGAAGGGAAGTTTTTAGATCATTAATGAAAACTGTGAAAAGGAGAGGTCCAAGAATAGATCCTTGAGGGACTCCAAGGGTGATAGGAAGCTGAGAAGATAGATTGTTTTCCCAGAGGACTGCTTGTTTCCTGTTTTCAAGGTAGGATTGGAACCATTTTACTAGTTGATGATCAAGAGAAAGTGATTCAAGTATACTTAATAGTATTTGGTGGTTAACCATATCAAAGGCCTTTGAGAGATCTATAAAAAGAGCAGAAGATAGTAGGTTAGTATTCTTGTTTTTATTAATGCTATCTGTAAAGGATAGAAGAGCTGTTGTGGTACTATGGTGAGGCCTGAAACCATGCTGGCAGTCAACTAGAAGGTTGTTTTGTAGGAGATACTGAAGTAATTGCCGATGGATGCATCGCTCCATAATTTTTGCAATGGGGGAGAGAAGGGCTATTGGGCGGAAGTTAGATAAATCATTTGAGGTACCTCCCTTATGCAGAGGGATGATATGGGAGATTTTCCAGATGGATAGGACATAAGATTCAGAGATGGTTCTGTTTATTAGGATAGAAATAGGGTAGGCAAGTACATCAGCTGCGACTTGCAGGAATTCAGCTGGGAGCAGGTCAGCTGATGGTGTACATGGTTTTAGTTTAAGAAGCAAGGAGTGTATCAAAGATGTTGGGACAGGTTGAAGGTTAAAAGGCTGGGGTAATTTGGTTAGTGAGGGAAATTTAGTGGTGGAAGTAGGTGGTAAGGTGGTTGCTAGTGCTTGGACTGTTTCAGATAAATATTTATTAAAGGTGTTGGCTATACAGCTGGGAGAGGTTTGGGTTAGGTTTGAGGGGGTAGGTGTTTTGGACTGTCCTGGGTGGAGTAATTTGTTGATACCTGTCCAAAACTTTTGCGGATTATTTTGTTGGTTTTGTTGGAATTTGAGGTAGAAGTTTTTTTTGTCAAGGATTATGAATTTTTTTGTGGAATTACGAATTTGTCTAAAGTTTAGGTGATCTATTGGGTTTCTAGTTTTTCTCCATTTGGACCAGAGTTTGTTCCTTAGTTGCATGTTTAGCCTTGTGTCCTTAGACAGCCAGGGGGCTGGTTTATTTTTTGTTCTGACAGTACAGGTGGGAGCATGTTGCTCAAGGATCTGCAAGAATGTTTTGTTAAAGTGTGAAATGGCTTTGTCAAGAGGTAGGTATTTTAGGGGTGACCAGTTGCAAGCTTTAAGCTCAGCTTGAAAATTACTTGGGCTGAAATATTTTTTGTTTCTGGTAGTTCTAAAAGCTATTAGATTATGAAAGTGGGTCTTTTGCCTAGTGATGTAAGTAAGAGAATGGTCACTAATATTGTCAGGGAGTATACCTGTTTGATAAAGATGGGGGTCCTTATTTACTAGAATTTACTAGAATCCAATCTAAGGTAGTTTGTTTTTTGTTAGGTTTGTGGATCCTGGTTGGGAAGGTAATGGTTTGGTGGAAGCCAAAAAGGTTTATATGCGTAGTGGGAGTGGGAGATGTACAGCTATTCCAATCAATATTAAAGTCACCAAGGAGTATGGTTTCTTGTGGTAGGGATATTGAAAGCCAGTTTAGGGTATTTTCAAGAGTACTAATATTGTTCCCAGGGGGGATGTAAGAGCAGATAATGTATATTGATTTTTTCGTATTAATTTGGAGCTTTGAGGTTAAGATTTCAGAGTTATTAGGAGGAGGAGGTTGCATATCTAATGATGTGATCTTCAGTTCAGATTTGAACAGTATTGCTACTCCACCTCCCTTTTTATTTAAACGGTCTAGTCTGAGAATGTTATAGCCTGGAGGGACAATGTCATTATCTTTCATTGTAGGTTAACTAGAATACTGCATATACCCAATTACTAATCAAGTTTCTGTAATGGGGTTATGATTTTATTTTTCTTAGTTTGTAATCCTTTTTATATATTCTAGACAGGCACTGATTTATCCATATTCATTTAAGCATGTGTGTATGGTATGAATGTGTGTGTAGACTTATTTATGAATATTCATTTCTGTTTGTGTAACATATATATATATATATGTGTGTGTGTGTGTGTGTGTGTGTGTGTGTGTGTGTGTGTGTGTGTATACATACATACACACACACATACCTCTCACCTCTCTCTCACTATATATATATATATATATATATATATATATATATATATATGGATCTACTTTGAAAGCTCAAACTTTCAAAACGTCGAACCTCATATGGTCGGGACTATAACACTGATGTTTTAAAAGTTTGAAACTTCAGTAAAAAGAAAATAAAAACAAATAACCCAAACCCTAACCCTCAAACACTCTCTCATGCAAGTGCACGCACCCACATATACAC
Source organism: Protopterus annectens (assembly GCF_019279795.1). NCBI lineage: Eukaryota > Metazoa > Chordata > Ceratodontiformes > Protopteridae > Protopterus > Protopterus annectens. Next base: position 576,529,386 of record NC_056749.1, read on the forward strand.
CTCATATAAACTCACTTACCTGTTTTACGCTTATGTAGGGGGCAAGCTCCCTACACCCTCACACCCCTTGCTAATTAGATATACCCACTCTGAGATCACACTTCAGTGAAGAGAATGATAAATTTCCCATTCCACACTGTATGACGATCTCCATTTAAACCATTCAAAGTTTCACAACTTCAGTCTTATGGTCTTGACCATATGAAGTTCGAAGTTTTGAAACTTCGAATAAAACTTTGACCTTCCAAAGTAGATCCATATATATATATATATATATATATATATATATATATATATATTTATATATAGTGTCTATATTAGAGCAGCAAAATGGCATTACAGCAAATGCTGTTTCTCCGACACATATAGACCGAAATCCAAAAATAGCGAAGGCTCAGGTCAGCGATTTTTTTCCCAGGGAAAAAATCGCTTGGCTTGAGCCATGACATTGCCCTTTACCCCACTGTAGTGCGATCTCAGAGTTGGTATATTTAGTTAGGGGAGGGTGTGGGGCACAGCCCCCCACATTGGGGGGTGTTATGATCTATGTGTTCGAGGTTTAGTGTGGTCACTGATTACATGTCGATGAAGAGGTGTTCGATGGAATGCCTTTGATTTTAATATAAACCCTATATATATATGGGAACACTTTATAAGCTCGAAATACTGAAATCTCGAATTTCAGTATCTTGAGTTCATAAAGTGGAAGGATCGGAAGATCGCAACCCCAGAAGCACGAAATTCAAAATCTCGAATGCGGGAGATTTTGAATTAGCGGTTCTGGTGTTTTGCTGTGTTCATGGATTCAGGTAAGTGTTTATGTTTAAGGGTGTTGCGTATGAGTTGTAGTGTGTGTTAGTGTGTGTTGTTACTGTGATGTGTGTGTGCGAGAGGAATGTAGTTTGTGTGGTGGTGTTTTGTGTCTGTGTGTATGTAGTGCAACTTTGGAGTTAGAATATTTAAGTGGGGGTGTGTGGGGTTCAGGGGGGCTTTCCCCCCTGCATATAACAAGGGTGGGTGTATGTGCTTGTTTAGTTGTGTGCGTGTGTGTTGTAATAGGTTCATAGGTTCATAGGTTCATACTAGGCTATCTGCCCAAGGGCATTTATAAGCCTAGCCCATAGTTATGTGGCTTTCGCCACCCCTTTAGTTTGAATAAAAACTATGCCTATCATTTTGCTGTGCCTCTGTCAAGCAGTGACACTGAAGTAATCCCTGGGGTATATCTGCAATCTCCCATCCATTGGTCAAGATTACTCTTGAACAAGGCCAGAGAGGTGCTCTGCCTCACATGTACCGGGATTTTGTTCCACAGCATAGGGAGTCTCTGGGTGATGAATCTGTCCCTCCAGCACGTTCTATTTATAACCGTGTCAAGGTTTAAGTCTCCCACCCTTGTGGTTCTGAGGGATCTAGATTTTTGAGGTGAAGCATATTCATCAAATCTGGGTTTGACATGGCCTTATATGTCAGGCACAGGTCACCTCTGAGCAAGCGGTATGAGACTGAATAGAGCTGGAGTTCTTTCAGTCGGGCAGCATAAGACATATTTTGAGACCCTTTATCCTTTTGGTGAGGAACTTTTGGGGCCTTTCAAGCTGCAGCAGGTGTCTGGTCAGATACATTCTGAACGGGCATTGTACTCAATCATAGGTCTAATGAGTGATGAGTACAGGGGACGATGACCTCCCTTGATCTAGATGTGAATCCCTTCATGATCAGGTGGGCGATATAGAAGGTTTTCCTAACTACTTTAGCAACATGAGTGTCAAACGAAAGGCTACTGTCAACCTGGGTCCCCAGATCCCTGATGACTTTTTCTGTGCTCAGTGGATTGCCACCTATATGGTAGCTAGGGGTAACCTTGTTTTTCCCGAAGGGTATGACTATGCATTTTTTGGCGTTTAACTTCAGGCCATGGCTCTGGCACCAGTTATCCGTTTCTGTGAAGCCCTTCTGGAGGATATCTGTGTCAGATGTGTTTGAAAGTGTTGGGAGTTTGAACTTCGTGGTTTTGCGGTTTCGGGATTTAGGGCTTTGTGATTGTGTGGGTTTGGGTATTTGGATTTTCTACTTTATGGGCTTGAGATTCTGTAATTCGAGATTTCAGTATTTCCAGCTTATAAAGTGAATATATATATATATATGTGTGTGTGTGTGTGTGTGTGTGTGTGTGTGTGTGTGTGTGTGTGTGTGTGTGTGTGTGTGTGTGTGTGTGTGTGTGTGTGTGTGTGTGTGTGTGTGTGTGTGTGTGTGTGTGTGTGTGTGTGTATGGGCCTTTGGGCCTTAAAGCCTTAGTTGAATGTAGCTTTCTTTCACCATGTTAAAATCAGGTTTTTTTTCTGAACTTTCTATTTATTGAATATCTATTAGTCTGAATGGCAGTTTTTTGAAACAGGTAAGTGAATTTTTATGAGGTGTACTGTATATATGTGTGTGTGTGTGTGTGTGTGTGTGTGTGTGTGTGTGTGTGTGTGTGTGTGTGTGTGTGTGTGCATGTGTGCGTGTGTGCGTGTGTGTGTGTGTGTGTGTGTGTGTGTGTGTGTGTGTGTGTGCATGTGCGTGCTCACGTTTGAGGGTTAGGGTAATGGTTAGGTAAGCGTTTAGCTTTGGTGTGTATGTGCAAATATATGTGGAGCAGGTTAAGGGTTAGGTAAGGGAATAGCTTTAGTGTGTGTGTGTGTGTGTGTGTGTGTGTGTGTGTGTGTGTGTGTGTGTGTGTGTGTGTGTGTGTGTGTGTGTGTGTGTGTGTGTGTGTGCATGCCAATGTGTATGAGTTAGGGTAAGCATTTCGTAAGGGTATAGCTTTGCCCCTTTGCCCACCTTAGTAATGATTGTATTCCAAAAGAAGTGTGGAAAAGAAAAATGGATGAAATGGTAAGAATATAGAGAAAGCTGTTCAATGGTGTTCTAAAGGGAGTTGAGATGCTGTATTGTTGGTGTTTCCAAAAGAGGGAAAGGACTTAAAAGACCTAAGAATGCAGATTTATATTGATCCTAAACCATGACTATAAGATCTTTATGTGAAAACTAGCCAGGAGATTAGCCACAATCTTTAGCAGGAAAATGGAGCCAAATACAGACAAAACATTTGATAACATGAATAGAACCCTGATTATCCAAAATAATTATTGTTAATAAGATGTTCCAGCAGTCTTTTGGTACATGTTGGAGATATAAGCCATATATAATGTTGTATAACAAACATTCTTGTTGTGAGTGACTCTGTTGTAAGGCATACAGATGTACCTCTTACCAGGCTGAGCAAGGAAACAGTGACAGTTGCTTGTCTGGTGCCAGAATCCATCAGGTCAAGCATGTACTTAAATCCCCGAGCAACAAATACCAGTATGACTCTGTCATAGTTCATGCCAGTTTCATTTACTTCAGGTGTACTTCCCTGGACTATATGATGTGAGACATGAGGGAGATCTCAGACTATGTGTTCAAGGCAGGTATGAGACTAGCACAGAGCAGCATTCTACCTTCTCCGAATACGATGCTGCAAAATGAGCAACAGATAATTGACTTCAGTAATTGTCTTAGTTTTTGCTGTCATTGAAAGGGGTTTCTATATTGGTTAGCCTGGGAGGATATGATGTATGAAGGTGTTACTGATCAATGTTAGGAGCCTAAACAAGAAATTCCACTCCCCTTCTTATCCTGGAAGAGACTGATGCCTGTGTAGTGACTGAGGCATGGTTTAAAATAGCAAAAGTACTCTGGCTGTGGAGTGCTATAAGCCTTTCACACATTTAGAGCAGATACTGTGCAAGAGGGAAAAAAGATGGAGGTGTATCAATCTACATCCAGAAGTGACTCAAATCAAGGCTGGTAAGGCATCATGATGCCCTAGAGCTTCTTCATGTCCAAATAACTATCAGAAAATTCCAGTACAATGTATTAGCTAGCTATAGAACTCCCTCTGTGATAAAAGAAAGCCAAAACGTCTATCTACAGGAACTAGAATCACTCAGTATTAAACCCAGTACAATTTTTTTAGGTGATCTAAACTATCCAACTGTAGATTGAAAAACCTGCACTCTGTACAAGCACAGAGATTCCTGGACTTTGTCAATGCAAATGCCCTGGAATAATTAGTCAGAGTACCGATTGGGGGGGAATAACATCTTGGATCTTGTCTTTACTGATACGGGAGCATCTTTTACATCCCTTGCATATCTTCATCACTTGTTAGGTCTGACCATAATGCAGTCTCCTTCGAAAGAAAACTGAAACCAGAGACCCATACCACCAAGGCACCTTTAGAAATATCTTTAAAACAAACTAGCTACCCCTATGTGATACATTAGCAAGCTTGAAATCCCAAACAAACCCAGTTAACTCCACTGAATATGCAGAAATGTACATCACCACTCTATACCAGCACGTAAACAGCTGCATAGATGCAGCTGAACCCCATAGGAACAAGTGCAGGGCAAACCCCAGAAACAAACTCACATGGTGGAACCATAATATAAGCAAGGTTTATTATAAAAAGGAAGATAATTTTAACCAAATGTTAGAAGAGTAATTCCCAAAATGTTACAGTCCTTGTCACTGAAATAAACAAACAACTCAGGAGCTTATTGAAATAAACCAAAGCTAAGTTTGAGGCTAAAATAGCTACCCAAAGACAATCACAAACATGTTTTAGTTATTTTTGTAATCTCAAAATCACAACACAGCAATGTGCTGAGATGATTGTAAGTTATGTTACCGACAATGAAGCTGAAGATATAGCGAACCTACTGGCTAATGAATTTAGCTCTAACTTTACCCCTCTATCCCTTCTGTTTGCCCCTCAAGATAGACATGAAACTGGCTTGCCTCCAGTTATCACACAAGACCAAGTCCTAAAAGTGCTACAAAAAGCTAAAAATACTGGATTGATAGTCCCTGACGATATCCCTAGTTGCATCTTAAATAGCATGAAGCACGGTTTAGCCACACCCCTAACAACACTGCTCAGTCTCAGCCTCCATACAGGTTTTGTACTAAGCAAATGGACAACAGCCATAGTCACTCCCCTCTATAAGGGAGGACCTTCCACAGGCTCAGGCGATTACAAACCCATACATCTGGCCAGCCTCATATGCAAAGCCATGGAAAGTCTTATCATGGAATGAATTAAACAGGGCATAGTGTGTCTCCAAACACTGGGCATTTCTCAACTTGGATTTGTCAAGGGCAGTTCATGCTTATTCAGCCTGATAAATTGTTTTGAAAAAGTCACCAAAGTAGTGGATGAAGGCAACATGGTACATGCCACATACCTCAACCAGGCCAAATCTTTTGACACAATTCCCCATGTAGACATAGTAGAAAAGCTAAATAAAATGTGAATAAACCTCTGTGTCACCCGCTGGAATGCCAACTGGCTCACAGATAGAATGCAGATAATCAAAATAGGGAAAGTTACTTCCACAAAGAAACCAGTCACTAGCAGAGCTCCAAGGGTTCAGTGCCAGGACCTCTTCTAATTGGTATCTACTTTTATGAACTAAAAGCCAATACCAAAAGGTTCTTGTTGACTATGTTTTCAGATGACTGCAAGCTAGGAGCAGGCATTGAATCTCTACATGTCTTAGCCATCTTGCAGGATGTTTTATCCTAAATAAATAACTGGTGGTAAAATCATGGACTGAAACTAAATGCCAAAAAATACATTATTGCAGCTTTGTGAAGTCATCTACCTAAGTGATGCCCCTAAGAGATGACCCATTTGTTTGGGATTAGGGATGTTATGTGGACAGTGACCAAACTTTTGACCAGCATGTGTCTATTGTTGTAAGAAAGTCTTTCTATACTGCACAGCTTATAAACAAAGGGATTGTATCTAGATCTAGGAATATTATTGTCCCCCTTTAGTTAACTTATTTTAATCCAGTCCCTGAGTATAATGTCCCCCTTTGGTATGTTTCTGTCCAGACATGTGCAACAACTAGAACACTCTCAGAGATATTTTGATAAAAGGATACAAGACCTAGAGAACATGTCCTACATGGACTGACTGAAAGCCCTGTCACTGTATTAAGTATCCTATAGACTGCTAAGAGGTGACCTGTATCTGGCATACAAGGCGTCATCTGACCCAACACTAATGGATTTACTGTACATCAACAAGTTAAACACCATCAAAAATACTTGTTCTATAGATCTAAACCTCTTCTGCAACATCAATAGAGCTGTTTGGAAGGACATATTGGTAGCTCAAGATAGTGGGCTACATACACTCTGGTTTACAACGTCCATTAAACATGTGGGAGAAACAGATAAATGTAGGTTTTGCAAAACTAAACTGGAAACAGTCGCACACCTCATTGCTGGTTACGACATACTAATGGCAGAAGGACTGTATACTGAAAGGAACAATAATGTGGTGAGACTGTTGCACTGGGGATTTGTGCAAACATTATGGTTTTGAAGTGGCTGAAAAGCACTGGAAACATGAGCCACAAAGCATCATAGAAAATGACGAAGTCTACATCACATGGGATCATCCATTACCAACAATTCAAAAGATAGATGCTAGAAAACCGGATATAGTGGTCAAAGAAAAGAAGACAAGAGTAGCATTGATCATTGAAATCACCACACTCAGTGACTACAGTGTCCTGCCCACAAGAGACATAAAGTTATAAAATATCAGGATCTGCAAGCAGAAACAAGAGCAATGTGGAAGAAAGATACCCAAATAGTTCCAATAGTAGTAGGAGCAATGGGTCTTATAAAAAAAGAGTCTAAAATCTTATTTAGTTACACTACCAATACATGTAACTCCTTACGAACTGCAGGAGTCATTACTGGGCACATTGCGGGTGCTGCGAAGAGTACTTTTGGTTTGACATCAAAGAGTGAAACAATACTAATTTCATAAACTTTAATCGTACTTTGACTTAGGAATGAGGTCCATTTCCATCACAGTATTAGAAACCCAAAAGACTTGGAGAAATAAAAAAGGACATGTATACATTGCAGAGGATAGGGTTGGTATAGAACAGAGTGCCCATCCACATAAAACAAAGTTCTTCCCAATCCATATTCAAGAGTAACTTGGATCTATGGATAGGAAACAGAAAAGTGACATCATACTATTAATGGACAGTGGCAGCTCCATGATATGATCCCAGCAATTCTCATTAGGGGTAATATATAATTATCAGTCATGGGGTGGATAAGACCAATTTATAACCAAATGGGACAGGTTAATTCAATCACAAAAAGGGAAACTGACTAGGCTTAAACTGACCTGCAAAGGACAGCTAGCCTAGTATTTACCAATGAACGTAAAAGTCATCTGTTATGTAAGCCCATCCAAACTTCAACACAATATGGAAGCTGTTTGAGCACAGAATGCACAGACAGTTTTGTAGCAGGAAGAAAGGAGAAATGTCAGTGAGGTATTTCAGCACAGATATCTAGTTGCCTGTGCATGTGATTTTATTTTTGTAGTACAAACATTATGAGAACATAAATTTATTTTTGTTTTGGTTATGAGAGGCTACAGATCAAGAGAGTAGTGGCGTGTGTGTGAAACACCCAGGTTAGGTTAAGTCTGGTTAAGTGACTTGTTAGTCAAATCCTGAACCTTCACTCTGGAAGGCAAGAGCCTTAATTCTCCAAACCAATTGCCAGACCTCCTTTACCATTTTTTTAACCTGTAAATCACAGAAGATTATAGTCTGTCAGTGTCAGTCACACAGTTACAGAGATTGGTCTAGTGCTTGTCTAGCACCTAGTGCAGCTGAGTAATACTATGCGATATTAAACATCTGCCATTTCACACAGAGCTAATCGGAGGAGGGACTCTGAGCAAAACTCTGATCTGTGATATATAACAATAAGTATCCTGTTTTTTAAATTTTTTTACTAGTTATTGCTTATTCTAAGATATTTATAGCACTTTTATTGTCTGCTGCATACTTTTCACTGTATTTTATAGCTATAAACTAATCTGTAGAGTTGTACTAAAATTATCTGCCTCACAGGGCCTGATAAATAATTTTTTTTTCTGTCACACTGTTTGTAAATCTTTTCTAGATAGTTTCACTGTGTGTAAGGTATTAACTGGAAATGTTCTCCATTTGTTAAACATCTGTTTGTTGTTCTGATTTCCTGCGAAGGAGTGTATCATATAACTGATTTGTTTGCAGTTAAAAGCATTCTCTAGAGTCTCCTTGTTCTTTTATCTGTTTAAAACCTTCATTTAAAGGCTCACTGCTGTTTTTTCTGCTGTGATAAACATTTCTGTAGAGTTTTCTGCTTAAGTAGTGTGGGTAGTAGCTGTAGCATTGTCCATATTCAGGACTGTGTTTCTGGGCCTAGTTGTTTGTTTGCAGAGGCTGTGTGTCTGAGCACATTTTCCAGGCCTTCTTAGTTTAGCAAAAGCCATTTTACATTCCAGTAGTACATGGTTTGATTCCTGCAGCCTTCATTTGTCTTTTATGTGACTCTGATGAATTTATTTCAACACATATTACTCCTGTGCTGTCCCATGCTGTTAGTTTCATAGGTTCATATGTGTGTACTAGGTTAATGGCCCTGGAGCCTTTACAGTGCATTACACATTTGTCTTCTGAATTCCTGGACCCTTCATATAGATCCTATTTCAGTATGAATCCCAACACTTCTCTTGTTGTTTCATGTTTTGACAGATGCATTTTCATGTGAGTTTCAAGGGAAGAGAAGCTGACTGCTTTTCATACTAACTCTGTTTTCAATGCAAGTGTGTTCTATTTTATTTAGAAAATATCAGTCAAAGTAGTTCTGTAAATTTTGAAATAAAAGTTTTAAATGAAATCCAAATCTCTATGATAGTTATAAAAGAATAAAATACCATGTATAATGGTCTGTTGGTTGGTACACAGGGATTGTGAGCTATGGTTTCTGTGGTACAGGGTTTGATTCCCTCAGCCTTAGTTTGCCTACTGTGTGATCTTGTGCAAGTTGCTTAACCAACAATAGCTCCTGGGTTGCCTCAAAAGAGAAACAGTGTACAGTGGGTCTACCTGGTTAACAAGCAGAATTATTCTTATAGTACTTGAGAAGAGACAGCCAAGTAATGGGATATTTGTAAGGCTGGCAGGAGCCTAATTCATTACTTTACATAGGGGCCCATTTGTCCACAATCCTACTCTGTTGGCTCTGTGCTACAGTAATGCAGCATTATTTGCAATTCAAACAGGTCAGACCTGTACTGAGTAATGTTAGACAGGATAGATATTCTTGATGAGAGAGGACATAAGGAGTTCAAAAATAAGATGTATATGTCCTGCAAGCATGTAATCCCCCCTTAAAAACTGTATGTTGTATGCACTAATATTTCTGATTTTTGTATGACTTATTAGTTGTTAAACAAAAGCTGCTGCAGTATGTATTATCTTTAAGTATTTTGCTTTATTCATTGCACTAAAGAATGAATTAATGTATTACTGAATATGGATTATGTAATACAGTCTAAACATGTTGAAATTTAGTAATACATTTTTGCACAATCTTTTTTACAGCCTCCAACAACTGCAAAGGGGTTGACATTTGTCAGGTCATATAGTCTGCATTATTTAGAGTGATGATCAGAACAGTCTAATCTTCAGCAACAATGATGGAGTCATTCTTACAATATTATTGTGATATAGTGTTCTGTACAAGATTGGTTTGTAAAGGATTTCAGGATTTGGCTAAAACTGTTATTCTTCCAGTTAGTGCAGAGAACAAACACTCCAACTTATTAATGAGTGCCTTCTTGTAGAAAGGGTTTAGAGTTGGAATATTTATTCCTTTGTTTACCTATGTGTGACATTAAGCAAGCCACTTAACTAGACAGTGCTTTGAAGCAACTGTGAATTTGGGCTAAGCTCGTTAATGGTCTCCAGGACTGCAAGCCATTAACTATGAACCCGCTGTCATTGTTTGCCAGCCATTCACAACCACATAGCTTAGGAAATGTTATGGCAATATCACTAATATGCCAGTTTTTAAGGTAACCTAGGCAACTCATTCTTCAAGGGCAGCAGGCACTACATTTGTAGATGAGGCACTGAAATGCAAAGTTGTCTGCTAGCAGCAACCTCTGCATTAGTAATAGTTAATGTGGAATTATTCAGATGACTTTTACTTTTGCAGAGATGGTGCATATTAACTTAACGTGTCATAAGGTGGTTAATATTTTCTTATGTTCCCTATTTAAACTGTTCTGCATATGGCTGGATCTTATGGGCTGACACTATTGATCTTTATACAGTTTCATTTAGGTCATCCAAAGCTACCAATAAAGTATAATTTATTGCTTCAGTACAATGAGGGGTATATACAGTCCACAAAGTGGTTATAACTGCTGGTGGGGGTTTCTGTGGATGAAAGTACTTTATGCTCATATGTCATCCTTTTTAAAGTGTGTGAGTGTGTGTGTGTGTTTGAGTGTGTGTGTTGTGTGTGTGTGTGTGTGTGTGTGTGTGTGTGTGTGTGTGTGTGTGTGTGTGTGTGTGTGTGTGTGTGTGTGTGTGTGCGTGTGTGTCTGTGTTTATTGATACTGTTAGGGAAATGGGCTTTCACATGTTAATGTATATGGTTAGGATCAGGGCAGGATTAGAATGAGAAGGCATGTTAACCCTTACCTTGATCCTGCCCATAATCCTAACCCTACAAATTAACTTATGAAAACACCTTTCCCTAACAGTACCACTATACAGACAAATTTGGTCTAGTGGCATTGTTATTAGAGATTTTTTTTGTTTTGTTTTTATTTTCTATTTTCAGTTAATGGATCACAAAAGGAGGAGGAAAAGGTAGTGGAAAATCAGGAGAGAGTTAGCAGCAGAGGCAGACAAACAAACAAACCTGAGAGTATACACAAACAAGGGTGAACTGGTGCACACTAAGAGTAGGACATGTGAGACACAAAAACAGACAAAACTAGGGCAGCCAAATGCCTAGAGATAATGAGGGGTGCAGGCAGCAGTACCCAGAATATGGAAGTCTTAGGTCCAAGTGGCTAGGCATGGAGGCAGAGTCATACCTTGGTAGCTCAGTGAAAGGGGTCATCTGGTCTAATGAATCCATGATTGTTGCAGACAGAGATAATGTGCGGTGACCCAGCATGTCAATGCCCAGACCACCATAAATGCCACCTAAACCACAGACACTAGGTCTGGCTGAGCTATGCAGGTGATTGAGGTGAGCTACCTGCCAGAGTTAGCCTGGAACCCATGGTGAGGCAGTCCCACCCCATTCATTGACCTCAACCACAATTGTGCTTGAGGCAGAGATGGCAGATGGCTGATGTGCCTGTGGCTCATTGGTACTATCATGATCTTCAGAAGAGAGTCAAAATGGGAAAGGTAATATTAGCGAGGATGTTCTACACATGGGAAGGGGAAGGCTACAACTAGTGAGGATGTTCTTCACATGGGAATGGGAAGGATATAATTAGTGACGATTTTCTACACACAGAAAGGAAAGGGTACTATTAGCGAGGATGTTCTACACATGGGAATGGGAAGGATATCATTAACGAGGACGTTCTACATATGGAAATGGGAAAGATACCACTGGTGAGAATGTTCTTCACATGGGAATGGGAAGGATATCATCAACGAGGATGTTCTACATATAGAAATGGGAAGGATACCACTAGTGAGGATGTTCTTCACATTGGAATTGGAAGGATATCATTAACGAGGACATTCTACATATGGAAATGGGAAGGATACCACTAGTGAGGATGTTTTTCACATGGGAATGGGCAGAATATGATTAGTCAGGAAGTTCTACACATGGGAATGGGAAGGGCACCATCAGCAAGGTTGTTCTACACACAGGAATGGGAAGGGTATCATTAGCCAGGATGTTCTACACATGGGAATGGGAAGGGTAATGTTAGTGAGTATGTTTTGCATATGGGAATGGGATGGTATTATTAGTGAGAATGTCCTACACATGGTAATGGGAACAGTACCATTATGAGGATGTCCTAAACATGGTAATGGGAACAGTACCATCGTGAGTATGTCCTACACATGGTAATGGGAACAGTATCATCAGTGAGGTTGTTCTCTGTATGGGAATGGGAAGGGCACAATCAGTGAGGATGTGCTACACCTCTGAATGGGAAGGACACCATTAGTGAAGATGTTCTACTCATGTGAATGAGAAATGCACCATTAGTGAGAATGTCCTACACATGGGAATGAGAATGGTACCATTAGTGAGAATGTCCTACACGTGTGAATGAGAAATGCACCATTAGTGAGAATGTCCTACACATGGGAATGAGAATGGTACCATTAGTGAGAATGTCCTACACATGGGAATGAGAATGGTACCATTAGTGAGGATGTCCTACACATGGGAATGAGAATGGTACCATTAGTGAGAATGTCCTACACATGGGAATGAGAATGGTACCATTAGTGAGAATGTCCTACACATGGGAATGAGAATGGTACCATTAGTGAGAATGTCCTACACATGGGAATGATAATGGTACCATTAGTGAGGATGTCCTACACATGGGAATGAGAATGGTACAATTAGTGAGAATGTCCTACACATGGGAATGAGAATGGTACCATTAGTGAGAATGTCCTACACATGGGAATGAGAATGGTACCATTAGTGAGAATGTCCTACACATGGGAATGAGAATGGTACCATTAGTGAGAATGTCCTACACATGGGAATGATAATGGTACCATTAGTGAGGATGTCCTACACATGGGAATGAGAATGGTACCATTAGTGAGAATGTCCTACACATGGGAATGAGAATGGTACCATTAGTGAGGATGTCCTACACATGGGAATGAGAATGGTACCATTAGTGAGAATGTCCTACACATGTGAATGAGAAATGCACCATTAGTGAGAATGTCCTACACATGGGAATGAGAATGGTACCATTAGTGAGAATGTCCTACACATGGGAATGAGAAATGCACCATTAGTGAGAATGTCCTACACATGGGAATAAGAATGGTACCATTAGTGAGGATGTCCTACACATGGGAATGAGAATGGTACCATTAGTGAGGATGTCCTACACATGGGAATGAGAATGGTACCATTAGTGAGAATGTCCTACACATGGGAATGAGAATGGTACCATTAGTGAGAATGTCCTACACATGGGAATGAGAATGGTACCATTAGTGAGAATGTCCTACACATGGGAATGATAATGGTACCATTAGTGAGGATGTCCTACACATGGGAATGAGAATGGTACCATTAGTGAGAATGTCCTACACATGGGAATGAGAATGGTACCATTAGTGAGAATGTCCTACACATGGGAATGAGAATGGTACCATTAGTGAGAATGTCCTACACATGGGAATGAGAATGGTACCATTAGTGAGAATGTCCTACACATGGGAATGATAATGGTACCATTAGTGAGGATGTCCTACACATGGGAATGAGAATGGTACCATTAGTGAGAATGTCCTACACATGGGAATGAGAATGGACCATTAGTGAGAATGTCCTACACATGGGAATGAGAATGGTACCATTAGTGAGGATGTCCTACACATGGGAATGAGAATGGTACCATTAGTGAGGATGTTCTAAACATGAGAATCAGAGGATATCATTAGTGCTGGTGTTCTGCATATGGGAATGTGAAGGGCACAATCAGGGAGGATGTTCTACACATGGGAATGGGAATAGGAAGGACACCATTAGTGATGATGTTCTACCCATGTGAGTGAGAAGGGTACAGTTAGTGAGGATATTCTGCCTACAAGAATGGGAAGATATTAGTGAGGATGCTCTACACATGGGGATGGGAAGGATAGCATCAATGAGGATTTTCTATACATGGGAATGGGAAGGGTACCATTCATGAGAATGTTCTCCACATGGAAATGGGAAGGATGCCATTAATGAGGATGTTCTACATATAGAAATGGTAAACTTAGTGAGGATTTTCTACACATGTGAATGAGAAGGGTACTATTGTGAGGATGTTCAACACATGGGCATGGAAAGGATACCCTCAGTAAAGATGTTCTACATATGGGAATGGAAAGGGCATGGTCAGTGAGGATGTTGTACACATGGATATGGTAAGGGTACCATCAGTGAGGATTTTCTACACATGGGAATTTGAGGGATACCATCAGTGATGGTGTTCTACACATGGGAATGGGTACCACCATTGTGGATGTTCTACATATGGGAATTTGAGGAATACCATCAGTGAGGATGTTCAACACATGGGAATGGGAAGGGTACCATTAGTGAATTATGGAGAAGGATGAAATGGTAGCTACAACCCCACATTTGAATAGGTAGATGCCCTGTCCCAAGAATTGTGACACTGTCACATTGATAGCAGTCAACGACAGCACTAAGAACACACATATATACACCTACATCTCCTAGCCTGGTATATCCTTTTATATCTCAGGAGAACCAAAATTTATTGGGAACTGTGCACTGAAATAAAAATAAAAACAGTTAAAAAAATAAGAAACAGAATACAAATAGCAGACAATTACACAATACAATTGGCATACAATTAACTATACAATTCTACCACACAGATGGAATCCCAACATCAATAGGTTATATAACAAAAAGAAGAAAGTTATGGTAACAATTAGAAAGCACAATGCCTAGCAGGATAAAAAATATCTCAGCAATTTAAACAAACAATTCAGGGCATAAATCAAGTCTACCAAGGCCAAATTTGAGGTACAAATAGCATTCCAGGCTAAGGACACCCATAAGGCTTTCTTTAGCTATGTTTGCAACCTCAAAGACAGTACACAGTAATCTGCAGAACTAATTGTAAATGGTGTCACCTACATTGAGCCAGAAGCTATAGCAAATCTACTGGCTTAAAATTCACCTCCAATTTTAACCCCCTCTCCCAAGAAGGCCACCCCTCAGGAAGTAACATTGAACTTAAACTCCCAATTATCACTAGGGAGCAGGCCCTTGATGTGTTCACCAAGGCCAAGAATACCTCATCAACAGGCCCTGATAATAACCCAGAATGCCTCCTAAACATCATGAAACATGACCTATCTGGACAACTACAGTCACTGTTTAACTGTGGCATCCAAATAGGTTTTATGCCTTGCAAATGGAGAACTGCAATGGTCAACCATCTACATAATGGTGGGCCATCTATGGACCCCAATAACTAGAGATCCATATGCCTGACTAATCTCATTTGTAAAGTCATGGAAAGAATTATCATGGAAATGATTAACAATGACATAGAAAATCTTCAGACACAAGCTCCAGCCCAGTTTGGTTTAATCAAGGGCAGATCATGCCTACTCAACTTGGTGGAATTCTTTTTGAAGGTCACCAAAGCAAAGGGTGAAGGCAGAAAAGGCACATACTGCCAACCTTGACCTGGCCAAGGCATTTGATACAATGCCCCACTCTGGCATTGTAGACAAACTCATGTAATTAGGTATAAACTCCTATGTCACTTGCTGGATACCAGAGTGGCTGTAAGATAGGAACCAAAAAGTTAGGATAGGGGAGTTCACCTCCACAATGAAATTGATCACTAGCAGAGTCCTTCATGCTCCTTTTTGACATTTACATCATTGAAGTCACAGCTAATATCAAGGGCCTCTTGCTGACCAAGTTTGCAGATAATTGCAAACTAGGAGCAGTTACAGAATACCCCCGAAACACGAATATCCTCCAAGAAGGGCTGACTCAGACAAATAACTGATGTCAGAGCCATGGTCTAAAACTCAATGCCAAGAAATGCTTAAGAGTAGACCCAATTGTCAGGGATTTGGGGACGTATGTAGACATTAACCTGGCCTTTGACCATCATGTGCCTACAGTAGCAGGGAAATCGTTCTATGTTGTGCAACTTATAAGCAAGGGTACTGCATCTACGTCCAAGGAAGTCATTATTCCACTGTATTCTTCCCTCATTAGACTAATCATTGAATACAACATCCACTTCAGTTTGCACTTGACCAGGCACATGCAACAACGGGAACATCCAGAGAGGTTCCAGACAACAAGGATACAGGGCATAAACAACTTCTCCTACATATATCACCTCAAAGCTCTATCCCTGTACTCAGTATCCACAGATTGTTGAGGGGCAATCTAGATTAAATCTGGACTAAACTCTGATGGACCTTCTGCATATCCGCAAAACAAGGAGTAACAGAATTACCCAATCTTGGGACTTAAAGCTTGCTTTCAACATAAACAGGACATGTTGTAGGGATAAGTATGTGTCTCAGAGATGACCCCTTCTCTGGAACTGGCTTCCCATCCACTGGCACCAATGTACTTAATGGACAGGGGCAGCCTGTAAATGCTTGACCCTCCTCAAGCCCTAGCCTACATACACCCCTTAGAATAATCTTAAGGTTCTTAAACTTGTCAGATACATTTCAGATCCATGGCTAGGTTTAAAAAGGTCCCTCTGGTTGTTATCTTATTATACACCTATGAACTTATAAACCTATAACATCCTTGCCTCATGTCTGTGTCCCACACCGGAAGATCTTCAGGGCAGTCACACCACAGGTAATTGTACTAATGTCTGCATTGTTCAGCAATTTGAGGGATGTCAGTAGCCCTGGTCATCTGCTCTGACAGGTTGTTCTGTGAATCTCCTTTTGAAATTAACTCACACAGAGTCCCAGCAGCTGCTCTCTGAACTTACTGTGCAAGATGCACATGAACTTTGTTTCCTTTGCACACTAGGCAGGTTCTCTCCATGGAATACTATCATAGTCAGACATCACAACAAATATACAGCCAAGCAAAATGCAGGCAATGCTTCACAGTTTAAATGTCACATTAAATTGCAAATAGTCCACCTTAATGCCATTACATAGCAGCCTGCATACATGAGCAAATGTGCATACAGTGGAATGTTACTATGCTTTATGTTACTCATGTGCGTCAGTGAAACACATCAGTTCATAGACTCTGCAAAATCTAGCCTCATTAGCATGAATGTGGTATAAACTGGTACTTATTTATGACTTTTGTTGTTGAAATGCCATCATAAAACAAGTAATCTCTGTGGTATCCCCGAAGTCTCAAACAACCTAACATAAAGCACAACCAACTAAACAAGTACAGTGGGTCCCAAAGCAAAACAGTGTAAGAAACTCTGTGTGGAAGATTTTCAATCCATATATATATATATATATATATATATATATATATATATATATATATATATATATATATAGTTAATCACTGTATATTAATCAGATCAGATGATGGTAGTAGAAGTAATCAACTTAAACTCATTCTAAGTGAAAAAAATCATAAAAATATATAATTTGAAATATTATACAGAATTACTAAGTATTCAAAAGTAATCTAAGCAGGGTAGACAGTCTGTTTCCAGTTGAAAATTCTTTATTAAGTTAATAAAGTAAATACATTTGTTAATTAAGTTAATAAAGTAAATACATTTATTAATAAAGTTAATAAAGTAAATAAATTTATTAAGTTAATAAAGTAAATAAAGAAAATACATTTATTAATAAAGTATATTCTATCATAACTGATATAATTATTAAAAAGAAAAATGGGAAATTTTAAATATTTTAAAAAGTTATTTGTTTCATCAAGTTGAATTTTCTGGATAGCTGGAATCTGACAATTTAGAAAATAAGAAACATATTACAGACATATACATACTGCTTGTAAAGAACAGCAATGTTTATTTATTTGTTAATGGGGGTAGATCACTGATCAAGCCTGACTAATTGCAAGTTAAACTGTTAGTATGTATTTGCAGTATTCAAAGTTAAGTCTGCAGGTAGATATTTTGAAAATGATAACAGCAAAACAAATGGTATTATTGAGTACAATATTCTGTCATTAAGGGCAAATGATGCAGCTCTTCATGGCAGAAACACATGAAAAAACAGTGTCTTTATTTTTAGCTTTCTCTTCAGGGCAGAAATACAGGTGTTGCCATTTAGAAGTTGATGGATACACCTCAAAGTATTCATTAACAGGCATCTAAAGTGTTTGAATGTAATTTCTATGCTTTGCATATGTTAAGCAACAAAATCAAAATACCACAAATGCAGGACTATAGACATTAAAATGTTTCATCTCTAAGTTGCATATCAAAGCACTGTAATATATTACTTACTTATTTGATTTTGTTAGCCAGGATAATGCACTGATCTAAAAGGACTGATTTTAGTCACAGCCCAGATGCACATCTGAAACAATAAGGAAAATGTAGCTAATCAAGCACAAAAAAGGAAATTAGCTATGCTTAAAATGGCCCACAAGGGCATACAGCCTAGTATTTAACTATGAACCAATGAAACAGATCATACTGTTAGTAACATAAAGTAAGACAATTACACACTAAGTGAGCTAATCATAGTAAGTTTATAATGGCGTTTGCAAAGAAGCAAATAACTGCAGTTCTGGTAGTTAAAGTAAAATATGTGTACAAGTTGGCTTACTAGTATTATTGCCTTGAAAATGCTGTAATACTTTAACTATAAAGATGCTAGAGAGGGTGGTAGATATGATCTGAGGGAGATAATTTACAGGTGGTGCACAGGAGTGGTGGTACAAGCTCCCTTTTAGTGTTTAGAGGGGAATCTTACCATGTGTGGCCTGTGTCATTTACCCAGTTAACAAATAAATTAATTTATAATAAGTCTGATCTGATTAGTGCTGGGTGTGAAAAACTTCATAAACTGAAGTTACCTGCACTTTTACAGGTTAATAAAATATTTTATGATGCTTAGGGCAAACACATCTGCATTTATTTAAATTAATAATATAATCTAGACATATGATTGTGAATACACCAAACCATTGTTGTAAATCTAGATGCACTTTATTACAAATATAGAAGTTATGTTCTTACCATAACGTTCCATGTTAGTTGTCTTCTTCTCGCCTTCTTTCTTGCTGGATGGGTTTGGAGCCAACCTCGGCTCCGACTCGGCCACTCTAAAAGCTCGAGAGTTGGTTCCACCGGCTCGAGGCTCCCCTTATATCCCACAATGCTAGGCGGTAATACCTCAGATCTCGTTTGTAAGCTAGGCCCAGCCAAAAAGAAATCCAGAAATACTGGAAATGGGAAACCCACCTCTATAAAATGACAGAAGGAAGGTGACCTAAAACCTGATGAAGGAATATATACATAGTATAGTATATACATATATACAATAGAGGTGGTAGGAAGAAAGGTCACAATCAAACTCCTCTAGGTCTGTCCAGGCTAGGGGGAAGGAGGGTGGGGCAAGAAGAAGCGAAGAAGACAACTAACATGGAACGTTATGGTAAGAACATAACTTCTATATGTTAAGTTGTCCATCTCGCCTTCATTCTTGCTGGATGGGACCGCGTCCCTAGCACCTTGTCCCGGGTGGCCTATCGGAACAGACTCTTGAGTACAGTGGAACCAAAGTTAGCTCTATGTCTAGAAACTAAATCCAACTTATAATGAGAAATGAAAGTGTGAGGAGTAGCCCATGTAGCTGCTGCACAAATCGTATCAATAGGCAGCCTGTCTTGGAAAGCTATAGAAGTAGCCAAAGTAGTTGAATGAGCCTTAGGTCTGTTAGGCAACTTCTGGTGTCTAATCTCATACACAAAGGAAATCAAGGATGTAAGCCATCTGGAGAGTGATACTTTCGAAACTGGAAGGCCCTTTCTGCCTTCTGCATAAGAGACAAACAATTGGTCAGCTTTTCTGGTCTGTTTGGTCCTGTCCAAATAATACCTTAATTGTCAATGAACATCTAGCCAATGTAATTTTTGTTCAGACCTGTTAGAATAGTTAGGAAAAAACACAGGAAGGTCAATGTTTTGATTTAGATTTGCTGCAGAGGCTACTTTAGGTAAAAAGGATGGATTGGTCCGTAAGGATACCCTATCCTTATTAAACAAAAGATTTGGTGATCGACTGCAGAGTGCATGAAGCTCTGAATCCCTTCTAGCCGAAGTAATGGCTACCAGAAAGAGTGTCTTCCAGGATAGCAATTTCATTGAACAGGAAGCTGCAGGTTCAAAAGGGGGAAGAATCAAAGATGTGAGAACTAAGTTAAGGTCCCAAGAAGGAGGAGGATTTCTTATAGGAGGCTTGAGAAGAAAAACTCCCTTCAAAAAAGCTTTGCAAAGCTTGTGAGACATGATGGCAGAATCCGAGATGCCCACATGAAAGTCTGATATGGCTGCCAATTGAACCTTAAGAGTAGAAGGAGACGAACCTGCGTGGAATAGTTCGGCTAAAAAATCAAGGACCGATTGAATGGGAGCAGTGAAAGGATCTATGTTCCTTCCATGAGCCCAAAAGGAGAAACGCTTCCACTTACTAAGATAAATCTTCCGAGTGGAGGATTTATGGGAAGCTATTAAAATATCTCGAACTGAGTGAGATATTAGCGGAAGCCTGGCTAGGGTTGGAATTGGAGGAACCAAGCAGTGAGGTTCAGGGAGGGAAGGGAGCGATGTAACTGACCCGACTGATGGGTCAAAAGATCTGGAACTAGGTCCAGATGCCAGGGTTGCTCCAACAGAAAATGGTGTAGAAAAGGGAACCAAACCTGTCGAGGCCAGTAAGGGGCAATGAGGATCAAGGAAGCTTTCTGAGCGATGGCTTTCTGTATCACTTGAGAAATTAGTGGGAAGGGAGGAAATGCTTACAGAAGTCCCCGGGGCCAAATCTGGACTAGAGCGTCTCTGCTGGGATGGCCTGGTAGAGGAAAGAGGGTGAAATAATCTCTGCACTTGCTGTTTTGGGGAGTAGCAAAAAGGTCGCAGCAAGGCTGGCCCCACTTCAGAAAAATTTTTTTCAATACTGAATTTTTCAGAGACCACTCGTGAGGCATGAGAATAGCTCTGCTCAATTTGTCCGCAATAACATTGGACTTCCCGGGGATGTGCATTGCAATCAGAAACCGCTGAGAAGAAATCGCCCATTGCCACAGTCTGAGTGCCTCTCGACATAGGGGGTAGGATCTGGTTCCGCCTTGTTTGTTGATATACCACACTACAGACATGTTGTCCATCTGTATTGCTATCGTTCCCACCGGAAGAGAGTCTTGAAGGGCTTGCAACGCTAAAAGCACTGCTCTCATCTCTAGAACATTTATATGCAAGTGGCGTTCATGAGGTTGCCATATGCCCTGGACTGTCCTTCCCTGATAATGCCCCCCCCACCCGATCAGGGAGGCGTCTGTCATCAGAGTAGCAACCGGAGGGGGAGGGACAAAGGGTCTTCCTAAGAAGAGCTGTGGGGAAGAAATCCACCAAAGAAGATGATTCCTGCATGCTTGCATTATCACAATGGTGTGGGACATCGGACGTTGCTGGTATGACCATTGTGTGAAGAGCATCCATTGTAAGATTCTCATGTGAAATCTGGCTAATAGAAGTAGAGGGATAGCAGCTGCCATTATCCCCAGTACCTTCAGGACCAATCTGACTTTGATTTTGTTGCTGTGGAAAAGAAGAGAGACCAGTTTGTGTATGTCTGCTATCCTTTGATCTGTGAGTCTCGCTGACATGCTGACTGTGTCTAGATTTGCGCCTATGAAGGTAATAGCACGACAAGGCAACAAAACAGACTTTCCACAATTTATTGAGATCCCTAGCTTTCGAAAGATGTGAAAAGTGTAGTCTCTGGCAAGTAGCAGAAGATGCTTGGTGGGAGCTGTAAGGAGCCAGTCGTCTAGGTATGGAAACACCTGGAATCCTTGGTGTCTCAGATGAGAGGCAACCACTGCCATGCATTTGGTAAACACCCGGGGGGCTGTGGTGAGTTCAAAGGGCAGGGCCCTGAATTGAAAGTGACTGGTTCCCAGCCTGAAGCGGAGGAATCTCCTGGAGCGTCTGTTCATTTTTATGTGATAGTACGCATCCTGGAGGTCTATAGAGCACATCCAGTCTTCCTTCCCCAGTAGGGGTAGGATGGATTGCAGCGTGACCATCTGAAACCTTGTTTTCTTGACAGACTTGTTCAAGATACTGAGATCCAAGATGGGCCTCCAGTCCCCTGTTTTCTTTGGAACCAAAAAGAATTTGGAGTAGATTCCAGATCCTTGCTGGTCTGCTGGAACTGGCTGAATGGCTCTTTTTGCAAGCAACTTTGATATTTCTAATGCTGCTTGTTCCCTTTGAGCAGGTGGAACATCTGGAAGGGACTTTTTTGATTGGGTTGGAGTGCGAAAGAATGGAATGGAATAACCTTCGGAAATGATGGACTGTACCCACTTGTCTTGAGTTAGAGAATGCCAGGCTTCTGGGTACAGTGATAGTCTTCCCCCGACTGCCTCCGAAGGTGGACAGCCGGGCAACACCTCAGGGATGCTGAAAGGGCTTATCGGAAAAGGTTTCTCGATTGCCCTGGTTCTGCGGACCCCCCCTGCCTCTAGGGCGGCGTCTACCATTATTGTTCCCCCCTCTGCCTCTAGAGGGGAACCGACTCTGTGTGTCAGGCAAAGCCCTTGAGATTGCTTATGAACCACATCTTTCCACTTTTCTGGCCCTTGGGGTAAGGCCTAGAAGGAGTAGAAAAATGGACTCCGACGGCAGAAAGAGTTTTGCCATCAGTCTCGCACCTTGTCAAGGTTTCTTTCACTTGAGGACCAAAAAGGGACGATCCATCAAACGGGGAATTAGTGAAAGACGTCTTAAAGGGGTCCGCAAAATTGCATAGCTGCATCCAGGCATGCCGGCGTAAGGCCACACCTGTACCTGCGGCTCTGCTCGCTCCATCAGCCGCATATGAAAGGAGGCGCATGGAGGAGTTAGCTATAGAATTTAGGGTAGCCAGCTGAGCGTTCATCTTGTCCTGAAAACCCACAGCTGTAGGATCCTTTAACATCTCACTAGCATCCTTGATCAAGTCTCTTTGAAGATGAGTGAAATGACAGAGGTAGTTCAGCGAACGCATTGAAAAGGTCGCTGACGAAAACATCCACTTCCCGTACCTGTCCATAGACCTAGATTCCTTGTTAGGGGGATGGACAGGCACTGAAGGATCAGCTAGTTCCTTCTTAGTGGCAGTAGCTACCACCATAGCATCCACAGAAACTCCCTTAGTCAGAAATTGCTTGTCTGCTGGTGCTGTAATAAACTTTGAAGGTCTCCTGGGGGTGGGGTCCACAGAGTCAGGAGCCGTCCAAGCCTTTTTTGCTACCACCTGCATAAGGGGTCAAGGGGACACCCAGGAGGTGGAAGGGCGAGCCGAACGCCTCAAGATACACAGATTCATCCTCCGAAGGGTTAAGGGCTGGCCAATTTCCCCTCTGTTTCAAGATCTCCAGGATGTCTGCAAAGGAGACATCTTCAGAAGGGGAATGGGGGGAACGGTCAGAATCCTCTAAATCCGTGTCAGAGGTGACAGACTCAGGTGAGTCTATGTGCTTCCTCTTGCACTTTCTCTTCCTTGGGGGCTCCCCTGCCAATTCAGGAGAGGCCTCGGAAGAGGATGAGATCCCCACAGGGGATTCTTGAGGAGCTGGCTCTCTGTGGTCTGGGATGAGGGAGTGAGTAGACATTACCTGAGGCACCGAAGAGGGAGGGGCGGACGGAGCTGACTGTGGAGTTGAACCAGGTTTCAACACACTCCGCATGACCTCGAAAGCACCCCTGTCAGGCAGAGCCAGTGGTCCCCGCTCCGAAAAGCTGAAGACCTCCCTCAGCACTGACAGTGATGGTTCCGAGGCCGATGTCGGAGCCAAACTCACCAGCGCCGAAGTGCAGAGAGGGAGAGCGGGGTTGGACAAGGGTCCGATGCCACTCACCCCCTCGGAGCCGACGAGGGAAGTCCGGCGCTGAGAATCTTCCAAGGAAGAAATCGGAGCCAACGACGGCACCGAAGACAACTGTATCGGCTCCGACGCTACCACAGTCTTGAGTCCGAAACGCCCCGGCTCCGAGCTCAAGGGAGTCGGAGGAGGAACATTTTGAGAAATAGGATTAAGCATCGACTGATGAGTCGGGCTCTGAAGCATTTGGGCCAGTGCCTCGGACTTAAGAAGTCGACTCACTATCCTCTGAAGGTCATGGTCAGAAAGTCTCGATGACCTAGAGGAGTGAGATCTATGGCTCCGTTCAGACAGCAAGGGAGATGCTGGAGCCAAATGAACGGAGCCAAAGGACGGTGACCTGGACCTCTTCCTAGATGTCGGTTCCGATAGTCTTATCGGAGCCGACTCAGAGATTTCTAATATCTCGGCTCCAGCCAGAGCCGAGGGAACCACAGAAATAAGAGTTCGAGTCTCATCGGCTCCAGCCGGAGCCGATGTTGTAGCAGACTTCGACGTCTTAGGTGTCGACTCAGTTGCTGGAGTCGAAGACCTAGAAGCCTTAGAGGGTTTGCCCGAAGAAACAGTCGGGGGACCCTCAGGTTTTAGCAAGCCCCGTAAAATGAGCTTATTTTTTCTTTCCTGCAGGACTCTAGGGCTGAAGCCATGGCATACAGCACAAGAGTCCTGCAGGTGTAAAGGTCCCAGGCAGTACACACAAGAAGTGTGACCGTCTGTCAGAGACATCTTCTGACAGCACGAGTCACACTTCTTGAAGCCTGAGACCTTCGAATCCTTAGACATTTTAAGGAACAAGTGCAATCACACACAAGCACAAACACACTGATTACACTATTCACTAAAATAAAACTAACTTAAAACTAAATAAGTTTAGATAGTCTTAAAATTTTTTAAAAGTCCCTACAAAAAACACATACACTCCAAGGAGGGATGGAAGGGCCCGAAGGCCTAAGGGAAGAACATACAAGTTCTTGTGGTAAAGAGGGTGAATAACAAGGAGGAAGGGATAAAAATCCTTTAAAAGTAAGGGGATACTGAACAAAAACTAATTTAAAAGGGATTTAGCAAAGTTTTTAAACTGTTTTCTACACTAACCTGAAGCCGGTTGAAGCAACACACCTCGATAGCTGTAGCGGCAAACGAGATCTGAGGTATTACCGCCTAGCATTGTGGGATATAAGGGGAGCCTCGAGCCGGTGGAACCAACTCTCGAGCTTTTAGAGTGGCCGAGTCAGAGCCGAGGTCGGCTCCGAACCCATCCAGCAAGAATGAAGGCGAGATGGACAACTTAACATATAATATTAATAAAATATATATATTCCCCTTTGAAGATAACATTTAAAATGAGAGTTCAAAGCTAATCTGTTCCATCAAAAATACTAAGAACATTTGACTTTTCATGTACATTTTTGTTGTTTAATTGTGATAAACATATAACTTGTTGCTAACACATATATTGTCTGTACAGCAAGCCATAGCAGTGATCATTTAGCAATGATATTGTGCTTTCAACCCATCTGTCCACCAAAAGCTGTTTACATTCTGTGCAAACCTTTTATATTAGATTGTGATGAAAACAGAAGAAACAATAGATACAGCAATGTATTTCAACTTGTTTTGCTGTTAACAGACTTCTTCTCCTCACCCATAAATACACACACACACACACACATACACACACACACACACACACACACACACACACACACACACACACACACACACACACACACACATATATATATATATATATATATATAGAGAGAGAGAGAGAGAGAGAAAACTATAAATTTGGTAATCTCTTCTGATAACTGATTATGAGGTAAGTGAAAGAAACAGTGGCCACAGTGATGTATTTAATTTTGCTTCTGCTGTTCATAGCCTGTCCCAAACATTAATCTCTGTAATAAATTAAAAAAAAATGAATGGCTCAATGCTGTCAGCAGAGTGTCAGTATTACTTTCAGTACTGCCCATAGGTATATGTGGTTTGCTGCAAGTATTCAAAAAATAAGACTGTCTAATGGAGAAAACCACATCCCTGAAGATCAAAGCATCTTTTCTTGTAGATAGCTCTACCAAAAAGTATTACTTCTCACTAGGCACACACTGAAATTGATTGCTCAGAGCAACATATCTCAAGTGCATACCTAATACAGTAGTAGGACATTTATTGGCTAGTCATGTATTGTTACTATAGGATAGGTTGGAATGTGAAAAGTCATGCAGTAATTCTCCAGTAAACAGTTTTGTCCTAATAAGAATAGTTGTGTGTGCAGCTAGTTCTGCAACCCAGAATAGAATAAAGTGTATAATTGGAGAATGAATGACTGAATCAATCAGTCAATGAAATATGTTTGCAGGCCATACTAATTGGGTTGCAAGTTGCATGTGGTCCATAGGTGACAAGTTTGAAATATCTGGACTTTTTTCAGATCATCAGTTTAAAAGTTTTCTTCTTTATTATAAGCACTCTATTGATGACATTTTTATTCTTTGTGGTGGGCCATATTCACAGTTGACTGATTTCATATTTTTTCGAGAAAAGTAGTTCCTGTTTTAGATTTATGATGCATTGTTCTTATGAATGCATTGATTTTCTTGATACCACTTTGGTGCTAGGACAGGATGGTAGGATTGATTCCATGCTGTTCAGGAAAGATTGCAGAAAGAATAACCTTCTTTCAGGAAGCAGCATGCATCCAGGTAGAATTTCAATAATGTTATGAAGGGACAGTTTCTGCATTTATCTCGACTTCATACTGAAGATGCTGATTATGCACAAGCTACCGCTAATCTGAGT
The DNA here is from genome assembly GCF_019279795.1 of Protopterus annectens. Lineage (NCBI taxonomy): Eukaryota > Metazoa > Chordata > Ceratodontiformes > Protopteridae > Protopterus > Protopterus annectens. The sequence goes on from NC_056749.1 coordinate 576,555,959, forward strand.
AATGAATTTATCAGTAGGGCTTGTGATGCCCTTGCCCTGGCCCAGCAATCAAGGAGCCTCAATCCTCACCACTAACACCAGTGAGGGCATCTCATATAGGAGGAAAGGATAAATAATACACACAGTAAAGTGCAATTTCCCTTAAGAGCACACAGAGATCACAGTCAGTCTGGGGCTGGTCACTCCCTTGCTCTCCAGGTCCCCAATAAGACTCCCCAATGGCACAGCTATAGGGTCCAGATCTCAACCTAGTGGGCAAGCTAAAACCTCCAGCACCCTCTCTGTCCAACCAGTGCTTTGTGTCCCTGCTCAAGTAGCTGACACATACATACACACACACACACACACACACACACACACACACACACACACACACGCACACATACTTTGAGAAAAGTTTATACAACCACACAGACACTCCTGGGAAAGGCTGGAACAGGATCGCTAGCTGTGCCCCATTTTCCCAGACTATACAGTAGTACCAGCTGCCACCACCCTCTAATATTTATCAGCTACTCAAAGCCCCTTAAATGGGTGTCCAATTATTACTGTGCAATATTATTATCCAATTGCTAGTACAGCCCAGGGCTAAAGCTATTAGAGTGGCTTTGTACAATTTTACCAAAGGCATGCAAGTACTCTAAAGAGCTTAAATTATCTCAGCAAAAACAGCCACACTTGAAAGGGTTTCAGTTAAAACACAAGACAATACTTTTTACTACACAGTGCTAGTTAAGAGTTCAGAGATCACAGAGAAATATTTAAAATAATTCAGTAATATAGTTCTGACATCACAGAAAAACACTTAGTCTAATATTTCTACTTTCTAGCTATTTCTAAGAGAAAACACAAGTCTAAGACAAACTTACATATAGAGCAAGACAGTGCTAATGAGCTGGATGGTCAAGACAAAAATGCTTAATGCTCTCTGATTCTCTCTGTTTTTAAAATCACATTCTTGGTTCACATTACATCATTCTTCACACTTCCCTGGGTTCTCAGGCTAACAGAAACTACATTTACATTCTTCACCTCTGGGCAGAAACCAGAGCAATAAAGGACATTTATGCATGAAAATTCTGGCCATTAACTCTGGCCTTAAAAGAATAGGCAGGATGCCTCACTCTAGACTTACTGACTCCGAGTTTTAACATCAAAGGGTCACAACCTGCTTTACTTGGTCAGTACAGTGCACTGTTGTTACATTTTTTCCAGTTCCACATGTAACACACTTTTTACCATTTAAGACAACAAGCCTGTGGTTTACATTAATATTTACAGATGACATAATTATCTCCAAAATTCTAGCTAGCTAGGCTGGCAGTCTTCACCTGTCTTCATCCAATTTTCACATATCTCGTCCCCCCTGGAGAACTCAAGCTATTTTTTCAAGTTTCCCTTGAGAAACACCGCTTGAGGGAATAAGGTATATATGAGTATACCTTACCCCGTTCCCTGTCCTGAGAGCCCATCTGCATTGGCATTGCTAATCCCACTGCGGTGCTGCATGGACACATCATATGCTTGCAACCCCAGGCTCCATCTTAGCAACTTGGCATTTTGCTGGCTGGCTCTGTTTAACCATGTTAAGAGGTTGTAATCTATCATAACAGTGAATTTCCTTCCATACAGATAAGGCTGAAGTTTCTGCAGTGCCCACAATATGACTAGACATTCCTTTTCTACAGCTGCATAGCATTCCTCCCTGGGTTTGAACTTATGACTGAGATAAACCACTAGATGCTCTTCTCCCTCTGAAGAAATCTGGCTAAGTACAGCCCCCACCCCGTGGTTCAAAGCAAAAACCTGCACAACAAATTATTTGCTGTAATCTGGACTGGCTAACACAGGGGGTCCTCCCAAAGCTTCTTTAAGCTTCTAGAATGCCTACTCACGTGCTGGGGTCCACATTACCTTATCTGGCCTGTTCTTCCTTGTCAGGTCTGTGAGAGGTGCAGCTATGGTACTATAACTGGGGACAAACTTTCTGTAGTACCCTGCTGTCCCTAAAAATGCTCTTACCTGCTTTTTAGTAACAGGTGCAGGCCATGCCTGAATAGCTTCCACTTTGGCAGGTTCTGGCCTTATCTTACCACTCCCAAGGAGACCTATGCCATACCCACCTGACATTTGCTTGGCTTAATGGTCAACCATGCCCTCTGTAGTCTGCCCAACACCTCCCTGATATGCTGAAGGTGCTCTGGCCAGGAATGGCTGTAGATGACAATATCATCTAGGTAAGCAAGGGCAAACCCTCCTGCTCCTACCAGAATATGATCTACCAGCCTCTGGAAAGTTGCTGGGGTATTCTTTATCCCAAAGGGCTTCTTCGTGAATGCATACAAGCCAAAAGAAGTCACAAAGGCTGACTTCTCTCTAGCACTGGGAGTCAAGGGCACCTGCTAGTAACCCTTGGTAAGATCAATGGCTGTAAGATACTTAGCCCGACCCAGCTGCTGTAGGGCCTCATCCATCCTAGGCATGGGGTAAGCATCTGACTCTGTGTGACTATTTAATTTCCTGTAGTCCACACAAAATCTGGTACTGCCATCCTTCTTTAGCACCAGCACCACTGGGGAGGCTCAGGGACTGTTAGACTCTTGAATCACCCCTAGTTCCAACATCTCCTGTACCTCCTCCCTTAAAGTCTGTTTGACTCTCTCAGGCACTCTATAAGGGGCCTGCCTAATAGACCTTTGGGGTCCTGCATCCACCTGGTGCTGTCCCAAGTGGGTGAACCCTGCTTTTCCAGTGAACATGTCCCCAGATTTATGCAACACTGCTTGGATTTCTCGAACCAGGGTAGGAGATAGCTGCTGGGACATTGCTACCCCTTCCACTGAGGTGTCAGCCCAGGCTTCACTAAGGAGATCAGTCCCCAGATTTCCCTCAGACTCCTCCTGCAATGCACTGCAAATGCTCAGCACAAGGGCCTCCCTATCATGGTAAGGTTTCATCATGTCAACATGGTACAATTTGTGCCCCTGTCTTCTACCTAGCAGTTCCACCATGCAGTTAACATCACTTACCTTTCTTACCACCTTGTAGGGTCCCTCCCAAGCTGCTTGCAGCTTGTTGTGTTTGACAGGAATGAGAACCATTAGCTGCTGCCCCACAGCATACTCTCTAGCTCGAGCATTCCTGTCATACCACACCTTTTCTGTTGTTGGGCTTCTGCTAGGTTCTCCTGGGCCAAGCCCATGAGTTCCCTGAGCCTTGTCCTGAGGTTTAGGACATATGCCACAACAGACTCCTTGGGAGACTCGCACCCACCTTCCCACTCATCTCGAATTAAATCTAGAGGTCCCCTCACCCTATACCCATTCAGCAACTCAAAGGGTGAAAAACCTGTGGATTCCTGGGGAACCTCTCTGTAAGCAAACAGATGGGGCAAATATTTTTCCCACTCCCTCTTAAACTGATTTGCAAATGCCTGTAGCATAGACTGGATTGTAGAGTTTAACCTCTCAACAAGACCATTGGTCTGGGGATGGTAGGGGGTGGTCCTCATATGCTTCACCCCACATGACTTCCACAGACAAGGCAGCAGGTCTGACATGAAATTAGCACCTCTGTCAGTCAGTATTTCTTTTGGGAAACCTACCCTGCTGAAAATCTCTAACAAAGCATCTGACACCTTCTCTGCCTCAATGGAGGACAAAGCCACTGCCTCATGGTATCGTGTAGCATAATCCACTACCACTAGGATATACTTTTTCCCTGTGGAACTTGGAATACTCAGAGGACCCACAACATCCATAGCTACCCTCTGAAATGGCTCCTCAATCATCTTCACAAGTGTAAAGATTTTAGGAAGTTTATGTTTTTAGTGGTTGAACGAATAGACAAAACTGAATTTGCAGGGTCAGTCAATGCCTTCCTTAAATATTTAGAACTGAGATGGCAAGTTTTTTATGGGCTGATATTTCACCAGGTCTCAATGCTTATACTTCTGTTAAGAATTTATTGAGATACAAATGTAATTAAATGATGGGTTTATTTTTTCAAAAGGAATTCATATCCCTTTAATGTTTATGACTTCTTAATGAACTCACAATTTTTAGTGGTGTATTATTTCATGACATCACTATAAATTTCTTTTAAATGTGTGATTTGTTTTGTATTTTATATTCTGATGAAGTTCTTGACAGTAAAGAGAATGAAAGCGCTTAAAAAATTATTTTGGTGTTATATTTTTAGGGTCTATATTAGTACAGCGAAGTACGAAAACAGCGAATACCAGTTGGGCGACACCAACTGTGCGAATACCGCAAACATCGCAAGAGTGAAGGGAGATTGCCGTAGGGAATTCTTCCCTTTACTTCAATGTAGTGTGATCTCAGAGTTGGTATATTTAAGTAGCGGGGGTGTGGGGGGTGCAGGGGGGCTTGCCCCCCTGCATAAAACACTTAGTGATAGTTTTTGTGTTGTAGTTTTTTTTTTATTTTTCAGATTTGAAATTTCCGTTATTCGCAGAGTTGGTGTCGCCCAACTGGTACTCGCTGTTTTCATACTTCGCTGTACTAATATAGACCCATACTTTTATGGTGATTTGTGACTGATTCCATTCAGATTGCTATCTGAGGTATTTACAAATTGGATTATTTGTTTTTAGTCTCTTCCTTCTAGGAGGTGCAAGCCTATTTAGTATATTCAGGAAAGTTGTATTAGATTAATTTACAACATCATCTGAGCGGAGGATTTTATGGAGTTTCAGTTAACAGATGATAGGTTAGTAATGAACATATGTGGGTTAAACTTGGAAAGATTGCATGTTGTTTTCTAAACATGCTGTTTGAATCGATGTGCGAGATGTTTGGTTGTATAAACTGGAAGATGATCACTGAAACAGTTATACATTGTACCTTAGGTGATGCATTTGCTAGGGTCTGATACTAGGATCCAGTTTAACAGAGAATTGCTGTGGCTGTTAATTAGTTGCGTGAAACCAAATACGTTCATGTTAGATGTAGAGGAGATAGAGTTTATGTCTAAATAATTGACATTCACATCACCTAATAATATTATTTATTGTGGAATTGATATGGCTATCCACTGTAGGATATATTCCAGTATAGCTGCATGGTTGCTGGGAGGAATGTAATAGTTTCATAAGATCATAGGATGATAATACACTATTGGCCCAGAGGCCCTTATAAGCCTAGCCAAGAATTTCACTCATGTTCCCACAACATCAGCACCTGTTTGCCCATGTCCAGTAGAGACACAGGTGGGATCCCAGGGGTGTAGTTTCTGTTTCCCTTCCAGTCATCCAGGTTCCTCTTAAACAGGGCTAGTGAGGTACTCTGCTTGACATGGAGAGGGAGTCTATTCCACAGATGAGGGAGTCTTTGGGACACAAATCTATCTCACCAACAATTCTATTAATGTCACAGACCATGTTGAGGTCTTGTGTGTGGGTTGTGTGAGTGGAGTTTGACTTATGGATATGCAGCAAGTCCATCAAAATTGGGTCTGAGACTGCCTTGTATGCCAGACGCAGGTCACCTCTGAGCAGTCTGTATGAGACTGAGTAGAGGGACAGGGCTTTTAGCTTATCTGTATAGGACAGGTGTTTGAGACCCTGCATTTTCATGGTCAGGAGACTCTGTGGTCTCTCCAGCTGCTGCATATGCTTGACAAGGTACATGCTGAAGGGGGCATTGTATTTGATAATGGGTCTGAGAAGGGAGGAGTGCAGGGATGTTATGACCTCCTTGTTCCTGGATGGAATATCCTTACTTATGAGGTAGGCCATATAGAAAGCCTTCCATGCAACAGAGGCAACATGGTGGTCAAAAGTCAGTTTGCTGTCAACCTGGGTGCCCAAGTCCCTCATGACTGATTGCATGCTTAGCACATTATTAATGTGATAATTAGTGGGGGTGCCATTTTCCCCAAAGGGGATAATGATGCATTTCTTGGCATTCAGTTTGAGGCCATCCTTCTGGCATCAGTCATTAGTTTGGGTAAGGCCATCTTGGAGGATGTTCACCTCACTAGGGGAATTTAAGACAGCACCCAGCTTGCAATCATCTGCAAACTTGGTCAGCCACAGACCACTGGTTTTGGCTTGCACCTCAGAAAAGTATATCCCAAACAGTAGTGGCCCAAAGACTGTTATGGGCTTACTACTAGAGGTGGCTTCCCCTATTTTGACTGAGTGCATTCTATCAGTCAGCCAGTTACCTACCCATCTGGTAACATAAGGGTTGATACCTAGCTGGGAGAGTTTATCTATTATGCCTGAGTGGGGAATAGTGTCAAAGGCTTTGGCTAGGTCAAGGTAGACAGTGTGCACCATCTTCCCCTTGTCCATGGCTTTGGTGGTTGTTTAAAAAAGTCAACCAAGTTTAAATAACAGTAATACATATTTGTTTATAATTGTTTAATTTCAGGAAAAATAAGTTCTGCAAAACTGAATTTTGGTATTGGTTTGTTGTTGGGAAATATTAAAAGAATGCCACCACATTTCCTCTTTATACAGTCAATACATAAGATATAGTCTGGAGGTGTAATTTTTGAGTTGTTTATAGGTTTAAACTAAATTTGAGTTATATTCAGCAATTTTATTTCTTATGCTTCTAACTTGTATGGCAACAAATGTTAGATTATTTGGGTCAGGGGTTGACCATTGTAGGGTTAGAGTCGTGTGTGGAAGAGAATTGTCTTGATGTTCATTGTGATAGATGGGGAAAGGATTAGGGTGAGTGTCTCCTAAAAGGATTTTAGTACATTGACAAATTACTGGTACTTGTTGTTTGGATGTGTTTTGGAAAGTATTTTTCCATCTAATTTTGTTTTGGTTTGAGTTGAAATGGAGTTAATCAGTTGATATTTGAAGTAAAGGGGAGGGACTTCATTAAATAGGTTTGGTGCGATGTGTGAATAGTGTAGGGAGGAAGTATGAATACGTAGTTGGGATAAAGTTGAAGATATGTTGAGAGCTATTATAGAGTCATGGTAGAATGAATGATGGCCTAGAAGCAGGAGAAGAACAGAGGATAAGCTATATAGTAGCATTTATTTATTTAGTTATTTATTTTAACATTTGTTAACCAGGATAGGTCAGACTGGGCATGAGTCCTTTTTCAGTGGAGGCCTGGGGAGAAAAGCTCCAGAAAAACAAGAATAATAATAGCAATAAAAGATAAAAAATATAACATATAAAAATAATGACAATAAAGTTTTAAAAATTCCATAATTAACAAGCAAGGACAAAATAAACATAGTGAAGTTAAAAACATGGTGTGCATATGAATACAAGAATTACTAAAGAAATAGGAAGACCACGGTGGTGGTGGTGCAGTAGCGTTGTCGCCTCACAGTAAGACGTTGTCCAGTTCAATTCTCAGCTAGAGCGTCTTCTGCGTGGAGACATGTGTGAATGGGCATACCTTCATTGAAGGTTGTGCATCAGGGCTGGTAACTCAGCACATAAAAATCAACTACCAATCATTAGCGGACTGGAGTTCCGCTGTGACGACCCCTAACCAGGAAAAGCTGAAAGACACAACAACAACTAGAGAAATAGGATAAAAGGGAAAGTTATTAGGGAAAATTGCGTGGTTTAGTGATAGATTGCAGCAGCAGAAAAGGTTTCAAGGGAGAGCAGAACTATCTGCAGAGTTCTTGTACAAGCAGATGAGAGGAGTTGGGAAGAAGAAAAAAGGATATAGGTAGTGGAAAAGGAGAAAAAAAGGATGTGAGTAAAGGGGAAGCGTGGCGGGACATAGAAGTGAGACGATGACTTGCTTGGGGATGAGAGAGGAGATAGTGGATGATTAGGAGTGAGTATGGGGAAGACCATAGCACAGAAGAAATGTGAATTATGGGAAGGGGGGTAGAAGGGGGATCAGGGAGTGGAAATTAGAGGAGGAGGTAGAGAACTGAGGTTGGTGGGTAGAAGGTTTGGAGGTTCTAAGACAGAAACAAAGCCAGGAGTTAAGGATTTTTTCTCATAAGGCTTTCTTGAAGCCTAGTCTGTTTGGGATGGATCAGATAGTTACAGGTATTCTGTTCCAGACTACAGCAGCAGTATAGCTGTATAAAGAATGACCTAGGGATTTTTTAGGCTTGTAGAGTTCAAACAGAAGTTAGTCAGAGCTATGGAGTGAGCAGTTGGGTGTATAAGAAGTGAGCAGTGGAGTAATGGAAGGACAGGAGGTAGGTTTATTTATTATGAAGTGACACAGCAGAAATTGTGAGCAGAGGAGATGGTGAGATAACTCAAGCCAGTTGAGAATTTTTAGAAATATACAGTGGTGTGAGTTATAAAGTTGGTTAGCAGCAAATCTAGCAATGTTATTGTAGCAGAGCTCTAGCTTTGTTTTAACAGTGGATTGTAGGTCTGTTAGGATAGAAGAGACATAAAATAGGATGAGAAGAAAATAAGCTTTAGCAAGGGCAAGTTTAGTGTCATTAGTGAGGAATTTTTTAGTTCTGTAACACATGCAAAGTTTTTGGTGAATTTTTTTGATGCAGTTTTGGACATGTAGGTCAAATGTTGGTTGTCAGTGATAATGCCCAAGATTTTAGAGTGTATCATTTCTTCTATTGGGGTGTTGTCAAGAGAAGTAATGGTAAAATGATGATTTTTGGTGAGATAGAGACTTTGAGATGAACAGAAGCAAGTCTTTTGTTTTGGTTGAGAATAAGTTGTTTTTGTTTAGCCAGCTTCCTATTGAGTTAAAGGGCTTTGAGTAAGAGTTTGCAGGTGTTGGAGATTATCAGAGGAGCAGATTATGGTGGTGTCATCAGCGTAGTGGATAAGGGAAGAGGGAGAGAAGGAAGTATGAAGACAGATGGTGAAGATGTTGAAAAGTATTGGCCCAAAATGGAGCCTTGAGCTACATCATTGTTAATAAGCAGGAGGTTGGAGAAGGAGGAAAGACACTTGACTGTTGGCAGTTAGAAAGGTAGCTGGAGAACCAGCTGAGAGTAGATTTAGAGAAGCCAAGAGCAGACATTTTATGAAGAAGTAAGGGGTGAGAGATGGCGTTGAAGGCTTTGCAGAGGTCCAGAAAAAGGACAGATACAAAGTTATTGTATTCTCTAGCTTTAATGATGGTATGTGTAAAGGAAAGTAGAACGGTAGTCATGCTGTGGTTGAGGCAGAAGCCATGTTGGGTTGATCTGAATAGTTTTCTGTTTAGGAAATGTTCTAGAAGTTGTTTGTGAATGCATTTTTTAAGAATTTTAGAGAGAGTGGACAGATTTGCAATGGGCCTAAAGTTAGTGAGTTCTATAGATTGTCCGCCATTGTGAAGTGGAACAATGTAAAATCATTACCAGATAGAAGGGACTAATGATCATTGAAGAGATATGTTAATTATCTGACCTTGAGTAGCATCTTACCCTCACCAAGAATGATGCCACAGTATAAAGGCAAAATGATCAATTTTAACAATTGGCTAAAGTACTGGTATCATTCAAAGGGGATCCAGTGTCTGTCAGCCTGGGATGACATGCTCGACAAGCCACATTGCTTCACTAAGGACGGCTTGCACCTGTCACCTCTGGGCTTTCAAATACTGGCTAAGGCTCTTGCCACCCCCATAGTGCCTTTTTTAGGCAAGGCTCAAAAGACAAACCCACCTCCATAGACAACACAAGGAAAAAGAAACTAAGGGTAATGCTAATCAATGCCAGAAGTCTAAACCTCAAGATGCATGCACTCGAGGCTCTCCTCAGTATGGAGAATATCGATATCTGTGCAGTAACAGAAACCTGGTTCAAGGCTCCCGAGAGCACCCCAGCACTACCAGGTTAAACCTCATACCATGCTTTTCAGCCCCAAAACTCGGACCGAACCACAAAAGGAGGGTGAGTATCCATATTCATCAAAGATACCCACACCTCCAGGTTAGTGGCACTGCATGAAGCATCGGAGACCATCCATGTGCAACTAACAGTGGGCAAAACTGCCTTTCAGTTTGTAGCCTGCTACAGACCACCCTCCCAAACTCAGGAACCCCACTCGGTTTTCCTGAGAACACTGGAGAATAACAAGGTCTCTCCAAACACCATTATATTGGGTGACTTCAACTACTCAAAAATAGACTGGGAGCACTACTCTAGTCCCAACACCCTCACCCAATGGTTCCTAGAATTTATAAACTCAAATGCTATGGAACAACTGGTCACCACTCCCACAAGAGGGGAAAACATATTGGACCTGATCATCACCAACATGGGGACTCTATGTTCCATACCAGAGGTATACCCCTCATTGGTAAGATCTGACCATAAATTAATCTCACTGGACATCCATATCCCATCCCCACCCCCAGCCAAGGAAACCACGGTGAAGAACTTCTCAAAAGCAAACTTCACACTTCTCAAAACCAAGGTGGAATCCTTCAAAGCCCCCGGGCCAGTGGAAAATATGGCCCAAACCGCAGAATCCTTCACAAACACATTCTATGGACACCTACAGGAATGCATGGATCATGCTATCCCATATAAAACCAAGACTTACTCCTCCAAAGGCAGGAGACCTGTCTGGTGGACCCCAGCCATAAATAAGCTATACAACAGAAGCAGGAAGCTACTACATGATAGAGCAAAATCCCAAAAAGGGAAGGCATCTCTGATCAGTACTAGCAAGAAACTATGATCCCTCATAAAATCATCTAAGGTCAGCTTTGAACGAAAAATTGCACAAGATGCTAAAAATAATCACAAGGCCTTCTTTAGTTATGTCAGTAACCTGGGTGGCAACTCCCAGATATGCTCTGAGTTAGTGTAAAATGACAAAAAATACACTGAACCCACAGACATTGCCAACATCCTGGCAGACAGGTTCAGTGCAAACTCCCCCCTTCCCCCCAAAACAGCAAATGTCTATCCCAACAGAGTGTAGCCTCCCTGACATCACAGATGCACAGGTGAGAGCTGCCCTCTCCAAAGCAAAAAACACAGCATCAATGGGACTGGATGGTGTCCCGGTTTGCATCTTACACGAGCTCCAAGAAAAACTGAACCCTCACATAAAGTCACTGTTCAATCTCAGCCTTACTACAGGATATGTACCCAAGGAATGGTGTACAGCAACAGTGGTCCCACTCCACAAAGGTGGTGCCACAATGGACCCCGGAAACAATTGCCTTATAAGCCTGACTAGCCTGGTCTGTAAAGCTATGGAGTGTATCATCATGGAACTCATAAACAAAGACATTGGGAACCTCCAAACACTGGGTCTTACCCAATTCGGCTTTGTTAGGGGCAGACCTTGCATCTTGAACCTGGTTGACTTCTTTGAAACAGTCACCAAGGCCATAGATGAAGGGAAGGTAGTCCACACAGCCTACCTGGACCTCGCAAAGACCTTCGACACAATACCCCACTCGGGCATCATAAATAAGCTCACCAGCTTAAATATCAACCCCTATGTCACAAGATAGGTTGCAAACTGGCTCAGGGATAGAACCCACATGGTCATAATTGCAGGTGCCATGTCAGACTCTAAACCAGTTGCAAGTGGCGTCCCACAAGGCTCAGTCCTGGGACCTCTCTTGTTCGGTATATATTTCTCTGAGGTACAGGCAAACACGGGAGGACTATGGCTGACCAAGTTCACAGATGACTACAAACTGGGTGCCATAATTGACTTGCCGACTGACACAAGCATCCTCCAAAAGGGTCTCACAGAGATGGATAACTGGTTCCAGAGCCATGGCCTAAAGCTAAATGCCAAAAAGTGCATAGTCATCCCCTTTGGGAAAAACAAAGTGCCCACAAATTACCACATAGGTGGTAATCCATTAAGTACGGAAGAAGTAATTAGGGATTTGGGGACCCAAGTAGATAGCAATCTCTCCTTTGACAATCACATTGCCAAAGTGGTTAGAAAGACCTTCTATATAGCCCACCTTATCATGAAAGGGTTCACATCTAGATCAAGAGAGGTCATTGTGCCCCTCTACTCATCACTCATCACTCATCAGGCCCATAATTGAATACAATGCCCCATTTGGGATGTACCTTACCCGACACCTGCAGCAACTGGTAAGACCCCAAACGTACCTCACCAAGAGGATCAAGGGACCCAAACAGATGCCCTATGCAGTTAGGCTAAAGAAACTCCAGCTCTACTCAGTTTCTTACCGCCTACTCAGAGGCGATATGTGCCTGATGTATAAAGCCATGTCCAACCCAGAATTAATGGACATGCTCCACCTCAGGAAATCCAAATCTCTTACAGCTACATGCTCCAGGGACTTAAACCTCAGCACAGAAATAAATAGGGCATGCTGGAGGGACAGATTCACATCCCAGAGGCTCCCCTCACTCTGGAACAAGATCCCAATCCATGTTAGGCAGAGCCCCTCAATGACCCTCTTCAAGAGAAATCTTGACAAGTGGATGGGAGATCATAGGTTTAGCCCTAGGATCTCTTCTGTGTCCCTACTAGACAGAGGTGCAATAAATTAACCTTAAAAGGGCTATCTTCTGTTACCTACTATACAGAGGCACAGTCAACTAATCTAAAAGGGTGGTGAAAGCCAAACACACTCTGGCTAGGCTTATAAATGCCCTGGGGCAGATAGCCTAGTATCAACCTATGAACCTATGAACCTATTACCATGGAAATAGGAAAGGCAATTCAGTTAGCAAAAAGTTTGAGGAATTTGGGAGGGAAATTATTCACTGAGGGAGAACAAGATTTAAGTATTCTAAGGAGGGATTTTATGCATTCGGTAGGGACTGGTTTAAGACAGAAAGTGGGTATAATGTTAGGCAGTGAGGGTGGTGGTGTGGAGTAAGGGTTGACGTTTTGCATTAATTTGTTAATGGAATCAATGAAGTGGGAGTTGAATAGAGTGGCAGTTTCAGAGGGAGAGAGGTTTGGGAATGGGTTGGTATCCCTGGAGACTCCCTATTCAGGATTTTATTTATGGTACTCCATAATTTTTTGTGGTTGTTCTGATGAAGTGTTGAGGATGTACAAAGTTGTTTGCATGTTTGAAGGTAATTGGGGGATTTGGATTTAAGCCAGGTTTTCCAAGCTATGTCACTGTTGTGCATCAGGGTTTTGGTAGAATGGGAGTGCCATGGTGCATGGTGAGCTTTAACTCTCTTTTTCCTGAGGGGAGCAAGGGAGTTGAGAGTATCCAGGAAAATGTGGTTAAAGTTCAGAACTGCATCCTCAAGTGGTTGGCTGGAAGGACCAGCTTATAAAACTAAGTATATTACTGAACTCTTCTGTGTTGAATTTGGAGAGATTGTGGCATTCTATGTATTTGTATTGTCTGATGGGATGTAAGTGTGATGATTGGGGAGAGATGGGCGAAGGCTGCCAGCCTAGTCAAATAGAATTTGATAGATAATTCTCTCAACTTTATAAATAAATGCAAAATACAGGCATGCTTTCTTGAGTGTAAAAGAATACTGTGAAATGTGGAACTGCAAAATATGTGACAACACTGCAGTCTACTGGCCCACTGAAGCATGTTGTGACCCTTTCATGTTTTACAAGTCGGCTCCAGTGAGTTTGGATGAAGGTTTCATGCCCATTGTTTTAAGGCTAAAGTTTATGACTAGAATTTACATGTGGAAGGTACTTTATTGCTCTTGTTTCTGCTGGAGTGTATATGTGAAATGCCTTGTATTGTTGTAGTTTACTGAGCAGGTGTTAGCTTACTAAATAATGCAGTTTGTGGCCTGAGAAAACCCAAGTGTCAAAATGATGTAATTTGGAGGGCCTCAGCAGAGCTGTTGGTTAGTCTTTAAAAACTATTGTTCAGTGAGAGACAGAGAGCATTTTGACTTTGGACATCTAACTCAGCACTTTGCCTTATGCTCACATGTAAGTTTTAGCACTGTGATTTCTTGTAGAAATAGTTAAAGCTAGCAAAGATTAATTAGGTATTTTTCTTTGAAATCAGACCTGTACTACTGTATTATTTTAAGTTTCTGTGTGATCTCTGAACTCTTACATATCTCTGTGGTGTAGTAGTTTTGTCTTGTGTTTTAATTATTTATTAAATATTCTTACAAACTTCTACCTGTGGCTGGTTTATGTAGAGAGGGTACTGGAGGTTTTAGCTTGCCCAGTTAGGCTGAGACCTGGACCCTATAGCTGTGCCAGTGGGGAGTCTTATTGGGAACCTTGTGAGCAAAGGAGCAACCAGCCACAGACTGACTGTGATCTCTGTGTGCACTTAAGGGAAATTGTACTTTACTGTGTGTATTAGTTATCCTTTCCTCTTCTCGGAGACAACCTCCCTGGTGTTAGCCGTGAGGATTGAGGCTCCTTGATTGCTGGGCCAGGGCATGGCCATGACAGTAATGAAAGGTTTTGTACAGAGAGGGATGTGGTCACTGATAGTGCCTGGGAGTGTGTTTAGGGTTGTGATTTAAGCTGGGATTAGAAACAAGGATCCAATCAAGGATGGTACTTGTGTTGGAGAATTTATTGTTGTGGGTGCAGGTGGAAATTAGCTGAGGGAAGTCACGGAGATTTAGACTACATGTAGGGTAGTCAGTGGTCAGGGTTGGCCAGTCATTATTGACATCACCTAAGATATGATAATTGTATTGGAGATATTGTTGGAGATGAAGGAGAGTATATTTTATATAGTAGGAATATTATTCCCAGGGAGAATATAGATACCAATGATGCAAAGTAATTTGTAGTTGTTTAGTTTGCAGGTGACTAGCATTAGGTCTGTAGGAGAAGGTTAGGGAGAGATATAGCTAGTGGTATTGTGGTTGGAGTAAAGTATAGCTACACCGATGGCTTTTCTGTGCAGTCTATCTGTGCAGATGGTGTTGTAATCTGGTGGAAGAATTTCAGTGTCTGTGATATGTGGTTTGAATCATTTTTGTAAGTACTATTATGTCAGGTAAGTGGTGGGCAATGCAAGCATGAAATTCAAAGATTTTGTTAAGGAGACTATGAATATTTATTTATAGATAAGATAGAAAGACTCTTGGTGGATGTCTTGAAATAGAGTTATTAGGAGGTATGGTGTTGGGATCAAGATGGGGGAGGGAGTTGGGGCCAGAGTTAAAATGTATGTCTGCACATAGCAAAATATTTTTGGAGAAACTATATAGTGAGTGGATTTTAAATTTGTAGTAAGGTATTTGAACTTAGTTTTGTGTGGAAGAGATTTGATGATGAGCAGTTTGAGTTTGTGCATGGAAATGGTGGGTAAGTTAAACAAATAAGGTGTTACTAAGATATAGTAGAGTATGTCAGTATTATAAAGTGGGTGAGTAAGGGGAGAAGGAGGGTTGATAGGAGAGATATTAGTTTTGTAACAAGTAAGGAGAGATAGTAGGAGAAGTGAAGAGGTAAGGAGATATACACAGATTATGTTAGGCTAGAAGGAAGGAGGTAAAGAGGTGAAGGAAAGGAGGTAAAGAAGATAGGTAGTGGAAGAAGAAAGAATAAGGCTTGAAACTAGAAGAGAAACCAGCATGGGAAGGGAGAGAGGGAGAAAGAATAAAAAGGACTGGGAGGGGAAAAAGAGAGGAATGGGAATGTTGTGTGAGAGAGAACAAGTGGTGACTGAAAGATGAAGTGGGATAAAGTTAAAAGCACTGAGGTGCGGCAAACAGGGGGAGCTAGGGTATGACAGATGTGTGGGCAGGAACGTGAGGAGTTGATTAGAGGATATGCTGTGATTGTGAGAGTACAAATGTAGAGATAGTGGGGGTGGGTGGGAATTGGGGATAGTGTAGCGGAACAAACACGAGGGCTGAATGGAGTGAGCTGCACCATTGTGGCTGCAAAGCAAAAAAAGACAATCACTAAAGAGTGTAAAGGGGACAGTCAAAGTAAGAAAATATGGGAGGACTTTCATACAATTTGAAGGAGATGGAAAAAAAAGACAGAGATTGAACAAATGTGATATAGCCAGAAGGATAGCAGTAAAGGTAAAGGTAGAAGCAGGGGGAAAAAGAGACAGAAAAGATCAGAAAGGGTAATGGAGGAAAGAGAAATGGGGTACAAGGTATGTGTCAGGTCTACTAAAGATTCTTCTGGGGACCTAAACAGGAGTTTTGTTTCAGGGAGAAAGTTTCAACTCAGTATCACACAACAACCAGTGGGTGTAGCACATTTCCTATTTCTACAGTTGATATGTTGGGGATGTGGAGTGCAGGTACGATTCATCCCTTAGCAGTGTGCACATTGAGGAGAGTTAAACATAGGAAATAAGCAGTATGGAATGCTATAACACATGTAGGCTGTAATAAATTAGTTTGGCATACTTTAACGATATTCAGTAAAGGGGAACTGGAGTTCAGGTAGCATGTTATTCAGGCAGCTTTAATGTGACTCGGTCAACCAGTCATGGGATATTAGGCTAGAAAAAGAAAAACAGTGAAAGTAAAGAAAAGAAAGAAAAAAACATGCATAGCAGATATGGTAAAAAACAGGATAAAAGGACTACTAATTACAAATCAAACCATTAGAAATTAAAAAAAACATGCATAGCAGATATGGTAAAACCAGGATAAAAGGACTACTAATTACAAATCAAACCATTAGAAATGAAAAAACATGCATAGCAGATATGGTAAAAACCAGGATAAAAGGACTACTAATTACAAATCAAAACATTAGAAATGAAAAAAACATGCATAGCAGATATGGTAAAACCAGGATAAAAGGACTACTAATTACAAGTCAAACCATTAGAAATGAAAAAAACATGCATAGCAGATATGGTAAAAACCAGGATAAAAGGACTACTAATTACAAGTCAAACCATTAGAAATGAACAAAACATGCATAGCAGATATGGTAAAAACCAGGATAAAAGGACTACTAATTACAAGTCAAACCATTAGAAATGAACAAAACATGCATAGCAGATATGGTAAAAACCAGGATAAAAGGACTACTAATTACAAATCAAACCATTAGAAATGAAAAACCATGGATAGCAGATATGGTAAATACAAGGATAAAAGGACTACTAATTACAAATCAAACCATTAGAAATGAAAAACCATGGATAGCAGATATGGTAAAGATGAGGATAAAGGGACTACTAATTACAAATCAAACCATTAGAAATGAAAAAACATGCATAGCAGATATGGTAAAAAAACAGGATAAAAGGACTACTAATTACAAATCAAACCATTAGAAATGAAAAAACATGCATAGCAGATATGGTAAAAAACAGGATAAAAGGACTACTAATTACAAATTAAACCATTAGAAATGAAAAATCATGCATAGCAGATATGGTAAAGACCAGGATAAAAGGACTACTAATTACTAATCAAACCATTAGAAATTAAAAAGCATGCATAGCAGATATGGTAAAGACCAGGATAAAAGGACTACTAATTACTAATCAAACCATTAGAAATGAAAAAGCATGCATAGCAGATATGGTAAAAACCAGGATAAAAGGACTACTAATTACAAATCAAACCATTACAAATGAACAAAGCATGCATAGCAGATATGGTAAAGACCAGGATGAAAGAACTACTAATTACAAATCAAACCATTAGAAATGAAAAAACATGCATAGCAGATATGGTAGAGACAAGGATAAAAGGACTACTAATTACAAATCAAACCATTAGAAATGAACAAAACATGCATAGCAGATATGGTAAAAACCAGGATAAAAGGACTACTAATTACAAATCAAACCATTAGAAATGAAAAACCATGGATAGCAGATATGGTAAAGATGAGGATAAAGGGACTACTAATTACAAATCAAACCATTAGAAATGAAAAACATGCATAGCAGATATGGTAAAAACCAGGATAAAAGGACTACTAATTACAAATCAAACCATTAGAAATGAAAAACCATGGATAGCAGATATGGTAAATACAAGGATAAAAGGACTACTAATTACAAGTCAAACCATTAGAAATGAAAAAAAACATGCATAGCAGATATGGTAAAAACCAGGATAAAAGGACTACTAATTACAAATCAAACCATTAGAAATGAAAAACCATGGATAGCAGATATGGTAAAGATGAGGATAAAGGGACTACTAATTACAAATCAAACCATTAGAAATGAAAAAACATGCATAGCAGATATGGTAGAGACAAGGATAAAAGGACTACTAATTACAAATCAAACCATTAGAAATTAAAAAAACATGCATAGCAGATATGGTAAAAACCAGGACAAAAGGACTACTAATTACAAATCAAACCATTAGAAATGAACAAAACATGCATAGCAGATATGGTAAATACAAGGATAAAAGGACTACTAATTACAAGTCAAACCATTAGAAATGAAAAAAAAAACATGCATAGCAGATATGGTAGAGACAAGGATAAAAGGACTAGTAATTACAAATCAAACCATTAGAAATTAAAAAAAACATGCATAGCAGATATGGTAAAAACCAGGACAAAAGGACTACTAATTACAAATCAAACCATTAGAAATGAACTAAACATGCATAGCAGATATGGTAAAAACCAGGATAAAAGGACTACTAATTACAAGTCAAACCATTAGAAATGAACAAAACATACATAGCAGATATGGTAAAAACCAGGACAAAAGGACTACTAATTACAAATTAAACCATTAGAAATGAAAAAAAACATGCATAGCAGATATGGTAAAAACCAGGATAAAAGGACTACTAATTACAAGTCAAACCATTAGAAATGAAAAAAAAAACATGCATAGCAGATATGGTAGAGACAATGATAAAAGGACTACTAATTACAAATCAAACCATTAGAAATTAAAAAAAACATGCATAGCAGATATGGTAAAAACCAGGATAAAAGGACTACTAATTACAAATCAAACCATTAGAAATGAAAAAAAAAAACATACATAGCAGATATGGTAAAAACCAGGATAAAAGGACTACTAATTACAAATCAAACCATTAGAAATGAAAAAACATGCATAGCAGATATGGTAAAAACCAGGATAAAAGGACTACTAATTACAAATCAAACCATTAGAAATGAATAAAACATGCATAGCAGATATGGTAAAAACCAGGATAAAAGGACTGCTAATTACAAGTCAAACCATTAGAAATGAAAAAAACATGCATAGCAGATATGGTAAAAACCAGGATAAAAGGACTACTAATTACAAATCAAACCATTAGAAATAAAAAAAAACATGCATAGCAGATATGGTAAAGACAAGGATAAAAGGACTACTAATTACAAATCAAACCATTAGAAATTAAAAAAAAACATGCATAGCAGATATGGTAAATACAAGGATAAAAGAACTACTAATTACAAGTCAAACCATTAGAAATGAAAAAACATGCATAGCAGATATGGTAAAAACCAGGATAAAAGGACTACTAATTACAAATCAAACCATTAGAAATGAAAAACCATGGATAGCAGATATGGTAAAGATGAGGATAAAGGGACTACTAATTACAAATCAAACCATTAGAAATGAAAAAAAAACATGCATAGCAGATATGGTAGAGACAATGATAAAAGGACTACTAATTACAAATCAAACCATTAGAAATTAAAAAAACATGCATAGCAGATATGGTAAAACCAGGATAAAAGGACTACTAATTACAAATCAAACCATTAGAAATGAAAAAAAACATACATAGCAGATATGGTAAAAACCAGGATAAAAGGACTACTAATTACAAATCAAACCATTAGAAATGAAAAAACATGCATAGCAGATATGGTAAAAACCAGGATAAAAGGACTACTAATTACAAATCAAACCATTAGAAATGAATAAAACATGCATAGTAGATATGGTAAAAACCAGGATAAAAGGACTACTAATTACAAGTCAAACCATTAGAAATGAAAAAAAACATGCATAGCAGATATGGTAAAAACCAGGATAAAAGGACTACTAATTACAAATCAAACCATTAGAAATGAAAAAAAAATGCATAGCAGATATGGTAAAGACAAGGATAAAAGGACTACTAATTACAAATCAAACCATTAGAAATTAAAAAAAACATGCATAGCAGATATGGTAAATACAAGGATAAAAGGACTACTAATTACAAATCAAACCATTAGAAATTAAAAAAATATGCATAGCAGATATGGTAAATACAAGGATAAAAGGACTACTAATTACAAATCAAACCATTAGAAATGAAAAAACATGCATAGCAGATATGGTAAAAACCAGGATAAAAGGACTACTAATTACAAGTCAAACCATTAGAAATGACGCTGAAGAGTGGAATCAGCATACAGAGCCCGAGGATTTAATAAGAACTATCACGGAGATAGTCTACAAATGTATAAAGGAGAATACAGGTACAACAGTTAATGTAGGGGCCAAGGAAGCCTCTAATGGTAAAACGACTGTCAATGAAGGGGCTAGGGAAGCCCATAATGACAAAACGAATGTTCACGTGGATGTGGCTGGTACATATAAAGAGGCTGGAAATGGGACTAGCAGTCTGAACATCGCTGGCGGCAATGAAGTACATTCTGAGACACCTGAATACGCTGGGAACGTATGGGGTTTTGTTACCAAACCTCAGGTAAATCCTTTTTCCGATATTCGAAGTTTGAATAACATTACATTAGTAAATAATAGTAATTCATTCTTTGACTGTAGAAAAATGATTTTTGAATTAGAACGTTTGGTAGCCAGGCATGCTACTTTGAGCCTGGAAATACAATACCTGACTGAGTGCATTTCTCGTAACATAGTACCAAAGGGCCTTAGGACAGCTAAGTACCCTAACTGTGTTAGTCCTGGGGACGAACTTTGTTCCAGATTGACTAAATTATACAATGACACAGGTATTTGCATGATGCGGATTATGTTGGAACACTATGAAGGAGAACTCAAGGTTTTAATTAATCAGATTAAAGCCATTGATAAAGACATTAAACAATTTGGCTGTTTCACTCAGTTAATGTCACTCTATAACAGCATTGAAGCCAAGACCAACAGGCTCAGAGCGACCATTATAGTGAGGAAACAAAACAAATTGCGAAGAGACGTTACAGCTTATGAGGCTAATCAAGCATATATTTGTGCAGTCAATGATAATTATGATGGGGGTAACAAAGACTCACATTCAGACATACATGGTAATAATGGCTCCGAGAGGAGAGAGCCATCCAAGACAGTAGCAGTGGACGATCAGGTTCTAAGTTTTGAACCTATAGCCACCAATGTTACAATGTCTAATGAGGTGCAGAAAAAACAGCACACGGTACATACTGACAATGTATCCACCATTATCAACAACGAAGGATCTGGCAACAATGAAGTCACTGCGTCCACTAGTTTTGCTGAAGTGGTGAATGTGAACAACAGTAAAAAAGCTGGCCCTTTTCAACAACAGAGGGTACAGCCAAAAAGGACTACCTGGTGGTACAATTCCACACAGTACAGGGCGAAACCGAAAGGGAAAGGCAAAAAGAAGTGGTGAACATGCCACACAATGATGAATCATTTTGTATTAGTGTCGTAAACTTCAGTGATTTTTCTATGACAGATGAGCATATTGATGTATTAAGGAAGGGTTTTAATTTTATTCCTTCCAACAACATAAAAATTGGTAGTTTGTTGGTCGATTTCAGATTATATATGCGTAAATTGAATCTTAGATACATTTTACAAGATGTAGCAAGTAATGTTACACAAGATAGTAGAAGACTTAAGCGGCCTAGTACATTTAATCCAGCACTAGTAAGCACTTTACAAGTGTTTCAAAAAATATGCGAAATGGAATTCAGAAAAATGGACAGCATTGGCTCAGTAGATAATTTATCTAATAGAGAGCGGGATGCTTTGTCTCACTTGTCTAGCTCTACAGACATCAGGGTTATGAGGGCTGACAAAGGGGGCAAGCTTGTCATCATGAATAAGGCTAATTATGTGGAAGATATTTGTTCCATGCTTAATGATAGGAAACATTACAAGGATGTCAGTATGGATTTTGTCCTTAACAAATATAGGAGGGTTGACACTGACCTTTTTGATATGTTATGCCAGGATGAATTAGATAATCTAGATTATGATTTCCTGATGGTAGAACAACCAAGATTAGGTCATTTTTTTGGAATACCCAAATTACATAATGATGATGGGGAAATCACTTTTAGGCCTATAATATCGGCAAAACATTCAAAAACTGAGAACATATCAGTCTGGCTGGATAATATTCTCAACAAAATAGCGCAAAAATCTGAGTTCTATATTAGAGACTCCTGGCATTTGTTGGAAAGTTTGGGACAGCGCAACATCAAACTTGAAGAAATCAATTTTGCAACACTTGATGTCAAGAGTTTATATACCAGTATCGATCAGGAGTCTGGTATTGAGCATTTAAGGAATTATTTGACACACAACACTGAGTTATGCAATTCCAGGATTAACACCATTTGTACTTTAATGGAGATAGTGTTGCAGAATAATTTCTTCGAGTTTGATAGTAAAATATACCAACAGATTTCCGGTGTAGCGATGGGGGCGAGAGTTGCACCTGCTTTTGCCAACATTGTTATGGCAGATTGGGAGCAGGAACATCTAAAAAAACATCCTTTTTTTGGAAAAGCTCCATTTTATGGAAGATACATAGATGATTTGGTTTTTGTATGGGCAGGGGAAAAAGTTGAATTTGACAGTATGGTCCAAGATTTAAACAAAACCACTAATTTTTTGTTTTTCAAACATAGTGGTTATGGTAAAAACATTAATTATTTGGACATCAGTCTTTATATTGATTCAACTATGAATACATTACACAGTAAAATTTATAGAAAGCCCTGTTTCACCAATCAGTATTTACACAAGGATAGTCTGCACCCAATTCATATGAAAAGAAATGTGATCAAGGGTCAAATTATTAGGCTCAGTAGATTAACATCTGAGGACAACATCTATCACAAAGAGTTGGTGCAATTAAGAAATTTATTTTTGGCCAGAGGCTATAAAAAGCATATGATCAAGAAAATTGAAAATGAAGTTCAGGGGCTCCGTGCTAGTGTAGCTAGACCTATTCTGTCAATAGACAGGACAAGACATTTGAAGGAAATTTCTGTGAGTGTCAGCACAGATAGAGGTAAAGATTTAGATTTCCATCTAGCATTTCCTCTCCCAATTTCAAATCAATTGGAAAATATCAGAGGGATTATCGAAAGAAATTGGGGTATTATTCTAGGAAATAAAGATCTCATGGCTTGTGTAGGTATCAAACCACGTTTCACATATAAAAATGTGATTAATGTGAAAAGTATGTTAGAAAGGGACAACAAAGAAAGAGTGACAACAAATAGGGACATCAGTAAAAAGAAGGGAACTTATGCTTGTCAGAATTGTAGACAGTGTAGGTTCATCACCAACACCTCTTTTGTGACCATCAAACATCTAAAGAGGACATTCTGGGCACAGAAATATTTCAACTGTAATAGTGAATATGTAGTTTATCTGGCTATTTGCTCAACATGTGATAAATATTATGTGGGGAAAACCAAAAGAATGCTCAAACGTAGGATATATGAGCACAATTTAGCCATTAAAAATAAAGATGGGAATAATTCTTTGGCCAGACATTCACAGGAATGTATAGATTTTAAGAAGTTTGAGTTTTTTGTGGTAGATCATGTAGATAAAGGTCTACTCAAAGGAGATTTGAACAACAGATTGGAACAAAAGAGTCCATATGGCAATTGTGCCTCGGGGCCGATGAATTGCCAGGTTTAAATGAGGGGATCAACATCAAATGTTTTTTGAATTATAGATAGATCTACATAACATTGGGGACCAGACGCCTCAACGGGGAAGGGATACCAGTCAGACTTCCTTTGTTGATGGGAGGTTCCATTTACTTGATATATATGGTCATGAGTGGCAATCCCTTTATATAAACACAAACACATGTGTATGGATGAGTAGTTTGTCCGTACCCATTACATCAAGGTCGAGTTTATTTGGAGGTAGTCTGGTGTTTTCATCTCCCAATTATGGACTGTTGACTGAAATTTCATCCCCCAACTACGGAAGGCTGGCACATTTGCCATGTTGTGTCCAGTACTCCAAGTAGCATAGTATCAGACTAGATAGGACTAACACACAAGCATTTTAGTATGGCTACCGGCTAGTCGTCAGTGTTCTATGCTAGGTTCGCATGGCATGGGCACACTATCCACTAGGCGGCCATACATTAGGGGCATCAGATAGATCAAGCTACTATAGCGATCGGATAGCTTAGCGTTCCATGTTAGGTTTGATTAAGCCTGTCATTTCCAGTAGTATAATAGGAATAAATTCATGTCTCATCCAATTCACGAGGGAACATTTCCATGTATTTGGCATTTTTCACTAGGATTCGTCATTTACATGGAAGTTTTCAGCCATTCAGCCTCATAGACAAACAACTAATGTATAATGGAATATTTTATCTACGGTACAAACTGTCATTATTATGATTTTTAGTACGCCTTTTTCAAGGCATTTCTCAAGGTATTATTGGTTTTAGTATAATTGTGTTAGATTAGATGATTTTATGTGATATGACTGAAACATAAAAAATATGTGTTACTGTTTTTCAAAAAAACATGAATGAAAATATGAAATCAAAGATTTTACATCACTTCCTTTGTTCCAGATTGACTAAATTATACAATGACACAGGTATTTGCATGATGCGGATTATGTTGGAACACTATGAAGGAGAACTCAAGGTTTTAATTAATCAGATTAAAGCCATTGATAAAGACATTAAACAATTTGGCTGTTTCACTCAGTTAATGTCACTCTATAACAGCATTGAAGCCAAGACCAACAGGCTCAGAGCGACCATTATAGTGAGGAAACAAAACAAATTGCGAAGAGACGTTACAGCTTATGAGGCTAATCAAGCATATATTTGTGCAGTCAATGATAATTATGATGGGGTAACAAAGACTCACATTCAGACATACATGGTAATAATGGCTCCGAGAGGAGAGAGCCATCAAGACAGTAGCAGTGGACGATCAGGTTCTAAGTTTTGAACCTATAGCCACCAATGTTACAATGTCTAATGAGGTGCAGAAAAACAGCACACGGTACATACTGACAATGTATCCACCATTATCAACAACGAAGGATCTGGCAACAATGAAGTCACTCGTCCACTAGTTTTGCTGAAGTGGTGAATGTGAACAACAGTAAAAAAGCTGGCCCTTTTCAACAACAGAGGGTACAGCCAAAAAGGACTACCAGGTGGTACAATCCCACACAGTACAGGGCGAAACCGAAAGGGAAAGGCAAAAAGAAGTGGTGAACATGCCACACAATGATGAATCATTTTGTATTAGTGTCGTAAACTTCAGTGATTTTTCTATGACAGATGAGCATATTGATGTATTAAGGAAGGGTTTTAATTTTATTCCTTCCAACAACATAAAAATTGGTAGTTTGTTGGTCGATTTCAGATTATATATGCGTAAATTGAATCTTAGATACATTTTACAAGATGTAGCAAGTAATGTTACACAAGATAGTAGAAGACTTAAGCGGCCTAGTACATTTAATCCAGCACTAGTAAGCACTTTACAAGTGTTTCAAAAAATATGCGAAATGGAATTCAGAAAAATGGACAGCATTGGCTCAGTAGATAATTTATCTAATAGAGAGCGGGATGCTTTGTCTCACTTGTCTAGCTCTACAGACATCAGGGTTATGAGGGCTGACAAAGGGGGCAAGCTTGTCATCATGAATAAGGCTAATTATGTGGAAGATATTTGTTCCATGCTTAATGATAGGAAACATTACAAGGATGTCAGTATGGATTTTGTCCTTAACAAATATAGGAGGGTTGACACTGACCTTTTTGATATGTTATGCCAGGATGAATTAGATAATCTAGATTATGATTTCCTGATGGTAGAACAACCAAGATTAGGTCATTTTTGGAATACCCAAATTACATAATGATGATGGGAAATCACTTTTAGGCCTATAATATCGGCAAAACATTCAAAAACTGAGAACATATCAGTCTGGCTGGATAATATTCTCAACAAAATAGCAAAAATCTGAGTTCTATATTAGAGACTCCTGGCATTTGTTGGAAAGTTTGGGACAGCGCAACATCAAACTTGAAGAAATCAATTTTGCAACACTTGATGTCAAGAGTTTATATACCAGTATCGATCAGGAGTCTGGTATTGAGCATTTAAGGAATTATTTGACACACAACACTGAGTTATGCAATTCCAGGATTAACACCATTTGTACTTTAATGGAGATAGTGTTGCAGAATAATTTCTTCGAGTTTGATAGTAAAATATACCAACAGATTTCCGGTGTAGCGATGGGGGCGAGAGTTGCACCTGCTTTTGCCAACATTGTTATGGCAGATTGGGAGCAGGAACATCTAAAAAAACATCCTTTTTTTGGAAAAGCTCCATTTTATGGAAGATACATAGATGATTTGGTTTTTGTATGGGCAGGGGAAAAAGTTGAATTTGACAGTATGGTCCAAGATTTAAACAAAACCACTAATTTTTTGTTTTTCAAACATAGTGGTTATGGTAAAAACATTAATTATTTGGACATCAGTCTTTATATTGATTCAACTATGAATACATTACACAGTAAAATTTATAGAAAGCCCTGTTTCACCAATCAGTATTTACACAAGGATAGTCTGCACCCAATTCATATGAAAAGAAATGTGATCAAGGGTCAAATTATTAGGCTCAGTAGATTAACATCTGAGGACAACATCTATCACAAAGAGTTGGTGCAATTAAGAAATTTATTTTTGGCCAGAGGCTATAAAAAGCATATGATCAAGAAAATTGAAAATGAAGTTCAGGGGCTCCGTGCTAGTGTAGCTAGACCTATTCTGTCAATAGACAGGACAAGACATTTGAAGGAAATTTCTGTGAGTGTCAGCACAGATAGAGGTAAAGATTTAGATTTCCATCTAGCATTTCCTCTCCCAATTTCAAATCAATTGGAAAACATCAGAGGGATTATTGAAAGAAATTGGGGTATCATTCTAGGAAATAAAGACCTCATGGCTTGTGTAGGTATTAAACCACGTTTCACATATAAAAATGTGATTAATGTGAAAAGTATGTTAGAAAGGGACAACAAAGAAAGAGTGACAACAAATAGGGACATCAGTAAAAAGAAGGGAACTTATGCTTGTCAGAATTGTAGACAGTGTAGGTTCATCACCAACACTTCTTTTGTGACCATCAAACATTTAAAGAGGACATTCTGGGCACAGAAATATTTCAACTGTAATAGTGAATATGTAGTGTATCTGGCTATTTGCTCAACATGTGATAAATATTACGTGGGGAAAACCAAAAGAATGCTCAAACGTAGGATATACGAGCACAATCTAGCCATTAAAAATAAAGATGGGAATAATTCTTTGGCCAGACATTCACAGGAATGTGCAGATTTTAAGAAGTTTGAGTTTTTTGTGGTAGATCATGTAGATAAAGGTCTACTCAAAGGAGATTTGAACAACAGATTGGAACAAAAAGAGTCCATATGGCAATTGTGCCTCGGGGCCGACGAATTGCCAGGTTTAAATGAGGGGATCAACATCAAATGTTTTTTGAATTATAGATAGATCTACATAACATTGGGGACCAGACGCCTCAACGGGGGGAAGGGATACCAGTCAGACTTCCTTTGTTGATGGGAGGTTCCATTTACTTGATATATATGGTCATGAGTGGCAATCCCTTTATATAAACACAAACACATGTGTATGGATGAGTAGTTTGTCCGTACCCATTACATCAAGGTCGAGTTTATTTGGAGGTAGTCTGGTGTTTTCATCTCCCAATTATGGACTGTTGACTGAAATTTCATCCCCCAACTACGGAAGGCTGGCACATTTGCCATGTTGTGTCCAGTACTCCAAGTAGCATAGTATCAGACTAGATAGGACTAACACACAAGCATTTTAGTATGGCTACCGGCTAGTCGTCAGTGTTCTATGCTAGGTTCGCATGGCATGGGCACACTATCCACTAGGCGGCCATACATTAGGGGCATCAGATAGATCAAGCTACTATAGCGATCGGATAGCTTAGCGTTCCATGTTAGGTTTGATTAAGCCTGTCATTTCCAGTAGTATAATAGGAATAAATTCATGTCTCATCCAATTCACGAGGGAACATTTCCATGTATTTGGCATTTTTCACTAGGATTCGTCATTTACATGGAAGTTTTCAGCCATTCAGCCTCATAGACAAACAACTAATGTATAATGGAATATTTTATCTACGGTACAAACTGTCATTATTATGATTTTAGCGCCTTTTTCAAGGCATTTCTCAAGGTATTATTGGTTTTAGTATAATTGTGTTAGATTAGATGATTTTATGTGATATGACTGAAACATAAAAAATATGTGTTACTGTTTTTCAAAAAAACATGAATGAAAATATGACATCAAAGATTTTACATCACTTCCTGTATGTTAGTTATAAAACCAGGACGTAGGGAGGCGTCCTGGTTTTCTGAAGAAGTCCACGGTAAATAAAAGTGGAAGAAAGCTTAAAACTACATTCCTCGTTTGTGTGACTATTTCCTTCTCAGTCACTGTTTTTCAGTTGTGATTCGTTTCCTTCGGGTTGCCGAAGTTTTTGTTTTGGTTTTGGCGTTCTTGTGACTGAGTGAGGTCCAGGTCATGGCTTCAGAGGTTTCCTCCCAGGATTCGTTGATCGACGTATCTATCCATCCGACGCCGGGCAGTGGAATAGCGGTTGACGCTGAAGAGCGGAATCAGCATACAGAGCCCGAGGATTTAATAAGAACTATCACGGAGATAGTCTACAAATGTATAAAGGAGAATACAGGTACAACAGTTAATGTAGGGGCCAAGGAAGCCTCTAATGGTAAAACGACTGTCAATGAAGGGGCTAGGGAAGCCCATAATGACAAAACGAATGTTCACGTGGATGTGGCTGGTACATATAAAGAGGCTGGAAATGGGACTAGCAGTCTGAACATCGCTGGCGGCAATGAAGTACATTCTGAGACACCTGAATACGCTGGGAACGTATGGGGTTTTGTTACCAAACCTCAGGTAAATCCTTTTTCCGATATTCGAAGTTTGAATAACATTACATTAGTAAATAATAGTAATTCATTCTTTGACTGTAGAAAAATGATTTTTGAATTAGAACGTTTGGTAGCCAGGCATGCTACTTTGAGCCTGGAAATACAATACCTGACTGAGTGCATTTCGTAACATAGTACCAAAGGGCCTTAGGACAGCTAAGTACCCTAACTGTGTTAGTCCTGGGGACGAACTTTGTTCCAGATTGACTAAATTATACAATGACACAGGTATTTGCATGATGCGGATTATGTTGGAACACTATGAAGGAGAACTCAAGGTTTTAATTAATCAGATTAAAGCCATTGATAAAGACATTAAACAATTTGGCTGTTTCACTCAGTTAATGTCACTCTATAACAGCATTGAAGCCAAGACCAACAGGCTCAGAGCGACCATTATAGTGAGGAAACAAAACAAATTGCGAAGAGACGTTACAGCTTATGAGGCTAATCAAGCATATATTTGTGCAGTCAATGATAATTATGATGGGGTAACAAAGACTCACATTCAGACATACATGGTAATAATGGCTCCGAGAGGAGAGAGCCATCCAAGACAGTAGCAGTGGACGATCAGGTTCTAAGTTTTGAACCTATAGCCACCAATGTTACAATGTCTAATGAGGTGCAGAAAAAACAGCACACGGTACATACTGACAATGTATCCACCATTATCAACAACGAAGGATCTGGCAACAATGAAGTCACTGCATCCACTAGTTTTGCTGAAGTGGTGAATGTGAACAACAGTAAAAAAGCTGGCCCTTTTCAACAACAGAGGGTACAGCCAAAAAGGACTACCAGGTGGTACAATTCCACACAGTACAGGGCGAAACCGAAAGGGAAAGGCAAAAAGAAGTGGTGAACATGCCACACAATGATGAATCATTTTGTATTAGTGTCGTAAACTTCAGTGATTTTTCTATGACAGATGAGCATATTGATGTATTAAGGAAGGGTTTTAATTTTATTCCTTCCAACAACATAAAAATTGGTAGTTTGTTGGTCGATTTCAGATTATATATGCGTAAATTGAATCTTAGATACATTTTACAAGATGTAGCAAGTAATGTTACACAAGATAGTAGAAGACTTAAGCGGCCTAGTACATTTAATCCAGCACTAGTAGGCACTTTACAAGTGTTTCAAAAATATGCGAAATGGAATTCAGAAAATGGACAGCATTGGCTCAGTAGATAATTTATCTAATAGAGAGCGGGATGCTTTGTCTCACTTGTCTAGCTCTACAGACATCAGGGTTATGAGGGCTGACAAAGGGGCAAGCTTGTCATCATGAATAAGGCTAATTATGTGGAAGATATTTGTTCCATGCTTAATGATAGGAAACATTACAAGGATGTCAGTATGGATTTTGTCCTTAACAAATATAGGAGGGTTGACACTGACCTTTTTGATATGTTATGCCAGGATGAATTAGATAATCTAGATTATGATTTCCTGATGGTAGAACAACCAAGATTAGGTCATTTTTGGAATACCCAAATTACATAATGATGATGGGGAAATCACTTTAGGCCTATAATATCGGCAAAACATTCAAAAACTGAGAACATATCAGTCTGGCTGGATAATATTCTCAACAAAATAGCGCAAAAATCTGAGTTCTATATTAGAGACTCCTGGCATTTGTTGGAAAGTTTGGGACAGCGCAACATCAAACTTGAAGAAATCAATTTTGCAACACTTGATGTCAAGAGTTTATATACCAGTATCGATCAGAGTCTGGTATTGAGCATTTAAGGAATTATTTGACACACAACACTGAGTTATGCAATTCCAGGATTAACACCATTTGTACTTTAATGGAGATAGTGTTGCAGAATAATTTCTTCGAGTTTGATAGTAAAATATACCAACAGATTTCCGGTGTAGCGATGGGGCGAGAGTTGCACCTGCTTTTGCCAACATTGTTATGGCAGATTGGGAGCAGGAACATCTAAAAAAACATCCTTTTTTTGGAAAAGCTCCATTTTATGGAAGATACATAGATGATTTGGTTTTGTATGGGCAGGGAAAAGTTGAATTTGACAGTATGGTCCAAGATTTAAACAAAACCACTAATTTTTGTTTTCAAACATAGTGGTTATGGTAAAACATTAATTATTTGGACATCAGTCTTTATATTGATTCAACTATGAATACATTACACAGTAAAATTTATAGAAAGCCCTGTTTCACCAATCAGTATTTACACAAGGATAGTCTGCACCCAATTCATATGAAAAGAAATGTGATCAAGGGTCAAATTATTAGGCTCAGTAGATTAACATCTGAGGACAACATCTATCACAAAGAGTTGGTGCAATTAAGAAATTTATTTTTGGCCAGAGGCTATAAAAAGCATATGATCAAGAAAATTGAAAATGAAGTTCAGGGGCTCCGTGCTAGTGTAGCTAGACCTATTCTGTCAATAGACAGGACAAGACATTTGAAGGAAATTTCTGTGAGTGTCAGCACAGATAGAGGTAAAGATTTAGATTTCCATCTAGCATTTCCTCTCCCAATTTCAAATCAATTGGAAAATATCAGAGGGATTATCGAAAGAAATTGGGGTATTATTCTAGGAAATAAAGATCTCATGGCTTGTGTAGGTATTAAACCACGTTTCACATATAAAAATGTGATTAATGTGAAAAGTATGTTAGAAAGGGACAACAAAGAAAGAGCGACAACAAATAGGGATATCAGTAAAAAGAAGGGAACTTATGCTTGTCAGAATTGTAGACAGTGTAGGTTTATTACCAACACCTCTTTTGTGACCATCAAACATTTAAAGAGGACATTCTGGGCACAGAAATATTTCAACTGTAATAGTGAATATGTAGTTTATCTGGCTATTTGCTCAACATGTGATAAATATTACGTGGGGAAAACCAAAAGAATGCTCAAACGTAGGATATACGAGCACAATCTAGCCATTAAAAATAAAGATGGGAACAATTCTCTGGCCAGACACTCACAGGAATGTATAGATTTTAAGAAGTTCGAGTTTTTTGTGGTAGATTATGTAGATAAAGGTCTACTTAAAGGAGATTTGAACAACAGATTGGAACAAAAAGAGTCTATATGGCAATTGTGCCTTGGGGCCGATGAATTGCCAGGTTTAAATGAGGGGATAAACATCAAATGTTTTTTGAATTATAGATAGATCTATTTAACATTGGTGACCAGACGCCTCAATAGGGGGAAGGGATACCATCAGACTTTTTCTTTGATGGGAGGTTCCATTAATTTGATATACATGGTCATGGATGGTAATCCCTATATACAAACTAACACATGTGTATGGATGAGTAGTTCGTCCGTACCTATTACATCAAGGTCGATTTTATTTGAAGGTAGTCTGGTGTTTTTATCTCCCAATTATAGACTGTTGATTGAATTCTCATTCACCAACTATGGAAGGTTGGCAGAATTGCCATGTTGTGTCCAGTACTCCAAGTAGCATAGTATCAGACTAGATAGGACTACCACACAAGCATTTTAGTATGGCTACCGGCTAGTCGTTAGTGTTCCATGCTATGTTTGTATAGCATGGGCACACTATCTACTAGGCGGCCATACATTAGGGGCATCAGATAGATCAAGCTACTATAGCGATCGGATAGCTTAGCGTTCCATGTTAGGTTTGATTAAGCCTGTCATTTCCAGTAGTATAATAGGAATAAATTCATGTCTCATCCAATTCACGAGGAACATTTCCATGTATTTGGCATTTTCACTAGGATTCGTCATTTACATGGAAGTTTTCAGCCATTCAGCCTCATAGACAAACAACTAATGTATAATGGAATATTTTATCTACGGTACAAACTGTCATTATTATGATTTTTAGTACGCCTTTTTCAAGGCATTTCTCAAGGTATTATTGGTTTTAGTATAATTGTGTTAGATTAGATGATTTTATGTGATATGACTGAAACATAAAAAATATGTGTTACTGTTTTTCAAAAAAACATGAATGAAAATATGACATCAAAGATTTTACATCACTTCCTGTATGTTAGTTATAAAACCAGGACGTAGGGAGGCGTCCTGGTTTTCTGAAGAAGTCCACGGTAAATAAAAGTGGAAGAAAGCTTAAAACTACATTCCTCGTTTGTGTCACTATTTCCTTCTCAGTCACTGTTTTTCAGTTGTAATTACAAATCAAACCATTAGAAATGAAAAACCATGGATAGCAGATATGGTAAAGATGAGGATAAAGGGACTACTAATTACAAATCAAACCATTAGAAATGAAAAAACATGCATAGCAGATATAGTAAAAACCAGGATAAAAGGACTACTAATTACAAATCAAACCATTAGAAATGAAAAAACATGCATAGCAGATATGGTAAAGACCAGGATAAAAGGACTACTAATTACTAATCAAACCATTAGAAATGAAAAAGCATGCATAGCAGATATGGTAAAGACCAGAATAAAAGGACTACTAATTACTAATCAAACCATTAGAAATTAAAAAAAAAACATACATAGCAGATATGGCAAAGACAAGGATAAAAGGACTACTAATTACAAGTCAAACCATTAGAAATGAAAAAAACGTGCATAGCAGATATGGTAAAAACCAGGATAAAAGGACTACTAATTACAAATCAAGCCATTAGAAATGAACAAAACATGCAGAGCAGATATGCTAAATACAAGGAAAAAGGACTACTAATGAAAACCAAACCATTAGAAATGAAAAAAAAACATGCATAGCAGATATGGTAGAGACAAGGATAAAAGGACTACTAATTACAAATCAAACCATTAGAAATTAAAAAAACATGCATAGCAGATATGGTAAAAACCAAGACAAAAGGACTACTAATTACAAATCAAACCATTAGAAATGAACAAAACATGCATAGCAGATATGGTAAAAACCAGGATAGAAGGACTACTAATTACAAGTGAAACCATTAGAAATGAACAAAACATGCATAGCAGATATGGTAAAAACCAGGATAAAAGGACTACTAATTACAAATCAAACCATTAGAAATGAAAAAAAAAACATGCATAGCAGATATGGTAGAGACAAGGATAAAAGGACTAGTAATTACAAATCAAACCATTAGAAATTAAAAAAAACATGCATAGCAGATATGGTAAAAACCAGGACAAAAGGACTACTAATTACAAATCAAACCATTAGAAATGAACTAAACATGCATAGCAGATATGGTAAAAACCAGGATAAAAGGACTACTAATTACAAGTCAAACCATTAGAAATGAACAAAACATACATAGCAGATATGGTAAAAACCAGGACAAAAGGACTACTAATTACAAATTAAACCATTAGAAATGAAAAAAACATGCATAGCAGATATGGTAAAAACCAGGATAAAAGGACTACTAATTACAAGTCAAACCATTAGAAATGAAAAAAAAACATGCATAGCAGATATGGTAGAGACAATGATAAAAGGACTACTAATTACAAATCAAACCATTAGAAATTAAAAAAACATGCATAGCAGATATGGTAAAAACCAGGATAAAAGGACTACTAATTACAAATCAAACCATTAGAAATGAAAAAAACATACATAGCAGATATGGTAAAAACCAGGATAAAAGGACTACTAATTACAAATCAAACCATTAGAAATGAATAAAACATGCATAGCAGATATGGTAAAACCAGGATAAAAGGACTACTAATTACAAGTCAAACCATTAGAAATGAAAAAAACATGCATAGCAGATATGGTAAAAACCAGGATAAAAGGACTACTAATTACAAATCAAACCATTAGAAATGAAAAAAAAACATGCATAGCAGATATGGTAAATACAAGGATAAAAGGACTACTAATTACAAATCAAACCATTAGAAATTAAAAAAAACATGCATAGCAGATATGGTAAATACAAGGATAAAAGAACTACTAATTACAAGTCAAACCATTAGAAATGAAAAAAACATGCATAGCAGATATGGTAAAAAAACAGGATAAAAGGACTACTAATTACAAGTCAAACCATTAGAAATGAAAAACCATGGATAGCAGATATGGTAAAGATGAGGATAAAGGGACTACTAATTACAAATCAAACCATTAGAAATAAAAAAAAACATGCATAGCAGACATGGTAGAGACAATGATAAAAGGACTATTAATTACAAATCAAACAATTAGAAATTAAAAAAAACATACATAGCAGATATGGTAAAACCAGGATAAAAGGACTACTAATTACAAATCAAACCATTAGAAATGAAAAAAACATGCATAGCAGATATGGTAAAACCAGGATAAAAGGACTACTAATTACAAATCAAACCATTAGAAATGAAAAAAACATGCATAGCAGATATGGTAAAAACCAGGATAAAAGGACTACTAATTACAAATCAAACCATTAGAAATGAATAAAACATGCATAGTAGATATGGTAAAAACCAGGATAAAAGGACTACTAATTACAAGTCAAACCATTAGAAATGAAAAAACATGCATAGCAGATATGGTAAAAACCAGGATAAAAGGACTACTAATTACAAATCAAACCATTAGAAATGAAAAAAAATGCATAGCAGATATGGTAAAGACAAGGATAAAAGGACTACTAATTACAAATCAAACCATTAGAAATTAAAAAAATACACATAGCAGATATGGTAAATACAAGGATAAAAGGACTACTAATTACAAATCAAACCATTAGAAATTAAAAAAATATGCATAGCAGATATGGTAAATACAAGGATAAAAGGACTACTAATTACAAATCAAACCATTAGAAATGAAAAAACATGCATAGCAGATATGGTAAAAACCAGGATAAAATGACTACTAATTACAAGTCAAACCATTAGAAATGAACAAAACATGCATAGCAGATATGGTAAAAACCAGGATAAAAGGACTACTAACTACAAAACAAACCATTAGAAATGAAAAACCATGGATAGCAGATATGGTAAATACAAGGATAAAAGGACTACTAATTACAAATCAGACCATTAGAAATGAACAAAACATGCATAGCAGATATTGTAAATACAAGGATAAAAGGACTATTATTACAAGTCAAACCATTAGAAATGAACAAAACATGCATAGCAGATATGGTAAAAACCAGGATAAAAGGACTACTAATTACAAATCAAACCATTAGAAATGAAAAACCATGGATAGCAGATATGGTAAATACAAGGATAAAAGGACTACTAATTACAAGTCAAACCATTAGAAATGAAAAAACATGCATAGCAGATATGGTAAAAACCAGGATAAAAGGACTACTAATTACAAATCAAACCATTAGAAATGAAAAAACATGCATAGCAGATATGGTAAAGACCAGGATAAAAGGACTACTGATTACTAATCAAACCATTAGAAATTAAAAAGCATGCATAGCAGATATGGTAAAGAACAGGAGAAAAGGACTACTAATTACTAATCAAACCATTAGAAATGAAAAAGCATGCATAGCAGATATGGTAAAAACCAGGATAAAAGGACTACTAATTACAAATCAAACCATTACAAATGAACAAAGCATGCATAGCAGATATGGTAAAGACCAGGATGAAAGAACTACTAATTACAAATCAAACCATTAGAAATGAAAAAACATGCATAGCAGATATGGTAAAAACCAGGATAAAAGGACTACTAATTACAAGTCAAACCATTAGAAATGAACAAAACATGCATAGCAGATATGGTAAAAACCAGGATAAAAGGACTACTAATTACAAATCAAACCATTAGAAATGAAAAACCATGGATAGCAGATATGGTAAAGATGAGGATAAAGGGACTACTAATTACAAATCAAACCATTAGAAATGAAAAAACATGCATAGCAGATATGGTAAAACCAGGATAAAAGGACTACTAATTACAAATCAAACCATTAGAAATGAAAAACCATGGATAGCAGATATGGTAAATACAAGGATAAAAGGACTACTAATTACAAGTCAAACCATTAGAAATGAAAAAAACATGCATAGCAGATATGGTAAAAACCAGGATAAAAGGACTACTAATTACAAATCAAACCATTAGAAATGAAAAACCATGGATAGCAGATATGGTAAAGATGAGGATAAAGGGACTACTAATTACAAATCAAACCATTAGAAATGAAAAACCATGGATAGCAGATATGGTAAAGATGAGGATAGAGGGACTACTAATTACAAATCAAACCATTAGAAATGAAAAAAAAACATGCATAGCTTATATGTTAGAGACAATGATAAAAGGACTACTTATTACAAATCAAACCATTAGAAATTAAAATAACATGCATAGCAGATATGGTAAAAACCAGGATAAAAGGACTACTAATTACAAATCAAACCATTAGAAATGAAAAAAAAACATACATAGCAGATATGGTAAAAACCAGGATAAAAGGACTACTAATTACAAATCAAACCATTAGAAATGAAAAAACATGCATAGCAGATATGGTAAAACCAGGATAAAAGGACTACTAATTACAAATCAAACCATTAGAAATGAATAAAACATGCATAGTAGATATGGTAAAAACCAGGATAAAAGGACTACTAATTACAAGTCAAACCATTAGAAATGAAAAAAACATGCATAGCAGATATGGTAAAACCAGGATAAAAGGACTACTAATTACAAATCAAACCATTAGAAATGAAAAAAAAATGCATAGCAGATATGGTAAAGACAAGGATAAAAGGACTACTAATTACAAATCAAAC
This sequence comes from Protopterus annectens, assembly GCF_019279795.1. Lineage (NCBI taxonomy): Eukaryota > Metazoa > Chordata > Ceratodontiformes > Protopteridae > Protopterus > Protopterus annectens. Next base: position 576,593,722 of record NC_056749.1, read on the forward strand.
CATTAGAAATTAAAAAAAACATAGCAGATATGGTAAATACAAGGATAAAAGGACTACTAATTACAAATCAAACCATTAGAAATTAAAAAAATATGCATAGCAGATATGGTAAATACAAGGATAAAAGGACTACTAATTACAAATCAAACCATTAGAAATGAAAAAACATGCATAGCAGATATGGTAAAAACCAGGATAAAAGGACTACTAATTACAAATCAAACCATTAGAAATGAACAAAACATGCATAGCAGATATGGTAAAAATCAGGATAAAAGGACTACTAACTACAAATCAAACCATTAGAAATGAAAAACCATGGATAGCAGATATGGTAAATACAAGGATAAAAGGACTACTAATTACAAATCAGACCATTAGAAATGAACAAAACATGCATAGCAGATATTGTAAATACAAGGATAAAAGGACTATTATTACAAGTCAAACCATTAGAAATGATAAAAACATGCATAGCAGATATGGTAAAAACCAGGATAAAAGGACTACTAATTACAAATCAAACCATTAGAAATGAAAAACCATGGATAGCAGATATGGTAAAAAACAGGATAAAAGGACTACTAATTACAAATCAAACCATTAGAAATGAAAAAACATGCATAGCAGATATGGTAAAAACCAGGATAAAAGGACTACTAATTACAAATCAAACCATTAGAAATGAACAAAACATGCATAGCAGATATGGTAAAACCAGGATAAAAGGACTACTAATTACAAGTCAAACCATTAGAAATGAACAAAACATGCATAGCAGATATGGTAAAAACCAGGATAAAAGGACTACTAATTACAAAACAAGCCATTAGAAATGAACAAAACACGCAGAGCAGATATTAAGTAAACCAGGACAAAAAAGAACTACTAATACAAACCAAACCATTAGAAATTTAAAAACATGCATAGCAGATATGGTAAATACAATGATAAAAGGACTACTAATTACAAATCAAACCATTAGAAATGAAAAAAACATGCATAGCAGATATGGTAAAAACCAGGATAAAAGGACTACTAATTACAAATCAAACCATTAGAAATGAAAAACATGCATAGCAGATATGGTAAAAACCAGGATAAAAGGACTACTAATTACAAATCAAACCATTAGAAATGAAAAAAACATGCATAGCAGATATGGTAAAACCAGGATAAAAGGACTACTAATTACAAATCAGACCATTACAAATGAAAAACATGCATAGCAGATATGGTAAATACAAGGATAAAAGGACTACTAATTACAAATCAAACCATTAGAAATGAACAAA
>NC_056749.1:576595516-576648664 GCF_019279795.1 Protopterus annectens
CACCTTTTGGATTCCAGGGGATTCTAACAGGAGCTGCAACCTGCTTCTATGCCTTTGTGGGATTTGACTGCATTGCTACAACAGGTAGGTCACTGAAGTGAACACTAACTAGTGGAGGTGGGCTGAGATGGTTGCTGTTGTGAATCACCAGTGACCATAGCTAAAACACTGTAATATTGTGTAGCCATTATTAAGCAGTGTAATGCTTAGATGAAGTATTTGAAATACATTGCATAGATGACTTCCAAATGTGAAACTAATCTTCAGTTGTGTTTGGCTAATTTCCTCACAATATCCCATTAGAAGCAGAGACATATAGGTTACTGGCAGAAGGTTTCTTGCCATGTTGTCATCCTAGAAATCCTTGTTTGATATGGGCAAGATGGTTCAGATGTTGCTACCCACTTAATGAGCGGTACAGAGAGAACTTAAAAATAACTAAATGGCATAACATGCCGCATAGCAAAACATACTTTTGCAAGAATTAACAAAAAGGAGTAGACAATAGTACAGAATTATAGCATGGTAGAATTAATATGGTACTGAGCTACATAGAAGTGCATCATACACAAACACAATATTAAGTAACATTGCAGGCAGTATATTCATGGCAGCTAAAAGTGTGACATTTAACTGGCGTGTTTAATAAGGCATCTGATTATATCAATAGGCCTTGTGCACTTTGGATTCTACAGGACTGATGTTATGTGATCCTATCTCGCCTACATTCTGTACTGATGGGTTCGGAGCCGATCCTCTGCTCCGACTCGGCACGCTATACTATAGAGCAAAGTCTCTAATTGGCTGAGCTATCTCACATCCCAGGATGCACCACCACTACTTCCCCAGATCTCATTTGCCGCTTGATAGCAATTGACGTGGTCTCGACTTGGCTGGGCTAAGTACTCTTTACTGACAAGTTTTCTGTCAGAATTTCTCTAATTTTTCACCCAAAAGCTGTTTTAACAGCTACTTATCACTTGTTGAGTGTTTTTTTTTTGTGAAAAAAGTTGTGTGAATTTTCTTGGCGTTAGGTTCCCGCTTTAACTGGTAGGGGTTTCCTCGCGCTCTACTTCGGGCCGTGTTCAGGCCTTGGTGTTGTTAAAATTGTTGTTAAAATTGTTGTTAAATTTTTTGTGTGGTTCTTGTTCCTCTAACGTCTAGGTCCCGTTTTAGTTAAAGGGGCCTTGCCCTCGCGCTCTGTTAGAGCGTTGTTATAGTTTCACCTGTGTGTCTGTATCTGAGCTTTTTGGTCGATCCTGCTTAAGTTAGAGGGATTTGGCTCTCTGTGTGCTTAGTTTTTTGTCCCTAGTTGGTTTTTGGTGTCTTTTTAGTGATGTCAAAGGAACATAGACCTTCGGGTTTTAAAAAATGTACCAAGTGTGGGTACAAGATGTCAATAACGGATGATCACTCTCTGTGTGTTTATTGCTTAGGGCCTAAGCACCTTCAAGAGTCGTGCAGTGTATGCCACGCATTTTCTTCCCGTGTCCTCCAAGAGAGGAAAAACAAATTGATATTGAAAGGGATGATCACCCCTTCCTTTGAGGAGGCTTTATCTTCTTCCCCCTCTCCTTCCAGGAAGAAGAAGTCTTCGGCTCCGACCAGTCCGTCGGAGCCGACAGCAAAGAAATCAAGGCAGGCTTCTCCGTCGGCTCCACGGACTTCGGAGCCGAGGTCGGAACGGTCTGCCTCGGTGCCTCCAGCCTCGACTCCTCTGTCCTCAGAGCCGAGCGCTCGAGCATCGAGAGGTGGGTCACCTTCTTCGGCTCCAATGGTTTCGGAGCCGAGAAAGGTCGCTCACTCAGACTCTTCTACCTTGGCGCCGAAGTCCCCGTCGGCTCCGAGGGAAATTGCTGTGCTGGTGGAACCTCCCTCAGCGCCGATACTACTTGAAACAATTCGGAGCCGGTCCCCCAGTCTTTCGGAACCGGCGGAGAAGTCAACTCGGGCCCGATCGGTCTCTTCTCGGTCCTCGAGGATGTCCGATTCGGATATTGACAGGGTACTTCAAAGGCTGTTTCAGTCTCCAGTCTTCCAAAAGTTAGTATCGGCTCCAGCCCAGTCGGCTCCGGAGCCGATTGTCCACCCTGTTGTCTTGGTTCCTCCTCCAACAGCCTCGGCACCGTTGGAGTCGGTGCTGGTGGAGCCAGTGGAGGTTTTCGGGTCGGCTCCGACCCTTACTCCAACCCCGACCTTCGGGTCGGAGTTCGGTACACGGACCTCCTCGGTTGGCCCCGGGGGTGACGCTTCGGGTCCGATGCTTTCGGTTCCGAGCCTCCCTCTCGGTGCTTCGGCTGCGGGAGTGCCTTCTACTGTTGTGGCCTCGGGGTCGGACCTTCCCAGGACTCGGGGGGGGGGGGGTCCGGCCTTCAGGGCCATGAGGAGTGCTTTAGCCAAATCTTCTTTGGCTACCTCCACCATCTCTCCGGCACCTTCCTTTGGCATGGAGACTTCTTCCTTTGTTGTCCCCCTGTCTCAAGACAGCGGAGCCCTGGGGCCTGAGGTCACCCCCATTGGGGATTCCTCCCTTCCTGGGGGTCCTTCCGAGGCTTCTTCGGAGGAACCTCCCAGGAAGAGGCAGTGTAAGAGGAAGCACGTCGACTCGCCTGAGTCTCTCACCTCGGACACCGACCTCGATGATGCGGAGGGGTCCCCCAAGTCGTCCTCGGATGATGTCTCCTTTGTGGACATCTTAGAAATCCTCAAGCAACGAGGCGACTGGCAGTCCAAACCCCCTTCCGCTGAGGAGTCGGTATTCCTCAAGGCCTTCGGGGCTCAGCCTTCCGCCTCCTGGGTGTCTCCGCCCTTCGATGAGCTCCTGGATTTGATCTCTCGAAGGGTGTGGGAGCACCCGGATTCTGTGGAACCGGTGCCAGCTCGCCCGAATAAATTTCTGTCAGCCCCCCCCCCAGAAAAGGAATTCTTGTCTAAAGGTGTGGCCGTAGATGCCCTGGTGGTGGCATCTGCTACCCAGCAAGATGTGGCAGAGGCTTCGACGTCCGTCCACCCTCCTAATAAAGAGTCCAGGAGTATGGATCGGTACGGGAAGCGCACCCTTACTTCAGCAGCCTTTACCTTAAGGTCTCTGAATTACCTTACGCACTTCACCAGACTTCAGAGGGATCTGGTCAAGGAGCTTTCAGATACCCTCTCTGGTAACCTACCCGAGCAGTTGGCCCAGACGGTTAGCTCTCAGTTGGCTACTCTATCATCAATATCAAACTCGTCCATGAGGCTCATTTCATATGCGGCCGAGGGGGCGAGTAGAGCGGCGGGTACAGGTGTTGCTCTACGGAGACAAGCCTGGCTCCGCCTGTGTCATTTTGCGGAGGCCTTCAAGTCTTCCTTTGCTGACCCTCCCTTTGATGGGTCCTCCTTGTTTGGACCCAAGGTAAAGGACACCTTGACCCGCTGTGAACAAGAGGGTAAGACTTTGACTGCCCTAGGGGCATGGTTTTCCACTCCCTTCCGGCCTTATTCCCAAGGCTAGAAGAGGGGGTAAAATGTGGTTCCACAAATTTCAGAAGACTTACCCCTCACAGCAGGATGATCCCCCTTCTAGAGGCAGAGGAGGGGGAAATTTTTTCAGGAAGACGCCGTCCCAGAGGCGGCAGAGGCCCCCGCAACACTGGAGACCGCGAGTCCTTTCGTGGCTCCTCAACCTTCCAGCATCCCTGAAGGATTGCCCGACTGCGCCGCTCCGGAGCCAGTCGGGGGTTATTTTTCGAGGCACCTAAAGGCCTGGGAGAATATCACTCAGGACCGATGAGTGCTCCGGATCATTGCCGGAGGTTACAACATCCCCTTTTCTCAGCCCCCACCACCATCCCGGAAAATCCTGGACCCACCACCCAGTCAACGGGATCTCGCAGCCATCGAAATTTCAAAGCTGCTTCAAAAAGGAGTCATCCAACCGGTCCCCGAAGACCAGACCGGATTAGGGACTTACTCCAGATTCTTTTTGGTGACAAAAAAGACCGGGGACATGAGGCCCATCTTGGATCTCAGCAAACTCAACCGTTCTGTCAAGAAGTCCAAGTTCCGGATGGTCACCTTACAATCCATTCTCTCGCTGCTGGAGGAAGGTGTTTGGATGTGCTCCATAGATCTCAAGGACTCCTATTATCATATCCTGCTAGATCAGGTGTCCAGGAGACACTTGCGCTTCAGCCTGGGAGACAGTCATTTCCAGTTCCGCGCACTGCCCTGTGGTCTCACCACAGCCCCCAGGGTGTTCACCAAATGTTTGGCGGTGGTGACTGCTCACCTGAGAAGTCTAGGATTCCAGGTGTTTCCATACCTAGACGACTGGCTCCTAACTGCCACTTCCAGGCGTCTACTCTTACAGAACCTAGCAGCCACTATATCTCTAGGCAACTCCCTAGGAATCACCTTCAATTGGGAAAAGTCTGTGTTGCTGCCATCTCAGCGCATACGATTTATCGGAGTAGAGATAGACTCAAAGCAAATGCGGGTCTATCTTCCTACAGAGAGGATAGAAATATTACAATCTCAAGTCCGAGCATTGCTCTTCAAACGCTGAGCCCCAGCCAGGATGGTCCTACAACTGTTGGGTTCCATGTCGGCTACCGTTCTCCTAGTTCCCTTAGCAAGATTGCATATGAGGATTCTCCAGTGGCTCCTGTCAGTCCAGTGGTCGTATCAGGATCTCCCTCTCAGTCACCTCATTATGATCACAGACACGTGCAAACAGGACCTCCGTTGGTGGCTTCTTTCCTCCAACCTGGATCAGGGGCGACCCTTCATTCCTCCACCACCAGTGGCCACTTTGACTACGGACGCCTCCCAGACGGGGTGGGGGGGTCATTACCTGGGCAGGTCAGTCCAAGGCAAATGGCACCCCGACGAGAGTTCCCTCCAAATCAACATACTGGAAATGAGGGCGGTGCTTCTATCTCTACAAGCACTACACAGTTACGTCCCCCAGGGCATGATTGCCGTTCAGTCCGACAACATGTCAGTAGTCTGGTACCTGAACAAGCAGGGAGGGACCAGGTCCTACCCCCTTTGCAGAGAGGCCATGAAAGTATGGGATTGGGCTGTTGCAACCAACCGTTTCTTGGTAGCAACTCGCATTCCGGGGAAATCCAATGTGATAGCCGACAGACTGAGCAGAACTATTCTCTCCCCGCATGAGTGGTCTCTGAACGACAGAGTGGCAACTCAGATCTTCAGAAGATGGGGAACTCCTTGTTGCGACCTCTTTGCAACTCCTCTCAACACGAAATGTCTATAGTTCTTCTCTCTCACCCCAGTACCGGGGTGGATTCCCAAGGACGCCCTAGTCCAAGCTTGGCCCACCGGCCTACTGTACGCCTTTCCACCGGTTCCCCTTCTTCCCAGGGTGATCCAGAAGGTGATTCACTTGCAGTGAAAGATGATTTTAGTTGCCCCATACTGGCCTCGTCAAGTCTGGCTGCCCTTTCTTCCGAAATACGTACTGGACGGTCCATGGTTCCTGGACCAGGTTCCAGACCTCTTGATCTACCAGTCGGGACAGCTCCATCAGTCCCTTCACTTTTTGAGGTTAACAGCTTGGCTCTTCCACTTCCGACCATAGTCAGGAACCAGGTTTTGGACTTGGAAGTCATACATATCTTGTCCTCGGCCCACAAGAATTCGACTAAAAAAATGTATAACCGCAAATGGAAGAGATTCGCCATTTGGGCCCAACTCCGGGGCTTAAATCCTATTACTGCCCCGGTGTCAGAAGTTTTGAAATTTTTAGCTTCCTTATTCAATCAAGGTTCTTCGGTCTCTACCATTAAGGTTCAATTGGCAGCCATTTCTAATTTTCATGAAAGTATAGACCCACCTTTGATGAGCAATAAGTTGTGTAAAGCCTTCATGAAAGGTGCTGGGCTGCTACGACCTCCGATTTCTCATCCCGCTCCACCGTGGGATCTTAATTTCGTATTAGGTGCTTTGACCTCTTCCCCCTTCGAACCGGCAGCAACTTGTGAAATTTCTTTCTTGGAAGACAGCTTTTTTGGTGGCAATTACATCAGCCAGAAGAGTTTCGGAACTTCAAGCCCTATGTGTCAAACCACCGTACCTGGTTTTTCACAAGGTTAGAGTATCCCTCAGGCCTAATCCATCCTTTGTTCCCAAAGTTTGTTCTAGTTTTTGTCTTCAACAGTCATTGTAACTCCCAGTTTTCTTCCCAAATTACTCAGACAGAGCGGAATACATCTTCCATTCATTGGATATTCACAGGCAATTGCGTTTCTACTTAGATAGGACACACCAAACATGGAAAACAGATCAGTTGTTTGTGTCCTTTTCGGACAATAAATTGGGCAAAGCCGTCACGAAGGTCACTATTGCCAAGTGGATCAGAGACTGTATCAGTCATTCTTACCTTCTTTCTAATAGAGAGCTTGCTACCACTGTGAAAGCTCATTCTTCAAGGGCTATGGCCACTTCGACAGCCTTTCATTCCAAGCTTGCCATTAGTGACATTTGTGCTGCGGCTACCTGGTCTTCTCCTCACACCTTCATTTCTCATTACAAATTGGATGTGGCATCTCTGGGGCGAGCTTACTTTCGGTTCCACAGTTCTCAGGAGTGTTTTCCAGTGAGCCACCCAGGAATCAGGTGCTAGGGACGCTGTCCCATCAGTACAGAATGTAGGCGAGATAGGATCACATAACATCTTTTAGTTATGTACTTACCATAACTTTAGATGTTTGGGATCCATCTCGCCTACATTCCTAATAACCCACCCTCCTTCCCCCTGCCTTGGAAATCAGAAGAGACCGGACGGTTCAGTTTAGCCGTTTCATCTTGAAACACCTGGCAATGTTATTTCAACTGTCTATGAGTGTGGGCATGTGTGCGGACAAACAAGATCTGGGGAAGTAGTGGTGGTGCATCCTGGGATGTGAGATAGCTCAGCCAATTAGAGACTTCGCTCTATAGTATAGCATGCCGAGTCGGAGCCGAGGATCGGCTAGGAACCCATCAGTACAGAATGTAGGCGAGATGGATCCTAAACATCTAAAGTTATGGTAAGTACATAACTAAAAGTTATAGCTGTTCTAAAGCTGGCAGAATGCGCAGGTTGCCTTCCATTCTCAAGGTCCAAGGTTTATTCTCAGGTCTGGTAAATAAGTCACTAGAATATTGGCACCTTCATGCTGAAAATGTAGAGTATAAGATGGTGATATATAGCGAGTAAGAAGGTAACACTATTTGAAGATGAGTTGTATAAGTAAGAACCAATAAGACAGTCATTCCACGTTTGGAATGTTACACACGTTTTTGAATGAATGTGTGAATTTTGTTGAGTGGTATGTATGCTTATGAACAGAAATCTCTGTTATTTGTGGTTTATTTTCAGTTCCAAGACTGTCATAATTTTCTCTCTCTTACTAGGAGAAGAGGCCAAAACCCCACATCGCTCCATTCCTATTGGAATCATTGTGTCATTGCTGATCTGCTTTTTGGCTTACTTTGGAGTGTCTGCTGCTCTGACCCTCATGATGCCATATTATATGCTAAACAAAGAAAGTCCCCTTCCTGAGGCATTCAGTTATGTTGGCTGGGACCCAGCCTGTTACAATGTAGCAGTCGGATCTCTGTGTGCTCTATCTTCCAGGTAGGATGGTTGTCTTAAATTCCTTGTGTGCAGTTTCTTCTCATTACAGTTTTTTTCTTTGTATTTTCCCTTATTTGTTTTAGTGATCTGTAGTTTTTTCATAGGTTTCTCAATCAGAAAACTTATTTTTGCCAAAGTTAAGAATCATCGATATGACATTTTATTTTTGTATACTGGCCTCATTTTGTAGATGCCTTCCATTTTCTTTTTGTATACTGGCCTCATTTTGTGGATGCCTTCCATTTATTGTTGCAGTATTCATAACAACAGGGAACTCCCTGCCAAGGGCGCCCAATGTCCGGACAGTATACCAAAGCCTTTAGATTGCTTTAAGGTATGCTGTATATCACACATATACTCCTCACATAGTGTAGGGCATAAAGATGATGTTTGGACCTACCATCTTCAGAACTTCTTTGCCGCAAGTCCAAATGCCGTCTCTTAATTGTCTGTCTGAATGCCTGTTCCGCTGCTGGTTCACCAAGCTGTTGCAGGTAAGTGCCTTGTTGGGGTTTTGTTTTACTTATCTTTATTTTATTATTTGTTGCTTGTGGGGTTTCATGTTATCCAAGAAGGGTAAATGCCATTGTGGGAGACCAATTCCCCATAAAGACCACCACAAACAGTGTCTGTTTTGCCTTGGCACCTCCCACGACTATACTTCCTGTTCTGTCTGTGAAGCTTTTGTTCCTAAAATCGTTTGTGGTAGACTTTCTTCTTTAGTGCTTTTTCCTGCTAAGGACATGATGAAGGGAACTCCCCATTCCGCGTGACAGTCATCTGTGAAGAAGAAAGCCAAGAAACCTAGGCTGGAATCTTCTGCTGTTCAGCCTCCGCTGGATGTCTCTCTTGAGGTGAATGAATACCCGAAGGTTTGCCCAGCTTTATCATTGGATTCCTCTGCCACGACTGGGTTGGAGGCTGGCGGGGATCCGACTTTTAAGTATGACTGAAGAGACATTGAAGACGTCTGCTTTGGACGTTTGGGGGAAACCATGGCTGATTATCTCCAAGGGCGCTAGGGGTGTTCCTCAAATCGTAGTCAGAGAAGAAGTCCCTACTACCATTATTGAATGCCGTCCTGGATCAGAGCCTTCTAAATTCTATAGGGCAGATGTCTCATTAAAGAAAAAGACTACACATATTTTTCCTGCTAAGGATCAACAGAGTGAATGGCAGTATTTACTGAGGGCTGGCTAGTTTAGTGCTTTGATGGCATTGAATCCTCCTCAGGAAGTTTCTGTTCCAGCTCCCCTTGGTCCTCTACACCCCTTAAAAAACCCAGGGAAGAGGATTCCTCTGAGGAGGAGCTGGATTCAGATGAGGAATCCCTTACATACTCTTCTCAAATTCCCTCTCCTTTGGATTATGGAACTGATGAGAAGGAATCTACCAGTCCTGATACTCCTTTGAAGAGATTTTTTTTTTTAGGGACACAATGTCTAGGAGGATGGAGTTCTTTAAGTGAGATTTTGCTCAGGGCTGTCAGATACAAAAAAAGGTATTATGAGTTGCTGCAGATTCAGTCTCCAAGACCTGCTTTTTTTCTCCTTTCTTGGGTGCCTTGTTGAACGCATTTGCTAATGCTTCTAAGGCCCCAGACTCTCATCCCCCTACCCCCAAGAAGCCTGATAGATTCTATAGGGTGCCTGAGGACTGTAAGTTGTAGTTCTGTTGACCCCTCGGTGGTGTCTTTAGCTTTTGACAAGCCATTTTTATTGCTTCCCTTTCCTAAGTTACTGCCCTCTGATAAAGATAGCAGAACCATGGAAAGGCTTGGCAAGATAGTTTATAGCTCTGCGACCCTGGTATTTAGGGCTGTTAATTATCAGACCCATATGTTCAGGTACTTGTTAGCTGTCCTTTCCTAGACCTGTCAGTTTTTTTCTGAACTTTCAGAGTCTGAGGGTAAAACTGCTGCCCTTTTCCCGATAGGGACTTCCTCCCAGGTGGCTCGTCATTCCATCAAGTGTAGTTATGATGCAACAGATGCTTCCTCTAGGGCTGCTGCTTTTGTGTCAGTGGCGAGAAGATTTTCTTGGCTTCAGCTTCAACCTTTGCCTGATGATATAGGTTTGTAGTTGGCTATTGGGCTTTTGGCCTGAAGGTCTTTATAAGCCTAGCCATGTATACCCTTTATAATACTAGAGAAACCATGTATAAAGGATCTTGCCTAAACCCAACAACAACTGCCCATATTTAGGAGGTTCATAGGTGAAATCCCCAGCAGGAATTTACATTTTTCTATCCAGTCATCCTGCCTATGCTTAAAAAGGGTCATAGAGGAGCTTTGTTTGATGTGAAGTGGTAGCCTATTTCAGAGGAGTGGATATCTCCGAGAGATATCTGTCTCTCAGGCAGGTCCTGTTTGTCACAGACCAGGTTAAGGTCCCTGGAGCTGGTGACCCTTGTCCCGTTCGACTTGTAGATGTGCAGCACTTTCATTAGGTTTGTATCCGAGCTTGCTCTGCAAGCCAGGCACAAGTCTTGTCTTAAGTAGTCTGTACACTACTGAGTAGAGTGACATTAACCTCAGTCTGTCAGTGTATGACATGCTGGAGACCTTGAATTTTCTTGGTTAGAAATCTCTGAGGTCACTGAAGTTACTGCAGGTGCGTGGTGAGGTACATACCAAACAGAGCATTGTTTTGAATTATTGGTCTGACAAGGTTCGAGTACAGGGGTATTATGATCTCTTTCGTGTTTGAGGCAATGCCTTTGCTAATGAGATGTGCAACGTTGAATGGCTTCCTTACCGTAGTGGACAGATGGCGGTCAAAGTTAAGGCTACAGTCAACTTTCATTACCAAGACTCTCACTACTGACTTGTTACTTAGGGTATTATTATTTATATGATAGTCTGAAGGGGTATCTTTAATGGTCTGAAGGGATATCTTTAATGGCTTCTTAGAGGGCTGTGCTGGTCCTTCCTCCTCCCCCTCTTCTTCCTGAGCTTTGGCAATCTCCATTGTGTTATGAATACTGCAAAAGTGAAATGGATGACATAGTACAGTTGTGTAAAATCTTAACATAATGGTAGATGTCCTTCTCTTCACTGTTGCAGTATTCATTCCCTCCCTCCTCCCCCTGGTCCATTGCTGTTCTGGATATACTGAGTACTTCTATTTTCGCTGGACTGGCATTCCTACTGGGGCTCTCAGTTCTGAGGATGGTACACCCAGATGTCCCCTTTATGCCATATGCTATGTGAGGTGCATATGTGTGACGTACAGCATACCTTAAAGCAACCTAAAGGCTTCAGGCTACCTGTGGCAAGGATTCCCTTGTTTTATGAATACTGCAGCTGTGAAGAGAATGACATCTACCATTATGGTAACAGTTTACACAACTGTTCTTTTGTTGTATAGGGACGTCCTTGCTAGTTTGGACACATGGTTCATGGAACCAAAAAATGCAAGTTCTTAGGTTTGAGGAAATCCAACTTTCTAGCCATTTCGTCTAGTGCATGTGATGGGGTCTTATATTTCATTTGTGAAATTATCTTTTATTGAAATACTGTGAAATCTCTGGTGCATTTTTCTTTTGTTAGTTATGATTTTAAAACCCATATTGTATGTAATATTGATTTGAACAACTTCTGCATATGATATATACCTTGATTTCCAGCAGAATAAGTGTATTCTAGTACAGTGTGTGTAGAAATGTGGTTTACTTTGAAGTTTTGTTATGCAAACTGGTTTATATTATACTTCCACACTCTATAATTTAATTTTAACCCCCTCAAAATGAAGCATCAACTGTAAAAGGTACTCACACTTTTCTTAATTTTTCCCTTTATGCTTAACTTTGGTTCTAAATGTTTCTTTCCAGCTAAACATTTTATATTGTTCCCTACGATATCCCATGAAATCAAATTATTTTTTATTTTTATTCCCATGAAAACGCATGCCTTTTTTTCTGTGTATTTGCTGAAAGAGAATTTTTTTCAGTCTGTATTTTTGGCATTTTATGAAAATGTATGCAGTTTGAGGTTATTTATCTAATAAGACAAAACAATTGTTTTAAACTAATGTAGGCAAACATGTATTTTTAGAAAACAAAAGAGCATTGTTTTATTTTCCTAAAATATAAACATGAGCATGACACCTAGTTTTGCAGTAGTTTTTGCCTAAAGGTAAACTGCAGAGGTGACATACAAGTAACCTTCATGCAAAACACCAAAGAATGACAGTGGAAGTAGCATGAGTTAAGAGGCAGAGTTTCGTCCAAGATGCAAGGCATTACATGTCTTAATGAGTTAATGTGTTCTTCCATTTCCTCTATCAGCTTGCTGGGATCTATGTTTCCAATGCCACGTATAATCTATGCCATGGCAAAAGATGGACTGCTTTTCCGATTCCTGTCCAATGTAAATAGTAAGAGAAAAACACCAGTGATTGCAACAATTGCTTCAGGTGTTGTGTCAGGTGAGGCCCAAGCACAGTTTCACTCTTTTTCTCTCGTTTCTGTATATTTTTCCCCTTTAATTCTATTATGGTGGTGTGTGTGTTGCTAAAACATTTAAATATTATGCAGCTGTTGCTTGATGAGGGTAGCATTTTAATGGAGGTGAGACAGATGGTGTTATTGTCTTTGTTTTAATTAACTCTTTCTTCCAAACAAAAAAAAAACTTGTGCAATTGATTTAACCAGTGAGGGTGTTCCTTTTGTCACCCACACACTGGAGATGTGACCATGGAAGTGATTATAATTTGATAAGTGGACTCTGTGTGTGGGGGGAGGGGGGCTCTGAAAGGCACAGACCCCCTCTCCCCAGAACTTGCTGTAGGGTCATAACAGCTTTGAGGAAAAAGTCAGTCTCTAGAAATTGGGACTTGGGACTTTTATTATTTAGGTTTTCATTAATACAATGCAAATCAGTAGGGTTACTGTTGTTTTAACAAAATTCACAATTATTGGAGATTTTTTTTGTAGTGTGGTTTGACTCTGAGGCAGCAGTTATTTGGTGGAGACTGAGACACAGCCCTGCCCAAAAAAGTTGTCCCCGGGTGTCACCAACAGTGGAGAGGGGGTGGACTGAAGAAATTTGGATTTTTGGTTTCCATTAATAGAACATGGGACAATAGTCTTACCATTTTAACAAAAGCCCACATTAATTGAGATTGTTGGTTTTTTACAGTGTTGGTGTGACCCAGAGGTAATTGTTTTTTTGGAGATGGTTGTGCCCCCCATGTAGTTATCACGAGGCTCATTGCAGTACTGCTTGAAGACACACATTGACATTGAACTGTTATGTTTAAGTTACATATTTTAAGTCTCATATCATCTGCATTAATGCTTCAGATCTCATTATCTAAGCTATGTGTAAGTTGCATATTGTAAGTCTCAATGTCATCAGCATTGCAGTAGAGACCACATTGTTTATATTAAAAAGACAGCCTTCTGTAATTCTGCATCAGAATGTAATATGTGATGTGATGGTGGCTTCATGGAGCCCTTGGAACTTGGGCCAGATTCAGTAACACCTACACTAACTGTACACAATCTGTATTCAAGAACGTCCCTATCCCATGTTTTGTGCTTTCTAGTCACTCAAAGATTATGCTAAGTGTGCATGTAGTCTACACTTGTAACCTTTATGAGTCCCTCAAGGTATTTAAGGCTGCAAGAAAATCAGTAAGATGACTAAACGTAGGAAAAAGGTGTGAATTACACTTGTGTTCCCTGTTCACTCAGAACGGAGTATAATGTACACTTAGTATAGGCATTACTAAATCCCAGGGATAATTATACTTTGTCATTTTTATGAATATTGTTACATTTGAGTAGATATAAAGTGCTGGCTGAAGTGGTTAGTAAAGGCTAATTGTGATTGTAAAGTAAACGTGGTGATTACTTGTCTAAACTTCTCTATCTTAAATGTTTACCTTTGCAATTTACTCCAAATATGGCCTGTTTTTTCACTATACAGAAACTTTTTTGTGCTTAGTGTCGACTACTCATTTTTTCTGTTTTTTTATGTGAATACTCTATTGAGTAACGTTTTTTTGAAAACTGTAATTTTATTTGTTTAGTGTGAGGTGCACTATGCTCTGATTGAAATAAAAGTTAGTACGGCTGTTTTAATTTGCAGGTGGCCTACACTGTGGAGCCTGCCTGATGACCTATGATGTAGGGGTGGTAGGGTTGTTCATGAGGGGATAAGTCAGGAAGAGAACATGGCCATATCTGCCGTTGGTACCATTGTCATGTTCTTTCAAAGTGGAATATTTTTTCACAGCTTTGGGTTCTCATTCAGCAGGCCAGTAACTGTCTTTCTGTGGGCATAGAATAGTAAAACAAGATCAAATGGGGATGTAAAAGCAATTGAGAATAAGCAGCCTGCACGTTCTACTTTAGCAATGGTATCATTTGCTTCTGCACAAATATTGGGAATGAGAGGGGACTGTATTTTAGTGTTAAAGCATTGACATTTCCTACACCCTGTGTCTTTTTTATTTATTTTTTTCTTTTCTTCTTGGACTGTTAATGGTTGATGTGGTTTAAAAGTTGTGTTCCTGTTAGTACATTTGGCATATTTTTTTCTTTAAGGAAGGTTCATTGACTGCTGCTTTGTTTTGTCTTGCAGCTGTGATGGCATTCCTGTTCGATCTACATGCTCTTGTGGATTTAATGTCTATTGGAACTCTCTTAGCGTATACCCTTGTTGCAGTATGTGTACTAATTCTCAGGTATGGGACAAATATCTCTTGCATGGTTGGTGAGATATTACTTGTAATAATCATAATTAAAACCCAAAAGCTGATGTATTTTGGTGTCAATATACATTCTCTTTGATAAATAAAATGAGGTGCACTAGCCAAAGGTTGGGTTGATGTCAAGGCCACTGCATAGTGGTGACTTTTTTTGATGTTCCATAGGGAGAATTTGAGACTGTAACCCATTGTAGAAAGAATTTCCACAGAGCTCATTGGTCAGTAGCATAAGTTAAACTGTCATGCCAACACCTCATGTCTAGTCTTTACCAATGACAATAGTTCTTTTCCTCACTGCAGGTATCAGCCCGACCAGAACACTTCAGAAAAAAATATAGTGGAGCTGAATGACCTAGATTCACAGAAAGTTGCTCTGAATAGTACCAGCAATGCCAGCAAGGAGAAAGATGAACAAATCACTTTAAAGTCATTATTTTTTCCCAACAGTGAAAAGCCAACAACATCATCTGGGCATTTAGTCTACTTTTGTGTGGCAATAATGTGTAAGTACTGCAGAAATCTTTGCATAGTCAGCTGTATTAATAATTAGACCAGTCTATTTTGGCTGTAACTTTTAACATTTTTACACCTGGAAACATAATGGCATGTTAAATGGAAGTTACTGTCCTGACATCCTCAAGGACAGAGAATGGTAGGAGACTGAATTACTAGAAATTCTTAAAGCACAGAGACATAAATCCTGATTCACAGATAAGAATCTGCATGACTGCACTTGACTGAAAGTCATTGGTTGAGGGTGGAGTAAAGCCTCGCATCTCTAGTTTTGATATATTACTTCAGGGGATGTTAGACTTATGGCTTCAACACATTTTTCAGATAATGCGTAGTTTGCAAGACTGGAGGTTGTCAAGTGAGACTTACCCAACCTTGACGCTCCATCTGCAGATGGTGGTGTAGCCAGGTATAATCCATGCAGTGTATTAAAACAAGAAACAAAACATACAAAGTGGCATAAACTACTACGCTGCACCCCTGTGTTTGTCAACAATATCCAAGGGTAGTGATAGGTTCATAGGTAGGTACTAGGCTATCAGCCCAAGGGCCTACGTAAGCCTAGCCAACAAGGTTCCCTGGCTTACGCCACCCAAGAAAGTTATTTTCCTGTGCCACTGTCGAGCAGAGGCACAGAAGTGATCCCCGGGGTGTATTTCCTATTTCCCATCCACTCATCAAGATTTTTCTTGAAGAGTGCTAATGAAGAACTTTGCTTGACATAGATGGGTAGCAGGAATCTATCTGTCCAGCATGTCCTGTTTATTGTGTTGACAAGGTTTAGGTCCCTAGAGCGTGTAGCTTGGAGGGATTGGGATTTCTTTAGGTGTAGCATGTCCAACAGCTCTGGGTTTGACATAGCTTTATATGTTAGGCAGAGATCACCTCGGAGTAGGCGATATGCTATGGAGTAAAGCTGGAATTTTTTGAAGCGGACAGTGTAGGGCATTTGTTTGAGGCCAGTAATCCTCTTTGTAAGGTACTTCTGTGGCCTTTCCAGCTGCTGCAGATGCCTTTTGAGGTACATTCCAAAAGGGGCATTGTACTCTATAATGGGTCTAATGAGTGTCGAGTATAGGGGAACAGTGACCTCTTTTTTCCTGGATGAGAAACCTTTTATGATGTGGTGTGCCACATAGAAGGACTTCCTGACTACTGTGGCGATGTGACTATCAAAGGAGAGACTACTGTCCACCTGGTTCCCAAGGTCTCTTATCACACATTCGGTGTTAAGTAGATTGCTGCCTATGTGGTAGTTCATGGGTACAGAGGTTTTACCAAAGGGGATGACACCGCACTTTTTGGCATTGAGCTTGAGGCCATGGCTCTGACACCAGGCATCTGTCTCAGCGAGCCCCTTCTGTAGGATGTCCACATCATTTGGGGACTTGACTATGGCTCCTAGTTTGCAGTTATCTGCGAACTTTGTTAGCCAGAGGCCTTCTGTGTTAGCCTGTACTTCAGAGAAGTAGATACCAAACAGGAGAGGTCCCAGGACAGAACCCTGTGGTACTCCACTTGTCACTGCTTTGAGGTCAGATTTGGAGTCTGCAACTTTTACAGTGTGGGTTCTGTCAGTGAGCCAGTTGGCAACCCATCTTGTGACGTAGGGATTTATACCTAGTTTAGTGAGTTTGAGCTATAATTCCAGAATGGGGGATTGTGTCGAAAGCCTTGGCGAGGTCAAGATAGGCTGTGTGAACCACCTTACCCTCATCTACAGCTTTGGTGACTGTCTCAAAGAAGTCGATCAGGTTCAGGAGGCATGATCTGCCTTTCACAAACCCGGACTGGGTGGGATCCAGAGTTTGGAGGTTACCAGTGTCTTTGTTTGAGTTCCATGATGATACGTTCCATGGCCTTGCAGACCAGGCTTGTCAGGCTAATAAGTCGATAGTTCCCAGGATCAGTGGTGGCTCCACCTTTGTGGAGTGGGATAACTGTTGCTGTGCGCCATTCAGTGGGCACAAAGCCTGATGCGAGGCTATTATTGAACATGGTGCTTAAGTGGGGTGCCAGTTCGTTCTGAAGTTCATGTAAAACGCAGCCTGGGATGTTGTCTGGTCCCATGGATGCTGTGTTTTTGGCTTCAGAGAGTGCAGCTTTTACCTGCGTAGTTGTGATTACAGGGACTCTGCATTATTCCTGTATAGATGTAGGCCTTTAGGGGGTGAGGAGGGGTAAAGTTAGCACTGAACCTATCTGCCAGGATGTTGGCAATGTCAGTTGGTTCTGTAATTTTCGTGCCTTTGTGCTGTAACTCAGAGCAGATCTGGGTGTTGCCATCGAGATTCTTGACATAGCTATAGAATGCTTTGAGGTTGTTCTTAGAATTAGTGGCGATTTTGTTTTCGTAGCTAGCTTTGGAGGATCTTATAAGGGATCTCAGCTTATTATTGAGGCTGACCAGGGAGCTCCTCCACTCATGGGATTTTACTCTCTTTTGCAACAGTTTCTTTCTTCTGTTGTACAGTTTGTTTATGGCAGGGGACCACCAGATTGGCTTCCTTTTTTTGGAGGATATCGTCTTGGTTCTGTTTGGGATAGCATGATCCATGCACTCGTGTATGTGCTTAGAGTGCATTTGTGTAGGATTCAGCAGTTGTAACTGTATTGTCCATCTGCATGGGTGTCATGAAGTTCACCACTTCTGTCTTAAGAAGCATGAAGTTGGCTTTGGAGAAATTTTTTACTGTGGTTTCCTTAATGGGGGGGATATCAAGGGTAATTAGCTTATGGTCGGATCGGATCAACGAGGAGTTGAATTCAGGTGTGGAACACCGGTCACTCATGTTGGTAATGACTAGGTCTAGGATATTGCTGCCCCTGGTGGGGGTGTGGATAAGTTGATCCAGGGCATTGGAGTTTATGAATTCCAGAAAGCGTTGAGCTAAGGAGTTGGTACACGAGTAGTTTTCCCAGTTAATGGTGGGGTTGTTGATGTTGCTCATTATTAGATGAACCCTAATATTTTCCAGTACATCAAGAAAAGAGGAGTGGGCATCCTGGGGCATGGTGGGGGATCTGTAGCAAGCTAAAATTTGGATTGCAGTTTTGCCCAGAGTTAGTCGCACTTGGATAACCTCAGATGCATTATGCTGAGCAACTAGCCTGGAGGTGTGGATATCCTTAATGAATATGGACACACCTCCGCCTTTGGTGTTTCGGTCCAGGTTACATGGCCGAAAAGTGTGGTATGAGTTATAGCCTGGTAGTGCAGGGGTGCTCTCTGGAGCCTTGAACCAGGTCTCAGCATTACCCTCAGTTTTTGCTTGCCTGTTCCTGTTACGGTGGTGAATTTGTTATTTGAACCTTGCCTAAAAAAGGCACTATAGGGGCAGCAAGAGCCTTAGCCAGTATCCAGAATCCCAGGGGCGACAGGTGCTGGCCATCTGTGGCAAAGCATCGTGGTCTGTCGACCATAGAGGAGTATTGTTGAGGTAAGGCATTCTGGTTTGTGTGTTCATTGGTTTGCATCAATCCCCAAACTTAGAAATTCCTTGTAAAAGTTAATGATTCTGATTTGAAGGAGAGAGAATGAAGCCATCCATATGACTTAAGAATTCTCTTAAGTCAGCTGATGCAGAAGAACATTTCAGTTGTTTTATGGACAGGTAGTTTTGTTCTGTCATTTAGATGTGTCTTGTGTGCTGTCAGTTTGCGTCTGCAGAAGTTGAACACTGTCACTGAATAATGAGCGAGTTCTATGGTGTATGTCATTTATGTAGCTTTAAGCAGGTGCTTAGACCTGAATTTGTTTATTCCTTTTTCCCTGAGCTGATATGACCTCAGATGTACTATAGTTAGAGGTATGGGTCCAGTCATAATGCAAATCATTTGGTAAGCTGTACTTTCTAATCTATATAAAATTGTTGAACATGGAGACTGCAAAGTGGTCCATGGTAGGTTTGTAGCAGTGTACTTATATTCTCTTTTTAAACATATACCCTTGAGTAGTACGATAGGGTTACACTTACCAGTTCAAAACAAATCAACATAGCTAATGGTTAAGTACGTATAATAATTTGTAACTGACAAAACCTATGTGTACATTATGGCGGCAGTCTGGTTTATATGGGGAAGTATAAAGCACTCTTGATATCTATGGGGCGTTCACAACTTCTCTGTCATTTGAGAGAGGCTCACTTTGCCAATTCTAAAACTTCTGCTATATGCCAATGAGATTAGTGTGAATTCCTCTACTTTGTCAGATCTACTGAGTGCAAGCAGATTGAGAAAGAATTGGTCAGGTTTTTGAGTTTTAGTTTTATCGGTTAATGATGATCGTTCCAAACTTCTTGAAAATAAGACCACAAAATGCTCCAAGAGTTGCTGTACTGAACAGTTCTTTACTGCAATGTTCAGTGCTTTCAACCCCTAACACAGGAACTTCATCAGAACAATAAAACAACCACCAGATCACCAAGTACATAAAACATTCCTACTGATACTTCTATTCAAAAACATCCAATAAACACTCCTCATTTTATCCTTTGTGATTTAAAGCAACAGCCGCACCAAAAATGCTAGTATATTGGACATACTCTTAAGAGTGTTAGTGTATTATAGTGCTACAACTTGAACGACATCTCCAAACTCATTGCAAATAAAATAAAAAATATATAAAAAATAAATATTTTTAAATGCTCATAATTCGCCAGCTCTGAATGATACGCTGTCCATCAACTATCTTTTGAAGTTAAGATCTTATGATATACAAATTATTTTATGTCTTTTCCTTTTTATGTAAATGAGGGTGTTGATTTGAATATTTACCTTATAGTAATTTGTATATCGTAAGATCTTAACTTCAAAAGACAGTTGATGGACAGCATATCATTCAGAGCTGGCTAATTCTAAGCATTTAAAAATAATTGCCACCTTAGCTCTTTTTTCTCAACTAATTCAGACCAAAGGCCACCTCTAGGGTACCTAGGAATATGTTAATTGACAAAGAACAAAAATTTGTGGACATAATTGAGGTTGTGTGTGTGTGTATACATATAAGGCATTACTTGTTATCTCTTTTGCAATATCGTACAGATGCCCACCATATATATGCAATCTCTGTCATTCGGCCCATAAAACTGAAACTCAAAAACCTAACCAAATGTTTCTGCTAGCAAACAGCCACCAAATTACCTTGTACATATAACATTCCAGCTTGTGTGTTTTTAGTTGGCTTTGCCGACTTCATTTCCTATGCTGAAAATTTCCTAACTTGTAAGTAGGCTTTGGGGATTATTCCAAACTGAAGAGATCTGCTATTTAAGGGTGGGTGTAGACAAAATGTTTGGGTATGTTCTGAACTTAAAATACAGTATTTTAAAACCTGTGATAAATGACATCAGTGACAATTTAATTTTCAGATTTGTAGAAGTAAAATTGTTTGAGAGTTCACATGCTCTTACAACTTAGTTATGTAGCCGTCTATATTTAAATGCATTCAGCCTACACGTGATTGTTATTGGCTTACATGTGATAGTTGAAGTCTGTATGGTTTATCAGAATAAATTTAATTTGTTCTTTTTCCTCTTCTAGGCACTTTAATCACAGTGTTGTGTGTTGTTCTGGCGTTGTGTTCTAAACCGATTCTAAACGGATGTCCTGGGTGGATTGCTGTGTCGGTAGTTTTGATTGTTCTCATTGGAGTTGTTACCGCTGTAGTGTGGAGGCAGCCAGAAAGCAAAGTGTACCTCAGCTTCAAGGTAAGGAAGTATGGATAATGTGGCCTTTTACAAGCAGTCATGATCGTCTGGATTTGGTTTAATTAAATTAAATGCAGTTTGCAGTTAAACAGTAGATAGCAACAGACTTATCAAACGTAGCTATCTCCATACAAGCAAAAAGATTTTGCTGCTAGCAATAGTTTCCTTGTTGTAAAGTAACATTCCTGATTTTTCTAAGGTGAAGTTACTACTTTTTAACTGAAGAACACATTTCTGATTAAATGCCTTTTGGGGTCTCCTCACCAAAAATGGCCATTACTTTTGCTGGAACACCTGTCAAAAGATTTCCTGAAAGGATGAATAGTACATCTCCTTTGATTAATGTGTAGATTAGTATTAACATATCTGTAAACTAGCTATGCAGTAAATTACTTTGAAAGTACTTGTGGTAACCAGGAGTTACTTTGGTCTGACACTTTTTTTTTTCTGTTCTGTAGGTTCCTTTACTACCCATTCTTCCAATAATAAGTGTATTTGTGAACCTCTACCTCATGATGCAGCTAGATTTAGCTACCTGGGCCCGATTTGGCGTCTGGATGTTAATAGGTAAATATTTGTACATTTCAGTAGATTAAGTTCTTAGAAATGTTTGTAACTTCTTCTGGTGATAGAAGAGAGTTGGTGTCTTCCTTTTTGTTACTAAAGCAATGTACTGTGTTGTCATAGCAGACCTCATTTGATTAATTAATGTAGACCTCCCTATTTGATCAGAGTGAGCTGTTTTGCACAGTTCATATAACTGCACTACCAAGTCTAAGAGTGGTGTTCATGTATTGTTTACATTTTCAAGTTGCTAACCTGTTCTGTAAACCATGTGTCTTTTCGAATTACACAGGTGTTATGCTTAGTTTTGAGTGGTCCTCCAACCTAATCTGTTATGGTGAGCAAGACACATAACTATAGTATTGTTTTCATCAAGGTAATGCAGCACACCTTTGTATGTCTAGTACCACAAGCAGTACTAATCAATCATGGGAAGGAGCGTTAGGAAAAATGTTATCTATATTGTAAACGTAAGCAACAGAAGTCAATGGATAGCCGCTGTGTCATTAGTCTTAATAATAATTGGTGTGTGCTGGTAGAATAATCACAGTATAATTGCTGTGACTGGAAAATAACTGCAGATAATATGTTGAAGAGTTAGATGTGCTGTCATTGTTGGGGGGGGGGGGAATAGACCTCACAGTTCAGTAAATCACTAAAGGAGCAATTGTAGACCTTAGATGTATTCAGTCCAGGACCTTCAAAGCAGGAGACCTCCATATGTGTTACAGGAAGATATATTCTCAGAATGTGACTGGTGCAGCTATGTAGGCATGCATTCTTTTGTTTGTAATGGCAAAATTTATCTTGTTGAGTTGTAAGCCAGAGTTGTGGCATAAGGAGGTGAGACAATGCAGCTGTTTTTGTTGTTTACAGTTGTTCCCAGTTTGATTTGCAGTATTTATTACAGTATTTTCAACCACTTCACATGAGTTCATTCATACAAGACTAACAAGTATTTTGGAGGTAAACTTTGCATAACACTGCTGTAATTGTTTAAGTTTCCTAATCTAAGTTATGAGAAATTAATATAACTTGATTGTATATTTTTTTCTCTAGGGTTCCTGATTTACTTTCTGTATGGAATGTGGCATAGCTTTGATAAGACTTCTAATGATGAGGAACCTACTCTTCTTTCCAAAGGTCCAAGTTATACTTGACCTAATCTGCCTGATTTAAATACATCATGGGGTAAAGCTGGTCTGTAAGCTGCACATTTGTTGAGGAAAGCTGCACATTTGTCAAGGATAAATCATAACGCCCCTTGACAGTTATGGAGTTGCATCAACAGAACCAAGCTGGAGACAATACTGCAGTGTCCTGTCATAAGAAGAATGGGCTTGTCCTTCACTCCAGTCATTGTTTGAGAGAGTTAATTCAGGTTGAATTATTTTCTGAAGTGACAGATTCCAAACACCATTCAAATTTACATGGTGAAAGCTATCCATCAGACTTCTAAAATTTTTAAAAGAGTTTCTTGCAGTTCTGTCCCCAAAAGAGGCACTTTTCATACCAGAACATCAGTCTCAGATTTTAATTGCCTGGTCAGGATTTGAATGGATACAAAACAGTTTTTTAGTGAAGTATAGTGTGGCTGGATTAAGTGTTATCTCAGAAGATAGAACTCACTATTTTTACAAAGTTTCAGATAGATTGGTTTGAAAGATTAATAGATGGAATTTTGAATTAAAAAAAAAAAAGAAAAATGTACTTTTTATATTTATGGTTAGTGTTTTTCTATTTATCTGTTTGTCAAGTGTGTTCTTTAGGTAACTTATTGAGAGGGTGTGCAGTTTATTTCTCTGTGCACATAAAACACACAACCAATCTGCATCATTTCCTTTTTAAAGCTACCACTTTTTTATAGTTTGCTTTAATTTTCTGTTTTTCCCATCTTGTGTGCCATAGTCAAATTGTTGTCAAGTTTCTTTTCTAAACAGAAATGTGTAAAGGTTATTAAGTCACTGAACATTTGTATTCCTTTTTTTCTGTACCCTAACTAGCTTAAGACTTTTCTGATTGTTTTGATTCCTTGTAGACTCTACATTTCTGTTTTAAGAACTGTAGATAGCAAAGTTTTGTAAATGGTCTGTTCATACTTGAGTAAATGATTAGAATGGCATTTGTTTTTTCCTCTTACTTATTGTTTATTTGCCATTTTTGCCGTTGTGTATTGTAAAACATTTGTACGTTAAGTAAAATGTATGCATTTTTCTACTGTTTTTTTTTTTTTTTAATTATGCCTAAGGTTTTATGGTTCACTGGACGTTGGTATTCCATACTGATTTGTCTGGCTGTCTTGGACTTTCAGTGGTTCCGGTAATGACTAATACTGTACATATTTTCTGACTTGGTACCAGAGTTGTTGAGCAAAATGGGACACCTTTTGATCAATCACCTTTTTGTAATAAGCAGATTTCACCTGCTTTTACATAGTCCATACACTTATAACCATTTCACTTTTTTGAAAGTTATGTCATTTGGCATTATACTGACAGCAGGATTTTGCTTCAGTATAAACTTTGCATTACTGCCCTTATTACATATTTCTTATTTTTTTGGTTAGCCCTCATATAAACTAGATTAGGTTCAGCCTGTTATGTGCATGTTGTTGTGTGTTTTGAGGGAGAGATTTACAAATGTGTGCTGTGATAGGCAAGTCCTGTACTCTTCTGCTATTCTAGACCTGTGATGGTAATAGAAATTCTGTTTTGAAATCCGTATCCCAATACCAATATCCTATTGCAGTAAGGAACTTACACTCTAACTTACATTTTTAGTTGTAACTTGTAACAAATGTATTCATATTTTAACTGTGTAAGCGATCTGTTGGTTAGCCTGGACCCTCTTCAGCCATATGGACAAAAGCACATGCACTATATGGGGGAATATTTGATCACGGGGCACAAAGTCATTATTTAACTATAGTCTTAACACAGGCTTTGTGCCATATGAATAGAGGACTGAGACGGTAATCCTCCTTCATAAGGGAGGACCTTCAACAGACCCTGGATCTTTAGACTCGGCTTGACTAGTCTTATTTGGAAAGCCGTGGAAAGAATTGTCATGGAAATCATCAATAGGAATGTCTCCAGACACTGGATCCACCCAGTTTGGCTTTGTCAAAAGAAGGTCATATTTACTGAATCTCATGGACTTCTTTGAAAAAGTCACTAAGACAATGGATAAGGGGGGAAACGGTGCATACTGCCTACCTACCTAGGTCTGGGTAAGACATTTGATACAAAATCCCACTCGGGCATTGTCAACAAACTTACAGGACTAGGTGTAAACTCTTTTATAACACACTGGATAGCTAGCTGACTCACTGGTAGGACCCAGGAGGTTATAATCGGTATGACCACTACCACAAAGAGGCTGGTTATCAGTGGAGTCCCCCAGGGCTTAGTGCTAGGCCCACCCCTCTTTAGTATCTACTTCTTGGAAGGCAAAGACTTCTGGCTGACCAAGTTTGTAGGTGACTGCAAACTGGGAGCAGTTATTGAATCCACCCAAGACGAGCACACCCTTCAGGAAGGTCTGATAAAAACAAATGCCAAAGCCATGGCTTATAACTCAATACCAAGAAATGCATTATAGTACCTTTTAAGAGGTGAGCCAACCCAGGTGACTACGCCATCAATAAAACCTCTGGGAACTCGCATAGATAGTAGCCAAGCCTTCGACCAAAGTGTGTCCAAGGTAGAAAGAAGATCCTGTGTTACTCAACTTGTAAGCAAGGGCATGGCATCTAGTTCATAGAGGTCATCATATCACTGTACTCTATACACTCTTTAGGCCCATTATAGAGCATAATGCCCTCTTGGTATTTATCTGACCAGACATGTAGCAAGTGGAACATTCACAAAGGTTTCTTACAAAAAGAATACAGGGAGTAAACAATGTCCTACACTGATTGCCTCAAAGCCCTCTCTCTACTTGATGTCTTACAGACTTTTGAGAGATAATCTTTGCCTGGCAAGGCATCCCTGCACCCTGTTTTCATGAACCTTTTGCACATCCACAAAATAAATAGCATCAAAACTACTAGATTAAAATACCTAAATTGTGCTTGCGACATAAATAGGATATGTTGGAGAGACAGATATGTTTCTCAGAGAATTACTATTCTCTTGAACAAGTCCCCTATCCATGTGAAGCACAGTTCCTCTCTATCCATGTTTAAGGGCAATTTGGACTAATGGATGGGTAATCTGAAATTCATCCCTGGTCTGGTGCCTTTGTCTCTGATGGACATAGGCAGTCAGTAAGTCACATTCTATATAAATCTAATTTTTGGATCACATTTGAGTTGCACAGCTAAGCTTATAAGGGCCTTAGTGGTCTTTTGCCTAGTATACACCTATGGGGGCAAAAATCAAAGCCAGTGTGGACAAAGCCCACCCAAATACTAGGAGAAAATGCAATATATGCAGCTAGTGATCAGGCTTTAACCATAAACAGTGGAGCTGTGAGACAAAAAAAGTTCAATCACTGAGGTACAATTCTACCCAGAGAATGTCATTGTATTGGGGGCATCGAATTAAAACACAGATAAAACTGTATGGCATTGTACAGCCCATTACAGGAACGCATTTGAAAGGTCCTTACACCACCCTTGCTGCTGTTTATACTTTACTGCGTAATCTTCAGTATAAACTTCAGTGACTCCTCATCATCAACAGCCTCCTTTTACCCATTTTCTACATGGGGTTGAGGTGTTATATCGGCTATCACCATCTGTCTCTTCATTGCTATTCTCCTGCCTTCTTCAACACTCGTGTCTGACTATCGCAACTCATTACAGCCGAGTGCTCCTCCAGGCGTCTTCTGCAGTTAACCCCTACTGCTCCTCTAGGCGTCAAATATGGATTGTTCATATTTGCATTAATAATTCCAAAACCATGTTACTTACAAGGTACCAGGATATTTTGTCTTGTGCCATATGTGATGGCAAACACAACCCTATTGATATTTGACCTCTTTCAATGAGAGTTTTCTAGAACTCTAAGGTGATAACTTAGTTTTTAAAGGCTTAAGCCATGCCCACTAGGGGTTAAAGTTGCACACTCAAAAGAGCTGCTCCGGAGTGAATGAACAAAGCCATGCAAAGCCATGGAGAGGATCATAATGGACCTCATAAATAAAGACATAGGGAATTTGCAGACTTTGGATCCAACCCAGTTTGGCTTTGTCAAAGGCAGATCATGCCTTTTAAACTTGGTTGACTTTTTCGAAACAGTCACCAAAGCCATTGATGAGGGAAAGGCAGTCCATACAGCCTACCTCGATCTGGCGAAGGCCTTCGATACAATACCCCACTCGGGTATCATTGAAAAACTCATCAGCTTAAATATTAACCCATACATCACAAGATGGGTTGCAAACTGGCTGAGTGACAGAACCCACAGGGTCAGAGTTGCTGGCGCCATGTCAGACTCAAAGCCTGTCACAAGTGGTGTCCCACAGGGCTCAGTCCTAGGCCCACTCTTGTTTGGCATCTACTTCTCAAGTACAAGCAAACACAGGAGGGTTATGGCTGACAAAGTTTGCAGATGACTGCAAACTGGGCGCCATAGTAGAAAACACATCTGACACAGATATCCTTCAGAAGGGTCTCACAGAAACGGATAACTGGTGCCAGAGCCATGGCCTAAAGTTAAATGCCAAAAAATGCATAGTCATACCCTTCGGAAAAACAAGGTTACCCCTAGCTACCAAATAGGTGGCAATCCACTGAGCACAGAAGAAGTTATCAGGGACCTGGGGACCCAGGTTGATAGTCTGTCATTCGACACCCATGTAGCTAAAGTAGTTAGGAAAACCTTCTACATTGCCCACCTTATCATGAAGGGATTCTCATCTAGATCAAGGGAGGTCATTGTCTCCCTCTACTCATCACTCATCAGACCAATGATTGAGTACAATGCCCCATTCGGAATGTATCTGACCTGACACTTGCAGCAGCTGGAGAGGCCACAAAAGTTCCTCAACAAAAGGATAAAGGGTCTCAAAAATCTGTCCTATGCTGCCCGACTGAAAGAACTCCAGCTCTATTCAGTCGCTTACCGCTTGCTCAGAGGTGACCTTTGCCTAACATACAAGGCCATGTCAAACCCAGATTTGATGAATATGCTTCACCTCAAAGAATCTAGATCCATCAGAGCCACAAGGGCGGAGACTTAAACCTCGACACGGCTATTAATAGGACGTGCTGGAGGGATAGATTCATCACCCAAAGACTCCCTATGCTGTGGAACAAAATCCCGGTATATGTGAGGCAGAGCACCTCGCTGGCCTTGTTCAAGAGAAATCTTGACCAATGGATGGGAGATCGCAGATATACCCCAGGGATTACCTCAGTGTCACTGCTCGACAGAGGCACAGCAAAATAATGGGTATATTTCCCCATACTAAAGGGGTGGCGTAAGCCACAAAACTATGGGCTAGGCTTGTAAATGCCCTTGGGCAGATAGCCTAGTATGAACCTATGAACAATCCATCCACTTTGCTGGATGCCCTTGTTTCCTCTTGCTTTCTTCCTGTCTGTCCCAAATCTTTACCACATTGCCTTCTGCTTTTCTGCACATGTACCAGAATCATCATAATCTGTTCTGTCTGACCTTTTCTGCAAGTGGAGCTAGTTTGGCTTCTACACTTATGTCCTCATTTCTCAGTCTGTCCCACAGTGTGCATCCTACCACCCTTCTCAGACACTTCATCCCCATCACCTGTAGCTTCCTCTACTGCTCTGCCTTTACTGCCCAGGTTTGTGTACCATACAGTAGTACTGGTTGCACCACTTGGTGCACCTTACTTTATAGCTTCTTTGCCATTCTTCTGTCATATACTACACCTGACACTGTGCCAGTTGCGGCCCCTCTGATTCTAGCTTTGAACTTTTCATTCAGATGCTCCTTTTTGTCAGCCACCACTTCCCAGGTACTTGAAGCTGTTACCCTGTTTCACTGTTTTTCCTTTCCATCTCAATTTTCAGCTTCTTTTGAACTCCATTTGCTGCCATTACAACTGTCTTATCTGTACTCAGGCTGATCCCATGTGCCTTCAGTTTTGCATTCCATTCTCCTATCCTTTGCTGAAGTTCTTCTTCAGAGTCTGCTTGTAATGCCACATCGTCTGCATACATCAATGTTGTTGATCTGTTATAGGCTCATAGGTTATAGGTCATAGGCTATCTGCCCTAGTGGGCCATTTTAAGCCTAGCCAAATTTCCCATCCCAGAGGTAAGCATTAAACCCTGTACCTTGTGTCTATCAGGTAAACACCTTAACCATTACGTCATCCTCAAACATAGAAAATGTCATAGCCATCGATACCAGTAGAAGGGCAGTCTTTTAGTATATAGCCCACTCTCCTTTGTCAAGAAGCTATGAAAGTATGGGAATAAATGTCATGCAACCATTTTCTGACTGCAAATGACATTGCTGGGTAAGCCAGCTCTTTCCACTAGACAGACTCATTTGCTCTCAAATGCCACACAAGTGGCACAGATGTCACTAATATTGTAGCGGTTCTGTCACTGCAGGAAGCTCCGCTTTAACTTCAGATTCCCTGTCCAACACCAAATGCTGCAACTTTTTTTCTCCTAATTCCTTCTTCATGAAGAACATCCCAGGGATGATCTCATGTAGAATGGTACCCCAAGGACAAGTCTGTGCTTTCCTCTCCTTTTTAATTCAGAAAATCAAAAGAAACACATTTCTAAAGTCATGTTCACATTCCTGTTCTGTGCAAGATATGCCTTACCTGTTAGTCTCTTCCTCTGCCTTTGGCTCTTGATGACCCTACTGCCCAATCCAAGTCTCCAGTCTCTATATACTACCTGCTAACCTTTTCAGGGTAGTCCAGATTCATACATCTGGATAAAAGCTCAACAGGAGAAAACAGCCAGAAGGCTCTTTTTTTTTTCCGATCACAGCTTTATTTAGGAGTCCAGAGCATTACATCACTCTACTCTACTATCTGTCATTTTTGGACCGATCTTGAATTTTTTATTCAGTTTTCACTTCATCTTCTGTCAAGGGTAACATTATTCTTATTTGGAAATGTCATTAAAGCTCATGTTCTAGGTCTTTATTCTTTCTGAAAAGTTATAAGATTTTTCTGAATGGTATGTTTCTTCTAAAGCCTTCACTTTAGACTCCTGTTTTTTTCTGTGGTATTTGTAATTGAATTGGAAAAACGTACTTTTCTCCCAAATCACAGTCTCCATAGCTTTTTTTCAAGTTGCAATTACATGAGTTAAAAGAACCGAGTTACAAGTCTTGCATGTGCAGTCCCCATATCTTGTTTCAGTAAGAGTTTTTCCGTCAAAGTTAGCCAATGAAACTAACCAAAAATGGCCCAGTCTCCATAGCACAGCCTTTGTCTAGTTGCGATTACATCAGCTAAAAGAACTGAGTTACAAGTCTTACCTGTGCAGTCCCCATATCTTATGTTCCAGTAAGAGTTTTTTTACATCAAAAGTAGCCAGTGAAACTAACCAGAATTGGTCACTTCATCCTCCAGTATTTTTACCCTAATTATTTGAACAACACAAAATCTTTACTGCACAACATGTCTCGGACATCTTGCGTTCTAGATTGACAGGATAGAACAAAACTGTTGTTCAGCTGTTCCTATCTTTCATTAACAAAAAATTAAGTCATATAGTGTCAAAAAGATTACCCTAGCTAATTGGTTGATAGACTGCATCAAATTCTGTCGCAAAAAGTAAATTAAGCCTTTGTCTTATAACTCTATGGGCCATCCTACTACAGCAGTGACTATAGACAAAACTTTTCAATAATGCAGCCGTGGACAATAACTGCAACAGCTACCAGGTCTTCACTGAATACCTGCCCAAGATGCTAAAAGCTGGATGGTATTTCTAGAACCTAGTTGCTGGAGCCACAAAAATTAGAGGTTATGTTCTCACAAAGACAACCACCCAGGAAGATGAGCTTCTGAATCTTGCATATTACCAATGACGGACTTCCTCCTATTAAAGTTAGTTATACACAAGCCATAATAATATGTCTGGATGAACATGTCCACCTTGTGTAGTATACCCACCTATCTTCATCTCCTTTGGTCACCTATACACAGAGAGGAGGAGCTAATCTCAGAGCATTATGGTTAAAGGGGGAGCAGTTTAGTAGTCTGAGAAAGTTTTAGCTAGTGCGTTACTGAACGCCTAACAAATGAGTCTTGTTATCAAGGATGGATCTACTCATCCATATAAGGTGTACTATATGCAACTTTGGTTTGCCTTACTTCTGTGGGTAAAAGAACCAACTTCCTGAAGGTCTACTGATAAAAGAACTGGTGATCCTTTAAACTACCCAAAGTTGTTAGCATGCCGACAAATCTGTATACAACATATAGGGTCTATATTACATCACCGAACACTTAAAAAAGCGAACGGTGATTAATCGACCCTATGTAAGCGAAAGCTTACAATGTCAAACTGTCAGAATAGGGGGAAAAATGCTGTTCCAACAAAAAAAGAAAACACTTTAAACATTACATTAAGTGGAGGGTGCACCCCCAATGTGGGGGGCTGTGCCCCCCCCACACACACACACACCCCTACTTAAATATACCAACTCCAAGATCGCACTACAGTGCCAAAAATGGCAAAGTAATGAAGCGGCCAAGCAAATTCTTTCCCAGGGAAAGAATTTGCTTAAAAGCCGCTTCAATATTTTGCCTTTTAAGTTACACCAAGACGCATTCGAAAGAATGCGTCTTTGGTCTTGTAATAGGAACCCAACATATGGACCTGCATCCAATCTGTCAACAAGTCTATCTCATTTCACGGTTAGCTGCGATAGGCTCCAGCCTATGTTGTCCTAAAACCCAGAACATGTTAAAGTGGGTAACAAAAAAAAATGACTGCATAGGCAACTTATGTAAACCATAACAGATATTGGTACTTTTAAGAAATATAACATTTTCTGTTGTAAACATTATTGTATTTTTCTTTAGTGCTGGACTAATAGCCAAAGAAACCAGCAGTCACAAAGGCCTGTCTCTGACCTGTTTGCTAATGTAGTCCATTACCAGTATGGACAGTAGTGGGCTCAGAGCTGAAACCTGGTGCACACCCACTCCTATTGGGAACCCCTCTGTGAGACTGAACACTGTTGTTTATACTTGACTAATTTGGTCCTTGTACATAGCCTGTACTAATTCTACTAGTGTTTCTGGGACTTTGAGCCACCTCAGAACTGTCCAAATCGGCTTTCTTGGGACCTTATTATATGCTCTCTCCAAGTCTGGAATGCCCAGTTGGACACTCTCTCTTCATGTCTAGCTTTTTTTCAACTGTCTATCTCACTGCAAACATCTGATCAGTTTTGCTGCATCCTGAGCTGAATCTGAACTGCTTATCTCCCATATTACTTTCTACAACTCTGTGCATTTCTTTTATAACTCACAGTCCCCCGAACTTTCATGCAATGTGACAGATGTTTGATACCTCTGTATTTCCCACAGTTTTGACTGTCCCATTTGTTTTCGAAGACTAGAACTAGTAAGCTTACTCTCCAGTCATCTGGGGTATGCTTTTCTGTGCAGACTGCTATGAGTACCCTCAGGAGCCTGTAGCTTTCTCTGACTTACAGGTTCATAGGTCCATACTAAGCTATCTGCCCTACGGCATTTATAAGCCTAGCCAGAGTATGTTTGGCTTTCGCCACCCATTTTAAATTAATTTTGCTTTGCCCTTTTTCGAGGTTAGTATACTGTGCCTCTGTCTAACAGTGACACAGAAGTGATACCCGGGGTAAACCTACGATCTCCCATCCACTCATCAAGATTCCTCTTGAAGAGAGTCAATGAGAGACTCTGCCTAACCTGGACTGGGATTTTATTCCAGAGTGAAGGGAGCCTCTGGGTTATGAATATGTCCCTCCAGCATGTCCTATTTATTTCAATGCTGAGGTTCAAGTCACTCGAGCGTGTAGCTCAATGGGATTTGGATTTTTTGAGGTGCAGCATGTCCCTTAATTCCGGGTTGGACATGGCTTTATATGTCAGGCACAGGTCGCCTCTGAGCAGGCTGTATGCCACTGAGTAGAGCTGGAGTTTCTTTAACCGGGCAGCATATGGCATCTGTTTGAGCCCTTTGATCCTCTTGGTGAGGTACGTTTGGGGTCTTTCCAGTTGCTGAAGGTGTTTGGTAAGGTACATCCCAAAAGGGGCATTGTACTCGATTATGGGCCTGATGAGGGATGAGTAAAGAGGCACAATGACCTCCCCTAATCTAGATGTGAATCCCTTCATGATTAGGTGGGCTATATAAAATGTTTTTCTAACCACTTTGGCCACGTGGTTGTCAAATGAGAGATTGCTATGAACTTGGGTCCACAGGACCCTAATTACTTCTGTACTTAATGGATTACCACCTATGTAGTAATTTGTGGGCAGTTTGTTTTTGCCAAAGGGGATGACTATACACTTTTTGGCGTTTAGCTTGAGGCCATGGCTCTGGCACCAGTTGTCTGTTTCTATGACGCCCTTTTGGAGGATGCTTGTGTCTGCTGGAGAGTCGATTATGACGCCCAGTTTGCAGTCATCTGTGAACTTGGTCAGCCACAGTCCTTCTGTGTTGGCCTGTACCTCCGAGAAATATATACCGAACAAGAGAGGGCCCAGGACTGAGCCTTGTGGGACGCCACTTGTAACTGGTTTGGAGTCTGACATGGCTCCAGCAATTCTAACCATGTGGGTTCTATCTTTGAGCCAGTTTGCAACCCATCTAGTGACATAGGGGTTTATATTTAAGCTGGTGAGCTTATCTATAATGCCCGAGTGGGGTATTGTATCGAAAGCTTTTGCGAGGTCCAGATAGGCTGTGTGGACCACCTTCCCTTCGTCAGTGGCCTTGGTGACTGTTTCAAAGAAGTCGACCAGGTTTAAGAGGCAGGATCTGCCCTTAACAAAGCCGAACTGGGTAGGATCCAGTGTCT
The DNA here is from genome assembly GCF_019279795.1 of Protopterus annectens. Taxonomy (NCBI): domain Eukaryota; kingdom Metazoa; phylum Chordata; order Ceratodontiformes; family Protopteridae; genus Protopterus; species Protopterus annectens. The sequence continues at coordinate 576,628,617 of NC_056749.1, forward strand.
ATAGGTCTCCAATATCTTTATTTATGAGGTCCATGATGATCGTTTCCATAGCTTTGCAGACCAAGCTAGTCAGGCTTATGGGGCGATAGTTTCCAGGGTCCGTTGAGGCACCACCTTTGTGGAGAGGGACCACTGTTGCTGTACACCACTCTTTGGGTACATATCCTGTAGTAAGGCTGAGATTGAACAGTAGTTTTATGTTTGGGTTTAGCTCTTCTTGGAGTTCATGTAGGACGCAGCCCGGGACACCGTCTGGTCCCATTGATGCTGTGTTTTTTGCTTTGGAGAGGGCGGCTCTTACCTGAGCATCTGAGATGTCAGGGGGGGCAGCACTCTGCTGGGATAGATATTTTCCCTTTTGGTGGGGAGGGGGGGGTTGAGCTGAACCTGTCAGTTAGGATGTTGGCAATGTCTGTGGGTTCGGTGTATTTTTTGTCATTTTGGACTAATTCTGAGCATATCTGGGAATTCCCACCCAGGTTCCTAACATAACTAAAGAAAGCCTTGTGGTTATCCTTAGTGTCCTGTGCAATTTTTCTCTCGAAGCTGGCCTTTGACGATTTTATGAGTGCCCTTAGTTTTTTGCTAATACTGATCAGAGATGCCTTCCCTTTTTGGGATTTTGCAGTATCATGTATTAGCTTCCTCCTACTGTATAGTTTGTTTATGGCTGGGGTCCACCAGACAGGACGTCTGCCTTTGGAGGATTGGGTCTTGGTTTTATTTGGGATTGCATGATCCATGCATTCCTGAAGGTGTTCATAGAATGCATTTATAAAGGCTTCTGCGGTCTGGGACATATTTTCCACAGGCCCGGGGACTTTGAAGGATTCCACCTCGGTTTTGAGGAGTGTGAAATTTGCTTTAGAGAAGTTTTTCACTGTGGTTTTCTGGGCAGGGGGTGGGGTGGGATGTGAATATCCAGTGAGATCAGTTTATGGTCTGATCTTACCAGTGAGGGGTACACTTCTGGTCTGGAGCATAGAGTCCCCATGTAAGTGATGATCAGGTCCAGTATGTTTTCCCCTCTTGTGGGAGTGGTAACAAGTTGTTCCATAACATTTGAATTTATGAATTCTAGGAACCTTTGGGCTAGGGTGTTGGAGCTAGAGTAATGCTCCCAGTCTGTTTGGGTAGTTGAAGTCGCCCAATATAATGGTGTTTGGAGAGACCTTCATATTTTCCAGTGTTCTCAGGAAGGCCAAGTGGGGTTCCTGGGTTTGGGAGGGTGGTCTGTAGCAGGCTATAAACTGGAAGGCAGTTTTACCCACTGTTAGTTGCACATGGATAGTCTCTGATGCTTCGTGCTTTGCCACCAACCTGGAGGTGTGGGTATCTTTGATGAATATCGATACTCCCCCTCCTTTTATGGTTCGGTCCAAGTTTTGGGGCCGAAAAGCATGGTATGAGGTATAACCTGGTAGTGCTGGGGTGCTCTCGGGAGCCCTGAACCAGGTTTCTGTTACTGCACAGATATCGATGTTCTCTATGCTAAGGAGAGTTTCGAGTGCGTGTATCTTGAGATTTAGACTTCTGGCGTTGAGTAGCATTACTCTTAGTTTCTTATCCCTTGTGATACCTATGGAGGTGGGTTTGTCTTTTGAGCCTTGCCTAAAAAAGGCACTATGGGGGTAGCAAGAGCCTTTGCCAATATCCGAAAGCCCAGGGGTGACGGGTGCAAGCCGTCCCTAGAGAAGCATCGTGGCTTGTCGAGCATATCATCCCAGGCTGACAGGCATTGGATCCCCTTTGAATGACACCAATACTTAAGCCAATTGTTGAAATTGATCATTTTTGTCTTCATATTGTGGCATCATTCTTGGTGAGGGTAAGATGCTACTCAAGGTCAGGGTCATACCGGCCTGGGCTACATGCTCAGAGTGCTCCTCTATGTCTCTTTTCATGTAGTCCAGGGAGATACGTCTCAGGTCACACCAGCATGGACAATGACTGAGTCATATTTGTACTTGCCTTGGAGTGACCTGAGTGCTTGTGTTATGTGGCGGATCCTAGCGCCCGACAAGCTGCTCGCCGTGACCTTCTCCTTGTTCAGCCTGGTGAGCGGGACGTCAGTGTGCCTGACGATAGAGTCACCTATTACAAGTGTATCAAGTGTGTTGTTTAGCCTTGAGGGCTGTGACTGTTCGGCACACTGGCTTTGTGAGATGTGTTTCACGTGTTTTGTTTTGGGGTAGCGGTTGCTTGGGTGTCTGCTTTGGAGGTCTCTGGTGCTTAGGCAGATCTTTATTTAGAGCCTCCGAGTATGCTTTTGTGTGGTTATGTGTTTGGTTTGCTGTCGTGGTAGGTCTATGTGAGACTGGAATTGTAGTGAGTGTGGTTTCCTTCTCCTCCTGACTGGTTATGCCAGTACTGAGTTGAGAGAGCTTAGCCTCCAGTTTGGCTGTATGGTTGCATCTCTCACATGTGTTGGAATTTGTTGGGAGGAGGAGAGGGTTGTCTGTGTACATGAGGCAGCTGTAACATTGCCTCAAGATTCCCATATTCACCAGCTGGACCGGAGAGGAGATTGACAACTGACCTTTGGACATGCTAGAATGATGTTGGGAATTCCTTTATAATTAAAAACAAGGGCCAATGGGGAGTGAGGGTGTAGTGCTTTTAATTTTTAGTGCTGACTTATAATTGCTTTAGTGAGCAAGTGCCAGGTAACTTAAGTGCAATGTGTTACAGGTAACTTAAATGCAAAAATGACAAACAGTAACTTTCTTTCAAGTGAAGCAAGGAAATAAGTACAGTAAGCAATGCAGATATCACTAGGGATCCACAGGAGCGCTGAGAAGCCGCGTTTTAGGTGGAATTACAGTTCCAGGGAAATAACAAGCAAACAAACAACAAGCATACAAACAAAGCTAGATTCAGCAGGCCTGGATCTAGTCTATGCTACAGCAAACAAGGTGTACCAATTTCAGTAAGATACAGTTCAAATATTCAGGCACTATAAACCTTTAACCAGAAATTCCCAGCTCAGAAGGGCAGAGTCCAGCCTCTCCTCCCACAAGAGTGCAGACCACGAACCTTCTTAATGTAAAATAACTGGCCTGAACCCCAAGTGCTTAAACCAGAACTAATACACTTTAAGAATAACAGACACTGACCTCTCAATCAGCAGTTCCCAACTTAGAAGGATGAAAGCTACCAGTCCTGCCACCACAGTGCATGCCACAAACCTTCCTAATGTAGAACAACTGGTCTGAAGCCCAAGTGTTTAATCCAAAAGACTTAGAATGATCGCTACACTTTAACCAAGTTACTACCAAGCAGTAATAAATACAATTGAATACTTTAAATAATGCCTGGATTAGTGCTCAAGTTATACAAACAAAGCTAGATTCAGCAGGCCTGGATCTAGTCTATGCTACAGCAAACAAGGTGTACCAATTTCAGTAAGACGCAATTCAGATATGCATGCACTATAAGCCTTTAACCAGAAATTCCCAGCTCAGAAGGGCAGAGTCCATCCTCTCCTCCCACAAGAGTGCAAACCACGAACCCTCTTAATGTAAAATAACTGGCCTGAAAGCCCAAGTGCTTAAACCAGAATTAATACACTTTTAGAATAACAGACACTGAGCCCTCAATCAGCAGTTCCCAACTTAGAACAATGTAAGCTACCTGATGTCCTTCAAGGATGCATCTGCAGTCATAACATATGGGTTGTCCTGCCTCAGGCAGCCCTTCGGTCGGCCGGATTCCAAAGTCCGGGTCTGGCCTCGGCTGATGTCGCACTTTCCCCGACGTCAGAGCGTCTGGGGTATAAAAGCATCAGCCGACGCCATTTTCCTCAGTCTTTCTTGCCGTGCAGTGCCCGAAGCAGAAGCTGTTCGCAAGTGCCGGTCGGTCAGATCCAGTGAATTCAGCTACCGAAGACTTCGAAAAAAGCTAAGTACCCCGTTGGGGACTCTTTCTTGCCTCAGCCGATGTCAGACAAAGTAAATAATTGTTTAACTTGTGGGAAACAAATACCTCATAAGGATTTCCATTCCTACTGCCTTCCTTGCTTAGGCCCAGACCACGACGTATTGGCCTGTTTAGCCTGTGCTTCCTTCAACCGACGAATTCTTAGACGTCGGTCAGAGTTTGCAGAGGAATTTTTTGGAGCCGCTTTTGCTTATAAAATGCCGTCGGAGACTCCGACTTCGCATATGGTCAAAAAACACAAGGAAAAGGACCGACACTCGCGGCCTGCGGTTTCGGCTGAAACCACGGCTAGGCCTACCGCGAGTGCCTCTGTTTCGGCTGAAACAGAGTCCTCGGAGATTCCTTCTTCCGAAACCATACTTCCGACCACCGGGGCCCGGGAGGCCCCGGCTGAGTCGGCTTCAGAACTTCCTACAGAAACCAGTGTTCAGGAAATGTCCGACACCATACCTTTGGACATTTCTTCTCCTGCACGTGGGGCAGCTAGGCCCCCTGCTTCCATGTCCATTAAGGCCTTTTCAAGGGCTAAAGCTGCCAAACTTTCTAAAGCTTTGCCTGCCAAATCTACCTCCCAGAGGCCTTCCTCTAGTTCACAGATCCTCAGCCTTGCTGAGGACCTTATTTCCTTAATTAGGGGTTCACAACCTCACCCAGACAGGGCCTCTCTACCTCCTCCAGACAAAAGGACCAGGACTGACCCCTCTGACCCACACTCCTCAGATGATTCCACGGATGGATCTGAGTTGTCAGACCACCAGGAAGGGGCTTACTCGCCTTATGAGGATTCAGATGCTGAGGAATCTATCCCTTCGGCCTCCCCTCCTGAAGAGTTTTCCTTTGGTGAGACTTTACACTCCATGAGAGAGCATTTTCAATGGCAAGGTCAGGATTTCTCTGATTCTAGAAAAAGATTTAAGGACCTTTTTGCATTTGCCTCAGCATAGGCCCTTAGCTATACCTCCTGTTCTGAATGTAATTGATGTGTACAATGATGTCAGTACAGCCCCTGATACTCTTCCTCCGGCCCCTGCCAAACCTGACAGATACTACAGGGTCCCGGATTCTCATTTCCATCTGTATAAAGCCCATTCTGCAGACCCAGAAACTATTTCTCAGGGCCCTAAAGGAGTTGCGGCCGCTACTGCCAAAAATCCTCTACCCTCTGAAAGAGAGTCTAGAGCTTTAGAGAGATGGGGAAAGAAGGTGTATACTTCAGCAACTCTTTCTGTCAGGGCATTAAACTGTCAATTTCATATGATACAGTACCAAGAGTATTTGTTAGATGAACTGAATAAAAAACTTTCTTCTCCTGAACCCCTAGACCGTAAATCCCTTCAGGATTTGGTACACAACTCACAACAGGTTAGTAGTCATTTCTTAAAATGTGGCTATGATGCACTGGAGGCTTCATTTAGATCAGCTATGACTGGGGCAGTTATTCGTAGGCATGCCTGGCTGAAGGAGCAATCTTTGCCAGACCATGTCAAAGCTAAACTCCTGGATGCTCCAATGGAGAAACAAAATTTATTTGGCTCCTCTGCTCAGGAGATCTTAAAAAAGGTCGAAGAAAAGGCAAAATCTGTGCAAACAGTTAAAGATTTCCTGCAAGTTCAACCACCGAGATTCAGCAGAAACTGGCCTACTAAGAATTGGTACTTTCCAGACTCGGGCAGAGCCCAGAGAGGCAGGAACAGGCGCCCTAGAGGCAGAGGTCAATCGAAGGGCTCCTACAGAGGCCGTCAGTGGCAGCCTGCCAACCAGAGGAGTAGTGCAACAGCAACAACAACAACCACTACACCAGGACAGGCTCAATGACTTAACTCTGATTCTGCCTACCAGGGATCAACTGGAACCACCCTTGGGCGGAAAACTGGCTTTATTCTCAAAAAACTGGCATTATATTACAAAGGATACATGGACACTGCAAATAATAGACAAAGGATACAGGTTCCACTTCCACACCTTGCCAAAAAGAAGCGGAATGCCAAACCTTCCACCAAATCAGAGGGCAGAGGCTTTAAGACAAATCAGCAATTTACTTCAGATGAAAGCTATAGAAAAGGTACCATGTTCAGAACAAGCCAAGGATTTTACTCCAGACTATTCCTTGTACCAAGAAAAGAAAATCAATGGAGGCCTATTCTCGACCTGTCCGCACTGAACACTTATCTCATTGTGCCAAAATTCAAAATGCTGACCCTACAGCAACTAATTCCCATGTTGGGCAAGGAGTCTTGGCTGGTGACTCTAGATCTCAAGGAGGCATACCTGCACGTCCCTATTCGACCAAGTTGCAGAAGACACCTCAGATTTCTTGCAGGATCAGAGCATTATCAATTCTCAGCATTGCCCTTTGGCTTATCTACTGTGCCCAGAGTATTCACGAAATGCCTGGCATCAGTAATTGCACATTGCAGACTACAGGGAATTCAAATTTACCCATACCTGGACGACTGCCTAATACAAGCGGACAACAAGAAAAATTTGATAAAGGACTTGGCCTATGCCATACACCTGCTACAGACCTTGGGATACACAGTCAACATCCAAAAGTCAAGACTAGTACCATCCCAAAGGATAACCTTTTTGGGTGCAGATCTGGACACAACCACCCAAATGGCTTTTCTCACAGAAGAAAAACAAAAACAACTTCCAGATTACTTCATGATTCTGACAAGACAAAATCACCTTACTGCAAGGAAAATCCTGCAGGCTCTGGGTTACATGGCATCCTGCATAATTCTAATACCGCATGCCAGGCTGCATATGAGGAAATTACAATGGTACCTAAGGAGTGTATGGTCTCAACACAGTCACAGTTTAGAAACCATGATACCAATCATTCCATGCCTTCAAAAGGAATTTCTGTGGTGGGCTCAGGCATGCCAGTCCAACACAGGGTTGCCTTTCAACAAACCAAAAACAAGGCAGACCATCACCACAGACGCCTCAGACCGAGGATGGGGAGCACACATGGAGGGCAAATGTATCCAAGGCCTATGGCCTCAAGGACAGCTAAGCATGCACATAAACCAAAAGGAAATGCTGGCAGTGAGGCATGCAATTGAGGCATTCAAACCCTTCCTCCAACAAGGACACCTGTTAATAAGGACAGACAACACCATGGTCATGTGGTACATAAACAAGCAGGGAGGCACACATTCTTACCCTCTATGCCGGATGGCTATGAATCTGTGGGAACTATGCCTGAATCTCAATATCCAACTACATTCCCAATTCGTGCCAGGGAAAGAAAATGCACTAGCGGACAGCTTAAGCAGAACTACCATGGATGCACATGAATGGATGCTGCACCCAGACATCTTCCAACTCATAGCAAAGACATGGGGAATGCCGGAGATAGATCTGTTCGCCTCCCCACTCAACCATCAACTGAAGACATTCTGCTCAAGGACATACCACCCACAAGCTTGGAGGGTGGACTCTCTCTCTTTCAGCTGGAAAGCCCTAACAGTATATGCCTTCCCACCTCTCCCATTGATGTACAAGGTTCTACTGAAGATCAGGGAGGAACAGCCAAAAGTGATACCAATAGCTCCAGACTGGCCAAGACAACACTGGTATCCATTATTGAGAAGCATGTCTCTGGTAAAATCATGGCCTCTACTTCTGACGCAGAACAATTTCAAGACCCTGCATCCCAACTTGAAAACATTGCAGCTAACTGCCTGGAAAATTCCTTAAATCCTAATCAAACTGTTTTATCTCAGAGGGTGAAGGACATTATCCTGGAGGCTCGCATGCCTTCCACAAGGAGGACATACTCGGCTAAATGGAAGAGATTTCTCATTTGGAGCACATCAAAAGGCTCAGATGTCACAGTGGCAAACATAACAAATATCCTAGAATACTTAGCAGAATTGTTCCACAATGGCCTGTCCTATTCTTCCATTAAGATTCATGCTTCAGCAATTTCAGCAGAATACAATGTGGATCCACCTATCTTCTCGCACCCTCTCCTCAGACAATTCCTGAGAGGGATCAAAAATATTAAACCTCCAAGAAGACCCCCTCTACCTGCCTGGGATCTCAACTTTGTGCTGGAGAAACTGACACTTCCTCCTTTTGAACCAGCAGCATCAGCGGATCTACAGTTTCTGTCTTGGAAAACTGCATTCCTTCTGGCAATCACTTCAGCAAGAAGAGTATCTGAGTTACAAGCATTAATGGCAGTGCAGCCTTTTCTTATTTTCCACCAGGACAGGGTTTCACTAAGAACCAATCCTACTTTTATGCCAAAGGTGGTATGTAGGGTATCCTTGAACCAAGCTATTCACTTGCCTACGTTCTTCCCTAATCCACAGAATAGAGGGGGAAAAACTTTTGCGCACCCTGGATATACACAGACAACTACGCTACTACTTGGACAGAACAAAACCTAGCAGAAAAACTGACCAACTTTTTGTAGCATATGCAACTGGGATGCAAGGAAGAGTAATTTCCAAACAGACAATTTCAAAATGGATAGGAAATTGCATTCGATTTTGCTACTCCTTTCATGGAAAGACAGTTCCTGAAAACATCAGGCCTCACTCCACAAGGGCCACGGCCACCACTACAGCCTTCCTACGAGGGGTGGCTACCAAGGACATTTTAGAAGCTGCTACTTGGAGCTCCGTGCATACATTTGATAAGCATTACAATCTACCTTTATACTCTAGATCCAGAGCAGGGTTTGCTACTGCAGTCCTGCAGGGGATCTTAACTACACCATCCCTTTATTAGTACCTCCTCCCCCAGATTGGCTATGGTATTCTACCCATATGTTATGACTGCAGATGCATCCTTGAAGGACATAGTACAGTTTTGTACCTACCATAAATGTAGATGTCCGATAGGTATGCATCTGCAGTCAGGATTACCCTCCCTCCTTCCCCTCTGTGGTATTCCTAGGGTTCTTACCCCTCTGTTAGCTAGCTGGGGGAATCTATTATGGTGTATTTGTTTGTTTATACATGTATATAATTTGCAAATGTTTGGAACTTTTCAGCATTTATCCAAATTTAGCCTTCCTAGAGGGCACCTGGCATCTGGGGCAAGAAAAACTGAGGGAAATGGCGTCTGCTGATGCTTTTATACCCCAGACGCTCTGACGTCGGGGAAAGTGCGACATCAGCCGAGGCCAGACCCAGACTTTGGAATCCGGCCGACCAAAGGGCTGCCTGAGGCAGGACAACCCATATGTTATGACTGCAGATGCATACCTTTCGGACATCTACATTTATGGTAGGTACAAAACTGTACTTTCTGCCACTACAGTGCAGACCACAAACCCTCTTAATGTAAAACAACTGGTCTGAAGCCCAAGTGTTTAAACTAAAAGGCTTAGAATGAGTTACACCAAGCAGTAATAAATACAATTGAGTACTTTTAAGATGACGCAAAAGAAAAAAAAAGTAGGAAGAAACACAAGTACAGTAAAAGCAGATGAATTTTTTTTTTTTTTTTTTTTAGAAAAGTAGCAAAAGCAGTAGTAAATACAATTCTCATGCAGTGCAAGCTGGCACACTTGAATATGTAGCAATATTAGTCCACACACAGTTTGAGAAAATGTAATTAAATTAAAAAGGACTAAAAGCAAGTGCAGAAAGGGTTTATTAGGTAGAATGCGGTAAAGAGATGTCCTGGGGGAGTGTCTTAGATCAAATCTACAGTGGGGCGGGCACTGCAAAAGCCACCAAATTTAAAGAACAGGGAGGGGGGGACAGTTTCAACACAGATGTAAGGAATGTGCAAATTATAAAAAAATATATATATACTGTTCTCTATATATTTGCAGAGCAGTAAGACACAGATATCTAAGCAGACAATTTAGCTCTATAATACAGAATAACACAGAAAAATATACTCAGCTCTATATATTTGCAGATAGTTCTGTAAGGCTGTCTCTCAAACTAAGGTTCCAGTTTGAATGCAGGTTGTTAATTAACAGGACACACAACACTAGCTCAATTATATCAAGTGAAGACAAGGCAGGAAATGAGGGGGGGGGGGATTTTAGTGTTCATCTGTGGTGAGCTCCTCTTCTCTCATCGTAGCCTGTTTGGGGCAGTACAGCTTCTGTGGGGTTTTCTTCATTCATAAGTTGCTGGAAGTACTCCATCCATCTGCCCTTGATGTCCTGTGGACTAGTAACCAGGCTGTTGCTGGCATCCCTTATGAAAGGTGTCTGACTTTGCCTTGCAACCTGATGTAGTTTCCTTGTGCTATCTCTTGGCTTACTTTCCAGAAGCTGGTAGAGTGCCTCTGATACTTGTTCTTTGCTACTGCTCTCTTGGTCTGTTAGCCAATCAGTATTCCTTTCGGTCTCCCATTTTTCCTGCATTCCTTCTTTCTTTTGATGACTTCCTGGACTTCTCCATTCCACCACCAGCTTTACTTAGTGACCACCATGCAGTTTATTTAGAAGTATTATGCTTTAGCGGAATTCTTTCCTTTCGCCTTAGTTTAAATATTTTGCACTGTTTATGTGCCCAAGTACTTTGTGTATGTATGTATATATATATATATATATATATATATATATATATATATATATATATATGTATATATATATATATATATATATATATATATATATATATATATATTCACTGTACAATCTTGAAATACTGAAATGTTGAATTTCAGTATTTCGAGACTGAATAGCAGAAAACCCACATACACGAAAACCCAAACTGACGAATACCACAACCGCGAGAATAAGGAGCTAGAATGGCAAATATTACTAGACTCATTTTCGTACCCAGGTTTGAATGAACATTGCAATATAGCTTGGGTCCTGAAAATGAGGAGCTACAAAAGATAACTCCTTTACCTTTGTCTTACTTCACTTTGCACTTCATTTTATTTTACTTTAATAGTAATTTGTAGTAACATATACTTTTCACTACTTTTATGACTTACACTTAGCAAGGCTTCCAACTATAGTTGCAGGTAGTGATTTCACTAGATACTTTTTTACAAACACTTTTCTATAAACATTTTTATATGCAGACCTGTTATGTATTGTTTTTAGACTGCTTTTATTGAGTATATATTTCTTACACACTTTCATGCTTTTAATGCACATTTGCTTGGTGTATGAACGTAACAAACTGCTGATGCATCAATGTTTTATGGTTTCCAACTGTTTTAAAAGTATGAAACTACACACTTTTGAGAATGCTCCTAAACAGAGCTTTCATTCCCTGAATTTACTCTTGCAAGAAATGCTGCTAACACGCCTTCATTGTGATTGCATTACTAATTAAGGCGAGGGTGTGTTGTATAAAAACCTGACTCTGACACTGCATTCTACTTTTGCCTCTGATGAAGCTGTAGTTTTAACCACAGCGAAAACGCTTGTTTTAATAATAAAGTGCGTTAAGGTTCAAGTTTTTTTCCGACTTCAGTGTGGCTTTATACGTGCAAGTGGATTTCAATTTCAGTGTTGCAGCTTGTACTGCAAACAGCCTTCACAATAAGGACTTTAACATTTTTTTGGGCTTTACGGTGCTTGTCCGGACTGCTTTTGTGCATTTTACTGGTTTCCGTTTGTTTGCTTTAACAACCGCGCCCATTCATACACACACAAACCTGCACATAAGCACACACACATACACCTACCCAACTACACTAAAACAAACATAACAACACACACAAACACACCTAACCTGCACCCCCCTCACCCCCCTACTTGTATATTTTAACTCCGAGGTCGCACTAAACACACACAAAACACCACCGCACACACTGACACACACTAAAATCCCTACCCAATACCCTCACACACACACCACTTACCTGAAACCCCAGATAAATTCACAAACCGCACCACACGTCATGAACGTGACATCACCATAATGGATTCGACATTTGCGGATTTGACACTTCCACATTCGGCATACTGCAGTTTCGCATAACTGCACTTTCCACTATTTGGTCTTGACGTACTGAAATTCGACATTTCAGTACGTCGAGATTGTCTAGTGAATCTATATATATATATATATATATATATATATATAAATAATATTTTTTCTTTGCTGATGGCCGGACAACAAATCTTTTGTTCATTCCAAATCCTTTGCGGTCTGTTACGTTCTGTTGTCACCTAGGGTACTGCAGGCAAGAATATGGACCTGTTGCTTGTTCAGCATTTCTTCTATCCTGCCTATGGTGGGTCAGGCTGTCTGCACAGTACCAGTCCTCACAGTGTGAGTTTCGACATCCCCAATTCTATCTGCAGTGCTTTTTCATTAAATTAACAGGCCTTCTACCTCACCAATTTACCTGTTGCTGTTGCCTGAGTTAATGTGCAGTTTCTGCCAGCCAGGTGGTGAGCAACCTGAGGCACTCTTCCCTAAACATAAATGAGTATGCCAACAAAAGCCACTCAGTTCCACACCTGTCTTTTCTAAGGTGAGGAGCACTGAAGTCGAGACAGTTTCTTTTCATGGATCAACAATGCTGAAGTCAGTATTCTGTCTTTTCTGGGGTCAGTAATGCTAAAGTCAGTACTGTCTCTCTCACTCCCTCTTTCTTACCTATGACACAGATGATCTAGGTTTGATTAGCAGGTTAGGTATCTGAGCTGAGGATGAGCATGCCTTTCCTGAAAGGGAAGGAAAAAAGGAGGGGAGTGTGCAGTATACAGTGTGGTTAGAATTGCAGAAAGCTGACAGAAAAGGAGAACTGCTTCATCCACTTTGGGCAGTAATGACAGCATATCTTCTCTTTGAAAAAAAATTAGTTTTTGAAAAAGGTGGAAAGGGAATCTTTTCATTGTTATTCAAAGGTAAAAATAATTCAAATCTTAATTACTGGCACATATACCCGAGATGTTATGAAGCCCAGGGAAAGTATAATCTGACAGCTTCCCTTAATGAAATGGAATCTTTTCAACAGGAATCTATTGTGATTTACATCAAAACTGCAGATAATGACTGTCCCATGGTGTACACATGCCTATCCTAGTCATAGATTTTGGCTCAGCATATCCCAGATTAGCACACACTGGATATATTCACAAAAGAGCAGGGGTATTTGATGCATCCAGATCCCAAATAATTTCAGCTGACTTCCTGAATGATAGGGTTTTAACACCTTTTAGGTTCCTCTTTATTAAAGATATGCAGCAGGTACTAATGGAGGCAAGAAAGCCTGCTATTAGAAAGCCATATATTAGCAAATGGAAAAGATTTTCTAGTTGGTGCCAACAACGAGCATCACTAATTCAGGGATAGTGTTTCTCTCTTTTTGCAATATTTGTGTGAGCTTCTTTCTTATGGTCTGTCTTACTCCCCTATTAAGGTCCATTTTTGGCCACTTCAGCATGTCTGCCTGTGGATCCTTCTTTTTCAAGGTATTCCTATGTTAAAATATTTCTGAAAGGAGTTTTGCATAAGGGACCTCCAAGAAAACCGGTGGTCCCGCCTTGGGATCTTAATTTTGCATTAAGAGAAGATGCAAACACTTGCTCTTTGAACCATCTCATCCAGCAGACTAGAAGTTTTTAACATGGAAAACAGTTTTTTCTGGTTGCTCTGACCTTTAAAAGGAGAATATGTGGTGCAAGCTCTTACAGTGGGTCAACCTTAATCTCATTTTCCTCAGAGACAGGGCTCCCTTGAAAACTAATCCTTGTATTCCTGAGTGACATCCATGTTTACTTTAAGACAAACTATCAAATGAGGGTGAAAGGATACTTGATACACTGGATGTCCATAGACAACTCAGGTACCATCTTGACAGAAAAAAAAAAATCAGAACTTCAGATCAGTTGCTCATTTCTTATGAAGGTAAGAAGAAACAATGTGTGTCAGCACACTATTCAAATGATTGTCTTGGGCTAGTACCTTTTGTTATTCTACCACAACAAATTTATTCCAGGCAGGGTCAGGGCACATTCTATCAGGATCTTGGTTTTATCTATGGCTTTTTGAAAGGGTTGGACTCTCGAAGCAGCAACTTCTTCCAATGTACATACTTTTGCAAAGCACTACAAGTTAGATTTCTTCTTCAGGTCTAAGTCAGACTTTGCTGGGACTATTTTCCTCGGACCCTTGTAGATTACTTGAGTATGAACATGTCTTACATCTCAAGAATGCTTATTGGCATGCTCCACTCTTTTTTCTCCATTCCAGAGGATTCTTAATCCTCCTTCTGAATGGAGAACATTAAATGTGTAAGGAGCACTTGCATTTTGATATTGCCAGAGCTCAGTGTTTCATGTGTATATATATATATATATATATATATATATATATATATATATACACACACACACACACACACACACACACACACACACACACACACACACAAACACACACACACACACACACACACACACACACACACACACAAACTGCTTGAACGGAGACAGAGCAGCTGTTATGTTACAATATAATCTTATCTTGATGTTTTTTCATTAAAAGTATATAAAAACGAATGGTTTCAGAAAAATTTAAGATATATTATTCCTTTTCTGCAAAAAAGCCATTTCACACTACCCGTATCAATATTCGAAACAATGATCCGGTTATTGCGGGCAATCACAGTTCTAATACTTATTTAGATTTAAAGGACTGGCTCATTCATAGTTCCATTTCTTTTGCCCCTGTAAATAATAATTGTTAATACAGGGACATAATTTTCACAACAAATATTAACTTTTAAAAATGTATTGCTGGAATATTGTAAATTGCAGTTGAACACTGCTTATCTTGATTTATGCCTCTCTAAAGAATTTGTTCTACAAGGTTTACAAATGTGGAAGTTCCCCTGGGTGAGCACTGTATTTTTAACTTGCTGGTATATTTAATAAGCAGGGCCTTAAACTTTCAAAAATTCTTACATGGAAAAATTGTAATAGGATGGATGTTCTTATACAGCAGATAGACAATACAGACGTTAGCTACTTACTTTTTAACCATTATGTTGATTCTTACAACAAGGCTTTTAGCTACATTGATTATCAAATAGCTGGTATAAAGGCCAGAAAAATATAAGTTTGAAACCGATGCAAATGCTTACAGGTTACAAAACTGCCTATCCTGCCCCTAAACCAAGGCATATGTCAGATCCTTGGCATAATTTCACTATGACAAATGACTGTGTATCCTATAGTGGTCTTAATATAGCATCTGATTTAGTCCATTCATTTTCTGCTAATTCTTCTAAGTCAAAACATCTTATGACCCCTTTTTTGGGCAATGCTGTCAACATGGAAGAAGAGTTACTGACCAATTCAAGACCTCAATCCACGAAGAAGAAAAATCACAATACTTAAAGAGGTCGGGGCTGAACCGGGAGGCAGTAACTGTTGAAAGGCCTAACACAGACCTCAATCCTTGTGTGACAAAATAATGGATTTAAAATATTTCATTATTCACATGTTGAGGTTTCTGATGCACATTTCAACCTGTCTGAAAGAGATTTTCATATGTTCCTATGTCTAGTTTTAATTTGATCGATGCTTTGCTGGAATTAAAGCTTTTTGTTAGAAAATTTAATTTATCTGCCTTTTGGTGACAGTGGAGATGGTGAACTAAATACTAGAGTTATTAAGAAAAAAAAGTACCATTACCCTCCCTAGTATCTCACTGAATAATGTTTTTGAAAATCTATGTAGACGTAATATCATTGCCTTGGGTAAATCCTCTCACTGCTACAATAGTAATTTAAAAAGTGATGAAAAAGAGATTCTGCATTCTATAACTTCTGACAGAACTATTAAGATTATGAATCCTGGCATAGGGAGAGGAGTGGCTCTGATGGACTCATCTGACTATTCTAACAAAATACTGCATGTATAACCAAATGGAAATAAATAAGTTTACATTTACAAAGCCGAATAACAGTGGTGAGATTGCTCATATGAGCGAATCATGACCACGAAAATGAAAACAGCGACCATTTGAAATGTTTGAAAATCAGCAAATTGAGCAGGTTAGTTGATTTTCAAACATTAATGTCAAAAAAATGTAATGAAGTTTAAAGAAGGGGGGCAAGCCCCCCCTGCACCCCCCACACCCCCTACTTTAATATTCTAACTCCGAGATCGCACTACAGTGTTGGGGAAAGAGACCATTTCCCCATCCCCACTATAGTGCAATCCACCACAAAATGCCGAATGTCAGTGTGCATTCGCTCATTGCACATCCGATCCTTTTTCCATTCGGCGTTTGCAAACTGTCTTTCAGACAATTGATGTTCGCCCTTGTGCAATACGCTTTCATGAAGGTAAACCAAATAAATATATAACTGTGCCTTTGAATGAAATCACTCGACATATCAGAAAATCAATTTGTATTTGGAAGAATTAGGTCTAATGAATTGATTGCATATTTCACATATGAATTCTTATACATTGAACAACCTTTGATACCCATCATGTTTGGAATTCCAAAGATAAGCAAGGATGCCTACAATGTGAATGAGACCCATTGTCTCTGCTAAAAGATCAAATACCTATCCATTAGCCGTATACATTGACAGAATGCTTAAGGCTTTTATGAGCAGCTTTAAATATATATTGAGAGACTCATGGGATTTTTAAGGCAATTCTCTAATGATGCAAACATGGTTGATACTATATTAGTATGTATAGACCTCATTGATTAATTTGGTTGTATTCTTCTGTCTGATAGTATGGACAGTTTCTCTGTAACAGCTGAAGAGTATAATTTTTTGATGTGCTTTATGGAATTTATCCTTTATAATATATTTGTCATTTGAAGGTGACTTTTATAAGCAAATCAGTGGGGGCTGTATGAGCACCCATCTACGCAAACATAGTTATAGGTTCATAGGTAGGTACTAGGCTATCTGCCCGAGGGCATTGATAAGCCTAGCCAGAGTGTGTTGACTTTCGCCGCCCCATTGATTAATTAACTGATCCTCTGTCAAGCAGAGCCAATGAAGTGATCCCAGGGGTGTATTTTCTGTTACCCATCCACTAGTCAAGGTTTCTCTTGAAGAGTGTTAGTGAGGGGCTCTGCCTGATGTAATTTGGAATTTTGTTCCAAAGCATGGGGAGTCTCTGTGACAGGAATCTATCCCTCCAGTACGTTCTATTTATTGTTGTGGCGAGGTTTAGCTCACTAGAGTGCGTGGCTCGCAGTGGCTTGGATTTCTTTAGGTGGAGCATGTCCATCAATTCTGAGTTGGACATGGCTTTGTAAGTCAGGCAGAGATCACCTCTGAGTAAGCGATATACCACTGAGTACAGTCGGAGTTTTTTCAGTCGGGCTGCATAGGACATATGTTTGAGGCCAGTAATCCTCTTGGTGAGGTACTTTTGTGGTCCTTCCAGCTGTTGGAAGTGTCTTGTGAGGTACATCCCAAAAGGGGCATTGTACTCTACGATGGGTCTAATGAGTGACGAGTAGAGAGGCAGTATAACCTCTTTATTTCTAGATGCGAACCCTTTAGTAATTAGATGGGTCACATAGAAGGATTTCCTAACTACTTTGGCAATATGATTGTCAAAGGAGAGATTACTATCAACCTGGGTCCCCTGATCTCTTATTACCTCTTCTGTATTAAGGGGGATGCCACCTATGTGGTAATTCGTGGGTGTTTTGTTTTTCCCCAAACGGGATGACTGTACATATTTTTTGGCATTTAGCTTGAGGCCATGACTTTGACACCATGTGTCCGTCTTAGTAAGGCCTTTTTGGAGGATGTCCATGTCAGCCGGAGAGTCAATTATAGCTCCCAGTTTGCAGTCATCGGCGAACTTGGTTAGCCATAGTCCTCCTGTGTTTGCCTGTACTTCTGAGAAGTATATGCCGAACAGTAGGGGTCACAGGACCGAGCCCTGCGGGACACCACTTGTGACTGGTTAAGAGTCAGACCTGGAGCCTGCTATTCTTACCATGTGAGTTCTGTCTGTAAGCCAGTTGGCAACCCATCTCGTGAAGTAGGGATTTATGTTCAGGCTGGTGAGTTTTTCTGTAATACCCAAGTGGGGAATGGTGTTGAAAGCCTTGGCGAGGTCAAGGTAGGCTGTGTGAACCAACTTTCCCTCGTCTATGGCCTTGGTGACTGTCTCAAAGAAGTCAACCAAGTTTAGTAGGCACTATCTGCCCTTAACAAAGCCGAACTGGGTCGGGTCATGTGTTTGGAGGTTCCCAATGTCTTTGTTAAGGAGTTCCATGATGATGCACTCCATAGCCTTGCAGACCAGGGTAGTCAGGCTTATGGGGCATTACTTACCAGGGTCAGTTGTGGCCCCTCCTTTGTGGAGAGGAATAACCCTTGCTGTGCGCCATTCTATGGGCACATAGCCTGTGGAGAGGCTAAGGTTGAACAGCATGTTTAGGTGGGGGGTTAGTTCGTTCTGTAGTTCGTGCAAGACGCAGCCTGGGACACCATCTGGTCCCATTGACGCTGTGTTTTGGACTTTTGAAAGGGCTGTTTTCACCTGTGTGTCTGTGATTTTTGGGACACTACACTTTTCCGGTATTGTTGTGGGCCCTTTTAAAGGTGAGCGGGGGGTGAAGTTTGCACAGAATCTATCTGCCAGGATGTTGGCAATATCATTAGGTTCAGTATGTTTTGTGCTATTGTGAACTAGTTCTGTGCATACCTGCGAGCTGCCACTTAGATTCGTAACATAGCTAAAAAAGGCTTTGTGGTTATCTTTTGAATCCTTGGCTATTTTTCTTTCAAAGTTAGCATTGGATGATTTCATGAGGGACCTTAGTTTCTTACTGATACTGATCAGGGATGTCTTTCCTTCTTGGGATTTGCTTTTTTTATGAACTAGTTTCCTCCTTCTATTGTATAGCCTGTTTATTGCAGGGGTTCAACAAACTGGTTTCCTTCTCTTAGAGGAGTGAGTCTTGGTTTTGCTAGGGATGGCACAATCCATGCGTCCTTGTAGGTGCTCATAGAGTGCATTTGTAAAAGTTTCTGCATCTTGGGCAGCGTTATCCTTTAGCATGGCGGCTGTGAAACTTACCACCTCTGTCTTAGGTAAGGTGAAGTTTGCTTTAGAAAAGTTTTTTACTGTGGTGTCCTTAGTTGGGGGTGGTATCCAGAGTGATTAGTTTATGGTCTGATCTAACCAGTGACGGGTTGACCTCCGGTGTGGAACACCTTTTGCCCATGTTGGTGATGACCAGGTCCAATATGTTTTCACCTTTGGTAGGGGAGTTTACCAGCTGATCCAGGGCATTTGAGTTGATGAATTTCAGGAAGTGCTGGGCCTGGGAATTTGTACTTGAGTAGTTTTCCCAGTGAATGGTAGGGTATTTGAAATCGACCAGTATCAGGGTGTTCGGTAGGACCTTCATGTTTTCCAGCATCTCCAGAAAGGTGGAGTGGTGGTCCTGGGTCATGGAGGGTGATCTGTAGCAGGTCACAATTTGCACTGCAGATTTGCCAGATGTTTGTTGCACATGGATGATCTCAGAGGTATCATGCTGCGCCACTAACCTGGAGGTGTAGGTATCCTTGATGAATATGGATACAACCCCTCATTTTGTGTTTAGGTCCGTGTTCTGTGGCCGAAACGTGTGGTATGAGTTGTAGCCCGGTAGTGCTGGGGTGCTGTCTGGAGCCTTGAACCAGGTTTCATTTACTGCACAGATGTCAACGTACAATATACTGAGGAGTACTTCAAGCGTATGCATTGTGAGATTTAAACTCCTGGCGTTGAGTAGCATAACCCAGTTTTTTGTTAATTGTGCTGTTTACGGAGGTGGGTTGTGGGCATGGGAGCAAAATAAACTTTTACCTCGACCTATAAAAATTGTTGGTTCCTTTATGCCCACTATTTGGACAATATTTTCATAATATGGACAGATACTAGATTCTTCAACTTCTTCGAACGATGGCCTCAACCATTCTGTTAATACCTTTAGCCAGGTTGCACATGAGAATCCTTCAATGGCTCCTGTTTTCCCAGTGGTCGTTCCAATATCTACCCCTGAATCACTCTATTCTGCTGACAGAATCATGCAAAAAGGACCTTCGTTAGTGGATAGCCCCCAACAACTTGTTCACGGGAGCTCCCTTTGTGCCTGCCCAACCCGTTGCCACTGTGACCACGGATGCCTCCCAGGTCGGGTGGGGGGCATTATCTGGGCAGGACT
>NC_056749.1:577249164-577514164 GCF_019279795.1 Protopterus annectens
ACAACTAAGAGAGTGGATAAGGGTATACATTCCTTTACTTAGTGCTAAACCCCTACTGACACCATCTAGTATGCTCAGTGTAGTGGAAGAATATTCAGACACCACTAGTAGAGCATTGGTTAGTGAGGACAAGAATGTCACATTGTCCATCACTACATTCAATTCTCATAGTTACTCATGTTTAGACATATTACAGAAAAATTGGAACCTGTTTAAGATGTACCCTAACATTTACGTTAAAGTAGGTGAGACCCCTAGAGTGACATTTAGAAGAGGGAAGAACCTTAAAACTCTTAGAACAGCAATACACCCCAGTAGTACGGAATACTGGGATGAATAAATGTCAAAATTGCAACTATTGTAAACTTGTAGAAGTCACTAATTCATTTAAGGTTAACGGTACAACTTATAAATTGAAAGGCAGATTCAACTGTAATTAGTCTTTTGTAGTTTACTTGGCTAGGTGTACATTCTGTCCTGCTTTCTATATAGGAAAGATGGAGCGGAGGCTCAGTGACAGAATTTATGAACACCAATATGCTATGAATAAATGTAAACTGGAGAATGCGCTAGCTAAGCACACTATTTCTAATAAAGAACATGCTTTTAAATTTATTATCATTGATCAAGCTAAGTATGATAGTAGCGGTGGCCCTAGACCACTCAAACTTGAACTTGAATTAGCCTGACAAGTGAGGCTGAATGACTCATGCTCAATTAGTAGCATTCTCAAACTAGAGAGCTTGCAGAGATGAGTCACATTTTGTTAAAAACATATATTATTTCTGTCAATGGTTGGGTTATACAAAATAACTTAATGTTTTTACCTTTGTGTATTGTGGTCACTGTCGTAGACATGTTTACATACTTTAATGTGTTTATACACTTTAATGTTGTTTTATTACTGGTTATCAGCAGTTGTCACTTTAATTTTAAAGTGTGTTTGCTTAAGTAGAACAAAGTGATGCAATTGGTGAATGCTGGTCACCTGTCTTACTTATAAGGAAGTTTATTTATTGCTGTAACTGTTTCTGAAGAAGTTTGCTATCAGGCTGATGAAAAGCGCTTTAAACAGTGGAGTAAATAGTGTTATTTGACTCTTCTCGGGCTGTGTTGCTGGTTTTTCTAACTTGATTTTGGATACATCTTGTAGGAGGATTTTTAAATTGCAGGCCTTTCTTCAAACCTCCATATTTGATTTTTTGTTAATAAGGCTAGAGTTTCTCTCCTGACTAACCTGGCTTTCCTTCCTAAGGCGGCCTACAAAACTTCTTTGAATCAAACTATCAATTTAGCAGTATTTTTCCCAAATTTCTCCAATAAGAGTGAATATCTCCTTCACTTGTTAGATGTTCCCATGGTAGAGTTTCTCTCCTGACTAATCCAGCATTTCCTGCCTAAGGTGGCCTTCAAAGCTACTTTGAATCAAACTGTCTGTTTAGCCACGTTCTTCCCAGATTAAATATGTTCGATTATTAGACGTTTCCTGTCAGTTGTTTTTATTTACACCATAAGAAGGACCTTAGAAAATGTGATCAGATGTTTCTTTATTCAAAGCAAACTAATGTTCCAGTGTGATTAAGATTACTTTGGGTGGCTATCAGACTGCATTACTTTTGTTTATAGAGCCAGGGGGTTGTCTCTTTCCATATAAGCTGAAAACACATTCTAGAAGAGTGGTCGCTGCCTCTATTAGCAGTGTCCATATTGACAATATTTGTGCAATGGCCACAAGGTCTGAAGTTCATATGTCTGTCATTACAAGCTTGACCTGCAGTCCAGGTCTAGAGTGCTGTTTGGTTCCACCATCCTCCGGAATCGACTTCCATAATGCCTGCTGGGGTTGAATTAGCCCAAGACACTGTCCCAGTTATTGCAGATTTGAAAAACAATATCAGATACAAAAGTTATGTACTTGGCATAACAGTGAACCTGTGATATGATGTTAATCTTCTTATTCATCACTGATTGGTTCGGTTCTGAGCCCTTGGAACCGAGTTGGCCTTATACCAAGCTCGCGCACACCAAAAACTCTCTAGCTAAGCTGCTACCCACAATGCCCTTCCCCCACTTACCTCAGATTTCATTTGCCGCACAGCCATATAGCAGCGTTTCACCGTGCTCTCCAGCGAAGTGTCATATTTTTACAACTTTTTTGTGTATTTTGAACCTTTTTTCTAATCTAACTCATTTTTCTACCCTATTTATCTAGCTACTACCTATTGGGTGTTTCTTACACCATCGTTGGTAATGCCCTCTCTTACTCTTGTATCGTTTAATACCATAGGTTCAGAGGTAGGTACTAGGCTATTGGCCCTAGGGCCTATATAAGCCTAGCCAAAGGTACCCTGGCTTTTGCCACCCAAGAAAATTATTTTCCTGTGCCACTGTCGAGCAGAGCCACAGAAGTGATCCCCGGGGTGAATTTCCTATCTCCCATCCAATCATCAAGATTTTTCTTGAACAGTGCTAATGTGAGGAGCTTTGTTTGATATAGATAGGTAGTTTGTTCCAGAGTATGGGAAGTCTCTGGGACAGGAATCTATCCCTCCAGCATGTTCTGTTTGTGGTGACGAGGTTTAGGTCCCTAGAGCGTGTAGCTCGTAAGGATTGGGATTTCTTTAAGTGGAGCATGTCTAAATGCTCTGGGTTTGACATAGCTTTGTGTGTTAGGCAGAGATCGCCTCTGAGTAGGCGATATGCAATAGAGTAAAGCTGCAGTTTTTTGAGACTGTCTGCATAGGGCATCTCTTTGAGGCTGGTAATCCTCTTTGTGAGGTATTTGTGGCCTTTCCAGTTGTAGATGTCTTGTGAGGTACATACCAAAAGGGGAATTGTACTCTATAATGGGTCTAATGAGTGACGAGTAGAGGGGAACAATGACCTCTCTTTTCCTGGATGAGAAACCTTTTGTGATGAGGTGTGCCACATAGAAGGATTTCCTGACTCCTGTGGCGATGTGATTATCGAAGGAGAGACTACTGTCCACCTGTGTCCCAGGGTCTCTTATCACACTTTCGGTGTTAAGTAGACTACCACCTATGTGGTCGTTCATGGGTACTGAGTTTTTACCAAAAGGAATGACAATGCACTCTTTGGCATTGAGCTTGAGGCCATGGCTTTGACACCAGGCATCTGTCTCAGCAAGGCCCTTTTGTAGGATGTCCACATCTTTTGGAGTTTTGATTATGGCTCCTAGTTTGCAGTCATCTGCGAACTTCATTAGCCAAAGACCTTCTGTGTTGGCCTGTACTTCAGAGAAGTAGATACCAAACAGGAGAGGACCCAGGACTGAACCCTGTGGTACTCCACTTGTCACTGGTCTGAAGCTGGATTTGGAGTCTGCTACTTTCACAGTGTGGGTTCTGTCAGTGAGCCAGTTGGCAACCCATCTTGTGACATAGGGATTTATACCTAGTTTAGTGAGTTCATCTAAAATCCCAGAGTGGGGGATGTTGTCAAAAGCCTTGGCGAGATCTAGATAGGCTGTGTGAACCACCTTACCCTCATCTACGGCTTTGGTGACTGCTTCAAAGAAGTCAATCAGGTTTAGGAGACATGATCTGCCTTTTACAAATCTGAACTGGGTGGGGTCCTGAGTTTGGCGATTACCAATGTCATTGTTTATAAGTTCCATGATGATACGCTCCATAGCCTTGCAGACCAGGCTTGTTAGGCTAATGGGGCAGTAGTTTCCAGGGTCTGTGGTGGCTCCCCCTTTGTGGAGTGGGATAACTGTCGCTGTGCACCATTCAGTGGGCACATAGCCTGAGGTGAGACTATGATTGAACATGGTACTTAGGTGGGGTGCCAGTTTGTTTTGTAGTTCATGTAGAACACAGCCTGGGAAGTCGTCAGGTCCCATGGATGCTGTGTTCTTGGCTTTGGATAGTGTGTTTTTTTACCTGTGCAGCGTGATTACAGGAACTTTGCATTCTTCTGGTATAGAGATGGGCCCTTTAGGGGATGACAGAGGGGTAAAGTTAGCACTGAACCTTATTTGCCAGGATGTTGGCAATATCCGTTGGTTCTGTATATTTAGTGCCATTGTGCTGTAACTCAGAGCAGATCTGAGTGTTGCCATTGAGATTCTTGACAAAGCTATAGAATGCTTTGTGGTTGTCTTTAGAGTCAGTGGCGATTTTGTTTTCATAACTAGCTTTGGAGGATTTTATGAGGGATCTCAGCTTCTTACTGAAGCTGACCAGGGAGTTTCTCCAATCATGGGATTTTACTCTTTCTTTTACAACAGTTTCTTCTGTTGTAGAGTTTGTTTATGGCAAGGGACCACCAGATTGGCTTCCTTTTTTGGAGGATAGTATCTTGGTTCTGTTACGGATTGCACGATCCATGCAGTCATGTAAGTGCTTATAAAGTGCATTTGTGTAGGATTCAGCAGTCATACCTCTATTGTCCATCAGCATGGGTGTCGTGAAGTTTGCCACTTCTGTCTTAAGAAGCATGAAGTTGGCTTGGGAGAAATTTTTTACTGTGGTTTCCCTAATGAGGGGGGTGGAGGAGGGATGTGGATGTCTAGGGTGATTAGATTATGGTCGGATCTGACTGAGGAATTGACTTCTGGTGTGGAGCACCGGTTGCCCATGCTGGTAATAACCAGGTCTAGGATATTGCTGCCCCTGGTGGGGGTGTGGATAAGTTGGTCCATGGCACTGGAATTTATGAATTCCAGAAAACGTTGAGCACAAGAGTTGGTACATGAGTAGTTTTCCCAGTTAATGGTAGGGTAGTTGAAATCGCCCATTATTAGGGTGTTAGGTTGTACCCTAATATTTTCCAGTGTATTAAGAAATAAGGAGTGGGAATCCTGGGGCATGGTGGGGGATCTGTAGCAAGCTACAATTTGGATTGCGGTCTTGCCCAGAGTTAGTTGCACTTGGATAATCTCTGATACATTATGCTGAGCAACTAGCCTGGAGGTGTGGATATCCTTAATGAATATGGACACGCCTCCGCCTTTAGTGTTTCGGTCCAGGTTAGGTGGCCGAAAGGTGTGGAATGAATTATAGCCTGGTAATGCAGGGGTACTCTCTGGAGCCTTGAACCAGGTCTCTGTCACTGCACAGATGTTGATGTTCTCCATTTTAAGGAGTGCCTCGAGAGAGTGCATTTTGAGGTTTATACTTCTAGCATTGAGTAGCAATACCCTCAGATTCTTCTTGCCTGTACCTGTTAGGGTGGTGAATTTATCATTTGAACCTTGTCTAAAAAGGCACTATAGGGGTGGGTAGAGCCTTAGCCAGTATCCAGAATCCCAGGGGCGACAGGTGCAGGCCACCTCTTCCTTGGTATCTTCACTTTCTGCTTCTTTTCCTACACTTTCTAGCAGTAATTTGTTTTTCTTTTTGTGTGTTTGGATAGGTTTGGGGAAAAAAAGGGACTTCTGGGTTCAAACATTGCACTTCCTGCAATGGCAAACTCCCCAACAGCGACTTACACGATGATTGTCTATTGTCTGGGGGTTTCTCACCTCTCTGTGAATCCTCCTTGCCAGATTTGCCTGAGTGTTAGTCAACGGACAGTGAATGAGAGAAAAAAATAAACTCATCTTGAAAGACCTGTTAACCTCACCTTTCTCAGAGGTCCTTTCTGTGTCAGAGGTCTCAACCCCTCCAGTGAAGGACAAAAAATGTCCACATTCCGATCCCTCTTCACCGGCTGGTGATGAGGGCAAATCCCACAAACACAAGGCCTACAAATCTTCTATCGAACACAAGATTGCTTCCTCTGCTCCCGACTATAACTGTTGCTTCTGTTCCTAGCTCAGCTCCAGTTGCTTCTATAGACATTGCGAAAACTTCGATGTCAGCGCCACCTTTGGCACCGACCTCTATGGCACCAGTCATAACTATAGTAATGACTATGGCTCCGACCTTGCTGTCTTCGATAGTCTTGGCACCAACTTCATTACCTTTTACCACACTGAAGGCGGTTCTGACCATCCCTTTGGAACTGATTATAACCTAGACTCCAAGTGCCTCCTTGGCACAGAGTCCATTCTCGATGCTCTTAATTCCTCTATTGCCTGTTTCCAAGTTAGAGTCTTCGGTGTCGACAACTCAAACGCCACGGACAAAGTACTCCCCCTCATTACACCAGTTCTTAGGCCAGACTTGTAGCCCTTTTCTGGACTGGCTTGACTCCCCTTTGGGAATGTCTGTAAGGTCCATCAGGAGTCTGTCTGAATTTAATGTGGTGCGCCTGCCGGACCAGCTATTTGACTGCCAGAGGGATAACAAACATTCCTAAGACTCATCCCACTTTGGGATTTGGGTCTACTGCTCCCAGGACTCCCACTTATACTACTCTTCCCTCGGATCCATTAGTTCTGAGGCCCATAATTCTGATGACCTCGGTGGGAACCCATTCCCCTGTGCCGACAGTGACCCTCACTGAGGCTTCAAGGCCTCTCCTTTAGGTTTTGGTTCCATCTGAATCATCCCTTCCTCAGTCTCATGGTTGGGGGGGGTGGAACCCTCACTTCTGAGTACGGTTCCAAGTTTATCGGTTCCTTCTTTGGATCCGGGGGCAACGCCTGCCCCGATCTTGCTTGAGGCTCCATCCCCGGGAGCGGGTCTGACAGAGTGGGGTGTGACCCCGGTTCCGAGATTGTCCTACTCTGTTCCAGGCTCCCATTCCTGTTTGGGTGGGCCTGCTTTCTGGGTGATGGAAAGGGTGCTTGCTTCTGGAAGCACTTCTTCTAGGTTGGATCTTCCCCCTGCTCCCTCTGAGCATACAGCTACTACGGGCTACCTCCCAGGGACACAGAGCACAAGCCCCAGGAAACCCCAGTTCAGGGTATACTTCCTTCCAAGTCATCTTCAGACATTCCTACTGAAGGATCCCCTTGGAAGAAGGCATGTAAGAGGAAACACCTTGACTCTCTGGAGGAGTCTCTCACAGAAGATATGGACTATGATGATGGGGAAGGGTCCCCACAGTCACCCCCTGATGTCTCCTTCAGAGACATCCTGGAAATATTGAAACAGAGGTGTGGCTGAAAGCCCTCTAACCCTTCCTTGGAGGAGTCTGTCTTCCTGCAGGCTTTTTGCTTTCAGCCTTCTAATTCTTGGGTGACCCCACCTTGCCGATGAGTTAGTCCAGGTTATCATGTGTGGAAGGACCCTGATTCTATTGAGGCCATTCCTCGGAGACCAAACAAGATTCTTTCCCCACCAGAGGATCATCCCCACTGGTCTAGAGGTTTGCCAGTAGACGCTATGGTGGTGGCAGCCACTAAAAAGGACCTTGCGGAGGATCGTCCTACTGTCCACCCACCCAATGTGTGTCCCGGGCTGTGGACAGACTAGGGTAGCAAATTTTTGCTTCAGCGACCTTTGCAGTCAGGTCTCTGAACTGCTTGGCACATTTCACATGGCTCCAAAGGGAACTGATCTCTGAATTTTCTGGAGCTCTCATGGGTCAAGTTTCTGATGGGGCATGAGACAAGGTTGCCTGTCAACTTGCCACCCTTGAGTCTATCTCCAACTTGTCCATGAGGTTGTTCTCCCACGCAACCAAAGGGGGCGGCTAGAGCTGTGGACGCAGGCATGGTTATGCCTGGATGCGCATCTGTGACCTTGCGGACTCCTTCAAGTCCTCCTTTTTGAATGCCCCTATTGAACCGTCTTTCTTGTTTGGTTCTAAAATAAAGGACACACTGGCCAGGTGTGAACAGGATGGAATGACCTTGTCTGCCATTGGCCTATGTTTTTCCAAGCCTCAACATTTTTTCCAGGAACCAGAGGAGTGGGAAAATATGGCACAAAAAATCTCAAGGTCCTTTCCGCAACGCACGTGGTGAGGATTCCCCTAGAAGCAGAGGGGGTTCCAATGGTGGAAGATGTCCCTTTAGGGGCAGAAGTGGTCCCCAAAGTCAAGACTACAGGAATTCTTTCTCTGGGCAGTCTTATCAATGTTCCTGAAGGCGTTGCCTGATTGCTTTCCTCTGGAAGCAGTCAGGGTCGTTTTTCTCTGCACCAAACTGCGTGGCACTCTAGTACAAAAGATCGGTGGGTGCAGAGAATAATCTCCAGAGGCTATTATATCCCTTTAACATCATGTCCAAAACCTACAAAGAACCTTCCCAATGTTCCACCCAGTCAAAGGGAAGAAGCGGCTTCAGAGATGAGAAAGCTGTGTAAAAAAGTGTCATCCAACCAGTCCCCCCCCAGACCAATGCGGATCTATTTTTTTGCTCAAGATTCTTTTTGGTGCCAAAAAAGACCTGGGACTGAAGGCCCATTTTGGATCTAAGCCTTTTAAACAAGTCAGTGATTCAAACCAAATTCCGCATGGTCACTATACAATCCATTCTCCCTTTTTTACGGGAGTATGTTTGGATGTGCTCGATGGACCTTCAGGATACGTATTACCACATCAAAATGGACAAATGCTCCAGGAGTCTCTTTTGCTTCCAGCTAGGAGCCAATCATTACCAGTTCAGAGCCCTGCTATTCGGTCTCTCGACGGCCCCCAGTGTGTTCATGAAATGCCTAGTAGTGGTGACATCTCATCTGAGATATCAGGGATTCCAGGTGTTTCCATATTTGGACGATTGGCTCCTCTCCGCCCCCACCAAGCGTCTCCTGACCATAGCCCTCCACTACACTATCTCACTGGTGGAGTCTCTAGGCATCACAGTCCATTGGGAGAAATCCAATCTACAACCCACCCAACAACTGGAATTTATAGGGGCAGTTTTCAATACAAGCCTGGTATCTCTACCAGCTCACAGGCTTCAGAGGTTAAGATTGCAAGTACAAGTGATACTCTGTCAAAGAAAGGTGTCAGCAAGAGATGTTCTCCAGGCTCTGGGATCTATGGCTGAGGCCATTCCGATTGTTCCTCTGGCAAGATTACATATGAGACTGTTAGAATGGCTCCTTTTGTCCCAGTGGTTGGCAAATCTTCACCCCCTAAACTCTCAGATCCTCATTACCAACTCCTGCAAGCAAGATCTTCTTTGGTGGGTAAGGCCAGAAGAAAAAATGTTGGTGTTGCCCCTTCCAGAACCCTCAACCAAATACCACGGTGACCACGGATGCCTCCCTGATAGGGTGGAGGGGGCCATTTTCAGGGAAAGACGGTCCAAGGCATGTGGTCCAGCTTAGAGGCCAACTTGCATATCAATGTTCTGGAGTTGAGAGCGGTGCTGTTGGCGTTGCAGGCACTACATCTGCTCCTTCCATTGGGAACTATTGCGATTCAGTCAGACAATATGTCAGTAGTCTGGTACATAAACAAGAAGGGACCAAATCCTCGGTTCCTATTACGTTGTCGAATTCCTGAAACTTCGAACATGAGAACATCGAACTCTGATGTTTGAAGTTCCAGGAATTCAAACAAAAAAAAATAGAAACCCTAACAGCTACCTAACTGTTGCAAGGAGGGAAGGCAAGCCCCCCTGCACCCCCCTCACTCTTTAAATATGCCAACTCCGAGATCGCAATACAGTACGGAAAGGGAAGATTTCCCTTTGCAAGAGTTTATTTTTATTTTATTTTTTTATTTTAACTGTGTCGAAGTTCTGACACTTTGAACATAAGGGTTAGACAACGTAATAGGAACCCCAAAATCCTACCCCCTGTCGAGAGGCCATGAGAATTTGGCACTGGGTGATGGCTTCCAACCGCTTTCTTTATAGCAACGCATATCCTGGGGAGCTCCGACATGATTGCGAACAGGCTGAGCAGATGCATTCTCCTTCCACATGAGTGGTCTCTCAATCTGAACATGACGGCAGAAATTTTCAGCCGTTTACTGCGATCTCTCTGCTTCCCCGTCAAACAACAAATTCTGCAGCTTCTTTGCTTTTTTCCCCACAGAAGTGGAGTCACCGAGAGATGCTTTGACTCACGATTGGCCGACAGGTCTCCTCTATGCTTATCCTCCAACTCCCTTGATACCCCTATTTTTGAAGAAAGCAATTCGGTTGAGATGCAAGGTGATCCTCATTGCTCCATTCTGGCCTCGACAAGTGTGTTTCCCCTTCCTCCAGCCTCACCTATTACAGCCTGCATGGATCATGGACAGTTGTCGGGACCTAATCTCTCACCCTCAAGGGTTGACTCTCCCAAATCTGTCCACACTCAAGTTGACAGCTTGATTTCTCCACTTCCATTAGTCGCCAGGCAGGAAACCCTCTCCTCACCTGTTTGCATTATTATTCTGGCCTCCCATAAGCCATCCACCAGAAAACTCTACAGAGATGAGTGGAAAAGGTTTGCGCTCTGGTCTAAAAATCAGATGTTAGACCCCCTTCTCAGCTCCTGTATCTGTTATACTTCAATACCTATCTTGAGTTTTTTGAGAGTGGAGCATCAGCTTCTACAATTCTAGTCCACTTGGCAGCTATCTCCAATTTTCATAACTATCTAGAAAGTGTTCCACTTATCTGCACCCACATATGCAGGACCTTTCTCAAAGGAGTTTTCCATAGCAGACCCCCAATCAGGCGGCCTTTAGAGACATGGAATCTCTCTCTGGTATTAGTCTCTCTCTTTATCCCCTTTTCAGCCTGCTGCAAAATGTCACCTTAAATTTCTATCATGGAGTCCATATGTAATCTTTCATAAAGACGAGCATCTCTTCATACTAATCCATCTTTTCAAAGTGATTTCTGATGTCTCTGTCAACCAGTCCATTGAGCTCCCAGTGTTTTTTTTCCAAATTATTCCAATAAAGGAGAATACTGTCTACACTCATTGGATGTACGTAGACAATTAAATTTTTACTTGGATAGGACCAAATATATCCGCAAGTCGGATCAACTTTTCATCTCCTCCTCTGGACCAACAATGGGATGTGCCATATCAAAAGTCACTTTATCAAAATTTTTATTTATTTATTTATTTTACATTTGTTAACCGGGCTAGTCTAGCTGGATATATTTCCATTTTCAGTAGAGGCCTGGGGAGAAAAGCTCCAACAAGATAGAAAAATTAAAAAATGTCATTACATGGTAAATGAAAGGCTTGATAAAAAAATACAAGTAATTATAACATACTCAAAGTATTTACACTTGAAAAAGCATCAGTAAATAATATTTACACTTGAAAAAGCAACAATAATAATGTAGCACAGTAATATTCGTAAGGAATTTTTCACGTCAAGTAGAAATATTTCAGCGGTATGTTTAGCGTTTAAACAGTACCAGCCTTGCTTACAAGCATAAGAGTTAAAATGTTTGGAAGTTTGTAAGGAATAGGGGGGAGAAAAAGTGGTGGGAGTGTGTGGTTAGTCGGGGTTACTACAGGGGCATAACCAGTGCGTTTTAAGGTGTTTTTTGAGTTTTTGTTTAAAGAGAGGCAAGGATGCGATTAGAGTTAGTTCATTGGGTAGCAGGTTCCATTTTTTTCCCGCTGCATTAGTAAACAGTCACCAGCCATGTTGTTAGACTTTGTTATTCTAGCGAGGAGTTTGCTAGAAGAACGTAGGGAATTCAGATTTTTATAGGGGATGAAGAGATTGGAGAGTATAGGGGTGGTGCGTTGGTAAAATATCTTGTGGGCAATCGTGAGTTGGGAGATTATCAGTTGGTTTTGAAATTCAAGCCAGTCTAGTTGCCAAAGATTCAGACAGTGGTGGGTTCTAAAGGGATTGCCAGTGGCAAATCTGGTGATGTTATTGTAGGAAGTTGCTAGTTTGTTGAGATCATGTTTCTTTAGGTTGGTATAAATAGATGAGGCATACAGAAGAGTAGAGATTAGATGGCAGTGAGCAATCTTGGTTCTGGCTGCTGGAGTTAGGAAAGGTTTTATTCTATATAAGGAGCCTATTTTTCTGTTGACTGTTTTAATGGTGTTATTTATATGGTAATCAAATGTAAGGTTGTCAATGGTTATTCCTAACAGTTTAGTGGTAGAGTCAGGGAATATAACAGTGCCATTATTGGAAGTGACTGAGAAATCTATGGGGGAGGACTTGGGTAGTGGGTTAAAGAGAAGGAGTTTGCTTTTTTTTGGCATTAAGAAGGAGGCAGCGTTTTGTAAACCATGTTTCTACAGTGTTAAAAGCATTTTGAGTAAGAGAATATAGTTCTGATGGGGAGTATGCTGAGCATATTAGCGTAGAATCCTCTGCATATTGAATGCAGGTGGCTTGAGGAATTACTACGTGGAGGTCATTGATAAATGAGAAAAGTAGTGGTCCAAGAATAGAGCCCTGAGGGACTCCAAGGGTGACTGGCAGAATGGATGAAATTTGATTTTCCCAGAGAACTGCCTGTTGCTGAGGTAGGATCTGAACCATTTAACAGCCTGAGAGTCAAAGGAAAGGGATTCAAGACTATTGATTGAGTGTGTGGTTTACCATGTCAAAAGCTTTTGAGAGGTCAATAAAGAGTGCAGATGAGAGGATGTTTTTATTGTGGTTTCTATTGATGGTATCTGTAAAGGATAAAAGGGCAGTAGTGGTACTGTGTGATGGCCTAAAGCCATGTTGGCAGTTTGCTATTATGTTGAGATAGATGATGTAAAAGTTGTTGGTGAATGCATTTTTCCATAATTTTTGCTAAGGGTGATAAGAGAGCTATTGGCCGATAGAGTAGTCATTTGAGTTCCCACCTTTGTGTAGGGGGATAATATAGGAGATTTTCCAAATATCTGGAATGGTTCCCTCTTTGATTGTCCTATTTATAAGGATGGATATAGGGTAGGCATTTACTTTGGCTCCTTTTTGGAGATATTGTGATGGTAGCTGGTCAGCAGGAGTAGTACATGGCTTGAGTTTTTAAATGAATTTATAGATGAGAGTAGTAGAGATGGGTTGTAGTTTGAATGTAGGTAGAGAGCCTGGTGTAGTGGGAAGGCTTGAGTTGACTAGCTAGAGATTGTATGGTGTCAGTGAAGAAAAGAGTTAAAGGTATTGGCAGTTTGATGGGGGTATTTGGATCTGCGTCAAGTGGGGTGGGTGTTCGAGAGTGACCTGGGGAAAGGAGTTTATTGATACTAGACCAGAACTTCTGAGGATTGTGAGTTTGCTGCAGTTTACAGTAGTAGTTCTTTTTTTATCTGTAAGTATTGCCTTTTTTGTGCTATTTCTCAGCTGCCTAAAATTTAGTTGATCAGAAATATTTCTGTTTGCTCTCCACTTAGCCCAAGCTTTGTTCCTAAGCAAAATTTGATGTCTTGTTTCTTTAGAAAGCCATGGAGCTGGGTTGGACTTCATTCTGATGGACCGTTTAGGTGCATGCCTATCCAGGATAGATAGGAATTTAGCGTCAAGATACTTTACAGCCTCTTCAAGTGGAAGGATTTTTAATGGGTTCAAGTCACAGGCACTAAGTTCAGTATGAAATAATTCTGAGTTAGTGTTTGGTAGAATGAGCTATCCTAAAGGTGTGGGGAGGTTGGGAAGATCCTTCTTTTCTCTTATGATGTAGGTCAAAAAATTATCACTTACATTGTCTGGCAGTGTTCCTACCTTATAAGATTGTTTCTGTTTGTTTATAAGTATCCAGTCTAAGGTGCGCTTTTTTTTATTTGGTTTGTTCTGGTTGTAGAGGTTATAGTTTGGCTAAAGCCATGGAGATTAATATGAGAGGTAGGATTTTCTGCACTAACACCTTTCCAGTCAATATTGAAGTCGCCTAGTATTATTGTTTCTTGGGGGTAAGTAGAAGACACCCAGCTTAGTATGGCTTCTATTGTAGTGATATTATTTCCTGGTGGTAAGTAAATACAGATAATGTATAAAGATTTGTTTGTATTGATTTGAAGTTTGGTGATGAGGACTTCTGCGTTACTATCCTGGGTTGGATTATATGGTAGGGTGGAGATATGAAGTCCATCTTTAAATAGAACTGCTACTCCACCCCCTTTCCGTTTTGTTCGGTCTTGTCTCACTATGTTGTAGCCTTGGGGAATGATTTCATTGTCTTTAGTTTCTGGTTTCAACCAAGTTTCAGTGAGGCAGAGGATATCAAAGGAGTGAATATCTAGGAGGGCATGGAGGTGGGCTACTTTATTATTAATGCTTTGGATATTTAGATGTCCTATTAGGAGAGAGTTATTGAGTTTAGGGTGGGTTGCATGGATAGTGGGGTTGGTAGGGCCAGGGTTGGGGTGGATGTCACCATCTTTTAAGGGATTATTTAGTTTTGTTAATGAATTATACTTAAGGTTAAAATGGCTCAGAGATTGTATTACTTTTTCATACTCACAAGTGAATGAACCTAAACCTGTCAGTATCAAAGCACATTCGACAAGAGCCATAGCAACTTCAGTTGCTTTTCACTCCAGAGCTTCTATGGACGACATTTGCACAGCAGCCATTTGGGCTAAACCCCATACTTTCATCACACATTGCAAATTGGACATGGTCTCCAGGGGTAGAGCTGCCTTTGGCTTAATGGTGCTCAGGAATGTTCTTCCATAAGGGCCACCCAGGTTTTCAAGTAGCTTGGAATTCTGTCCCATCAGTGATGAATGGGAAGATTAACAACATCAGATGAAAAAGTTATGTCTTACCATAACGTTCTATCTGTGTTGTTGATAATCTTCCATTCATCACATCCCACCCTCTGTGCCCCACTAAAGGCTCCTGGTGGATCTTATGGATCCTTATGGTGTTTTCAGGGTTTTTGCGCAGAAATGGCCTCTGCTTTTACTTCTATACGTTTCATGCAAACTCAATCTGAGGTAACTGGGAGAAGTACATTGTGGGTAGCAGCTTAGCTCGAGGGTTTTTTGTGTACGCGAGCTTGGTATTAGGCTGATGACTCAGTTCCGAGGGCTCGGAACCGAACCAATTAGTAATGAATGGAAAAACAATAACAGATGAAATGTTATGGTAAGACATAACTTCTTTTTTCTGCAGTTATTCAGAATGTTTTAACGGGTCTACTTTAAAATATCTAAAACCCATAACATCTAATTTCATAACATTGAGACCAGAACATCTAAAACCCATTACATCGAATTTCATAACACCTCACTACAAATTGCAATAAAATAACATCATCTCTATATATAACGATACCAAACGCACTTTTTACTACATTTCTGCAGGTGGGAAAGCCCCCCCCACACCCCCCGTAAATTAAATATTACCAACTCCAAGATCACACTACAGTGGGAAAAAGTTAATTTCCTAACCCCACTGTATCAAGCCCCCCTGCAGAAACGTAGTAAAAAGTGTGTTTGATAGTTTGGTCTCATATGTGGAGGTGAATGTTATTTTCATGTGATTTGTAGTGTTAGATGTTATGAAATTCGATGTTATGGGTTTTAGATTTTTTGGGTTTTAGATGTTCTGGTCTCGATGTTATGAAATTAGATGTTATGGGTTTTAGATGTTTTGAAGGGGACCTGTTTTAACAACTCTGAGATTAGAGACAAATATAAAATGGCTGACTACAGATTAACTTTAAATAGAAGCTAAATTGCAAAACTAAGCAGACTTTCAGCTTAGCTGGTACCTTTTGAAATATTCTTCCAATCAAAATTCAAATTCTTAAGCTGATAGCAACATCATGCAATCATCTAGTGACTGCTCAGATTTTCATTTCAGAAGATTGTGAATACAATGAGAATGTTTTCCATGATTTAACATTCAGTAAATTTCCTTTGCACATTGGCATACTGTTTCTAATTGCCTGTCCTAGTCGAGCTGTGCTCCATAATATTCTTGTTTATAACATACAAAGCCAGAGCTGTGCTTTTTCTAGATAGTGCAATATGCAGTTATAGCATGAAGTCTCACACAGCACAAATGTTTTTTGGCATAGCATTCTAAGCAGCAATGTCAGTTGGCCTTTCATTCACTTAACATCCAGCATCCTGGCAAGCAAGACATTTTTGCTATTTTATCTAATCCATCCCTTGGCTAGAGGGGATGTATGACGCACATTTCAGGAAGCCACACTGCCTTCTCTACCACAAATGCATGTTACTGTACACTTGCATATATTAAAGGCTACTACCTGTTGTTGGATTAATGGACTACATGCATGACCCTAGGTTGTGGGCCTGACCCCATTGTCCTAAGGTCAGCTGTGACCCTTTCCACCTGGAAGGCACTCCCATTCTCCCTGCCAGGAAGTACCTGAACCACTTGTTGAAATTGGGTCACCGGGGCTGTAGTTGTGGCTTTTTTCCTGTACTCTACCTGGCTGCCATTTTATCCTAGGACACTAAAAGGCATACCATCAGGATGTCATACCTACCTAAATTGATGAGTTTTTCATACTGCTGCAATTACAAAAAAAATCAGCATCAGTTCAGTATCTCATTGCCTTCGATGTTGGTGGCTGTAATGGGTTTACTTTAGATCAGATGATACTCCAGTCAGTATAAGTTTTGACTTATCCCTTTATTCTGTGCACTTGTATGTTATTTCTGTCTCTGTATTCCCCCATGGCATTCCATGCTGCTGTAAAGCATGTTTGTTAGTTCATTGTTACAATAACCTTAGCTATATGGGGTTATACTCTGCCTAGGATACAGCCAGATAGCTTCCAAAGCTTAGTCACCTTCCACTCACACAGATCATTGACATCCAAGCATAGCTGGAGAAAATCAAAGGTCTGGATGCAAAGCCCTTTAGAGCTTTCATGCCAACTGAAAGATGGAGGGCTACAGACATGAAAAAAAGCTAATCCAGCAGTGATCTATTCAAACATAAATTTTTATGGCAAGTTTACTTACATAACGGTTGCCTTTTATTTGATGATTCCAAGATGTATCAGGTAACCCCCTTTCATGGGAATAGACCTTTTTGACTACAAAATTAATGCAGCTTTGTTTTTGAGCTCATCTTACCAGACCCAAATCTCTCTGTCTTGGAGACTACATTTGGCTGACAATTAATTCAGAATGATTACTGCAGAACTTAATTTATACAGAACTATGTATGGTGTTCTCCAAGGATGTGGTGTTTGCATGCACATATCCCTCTATAATTTATTCTTATAAGTAGTCTCTGAATTCTATTTGAATAAATGCATATCTGGTTATATATTTTTCCAATACAGGAAAACAAGAATGAAAGATTTCTACACATTACTCAGGCTTATTCGCTGTTTGTATTTTTTTTTTGGGGGGGGGGGGGCATTTGTCTGGTCACCATCTATGGACCCCCTTTTCTAGTTGCTGAGTAGCTATTTTATGACAAATGAAACAAAGCCCTGACTGAGGAGCTCAGGGGTTAATTTACCAGTGCAGCTGCTACACCTACCACCGTCTTTAAAAATATATCTTCCCAAACTGGATTGGCTATCATGAAGGTAATGCTGTTTGTCTGTATTTGCATCTAAATCTAGGAATGCCATTCCTTCCACTGTGTTTGACATTTTTACTCAGAAGCTTCCACTTTAAAGAATGGTGCATATCAAATTCCATACAAAATTGTGCTCCTCTGCTGTAAACCCATTACAGTTTTTAAGCTTGGGGGTTATGCTTGCTCCTGCTAAGTTCCTATGTTTGATGCCTAAAACACTGATAGAATCAGTGTTTGTATACCAAATTGAGAGTCTAAGCCTACACCAGCATTGTGTTTACAACTTGCGTGAAAAGCATAGCTTGAAGTACTGCTAGAAGTACTGGCAGTGCAGCACTGTCACTTATATACACAGCTGGACAATAATCTTATCTGGGAGAATGGAGAAGATTGAAACTACCATGTGCAGAGAATCAAAGCAGTACTCTTATCTCCTCGAAATCCACTACTGTCTGACTATGCTTCTAATGTTAGTCCCTTCTGCTCCTCTGAGGAATTCTTAGACTTTGTATAAAATGACACGTCAGACGTTTGTATGTACTGCATTATTCTGTAAAGAGTAAATACTCCAACACAGTGCTGTGTCCTGTAAACTATTGTCATTCGGTGTATTGTACAAATTTTCCTTGAGTCTTGACACCATTATAGATATTGAATCTTTTCAACCGACTTCTTAATTCCATTCCTATAGTTCCTGTGATATATGTTCTGATAATGTAAGTCTGTAGTGTGAGGTTGTGTGGTTTGGGTTGTAAATATTGTAGATTTTGTATATATTTGTACATATGATTAGTGCAAGGGTGGTTGGTTGTTTTGGGACTGCAGCAATGTGGATCTTCGAACATCTACATTTATGGTAGGTACAAAACTGTACTTTTTAACTTTTATCTGATGTCAGTCTTCAGTTATTCCTTGGCATATGGGGTGAAGATCTAAGCATTGGAAATAACTCTGCCATTACTACAGCTCAGAAAAACCAAAAACTCTCAAGCTCAAGTCCTACCCAGAATGCTTCTGTCCAAATTATCCCAGATGTCGTTTGCCGCTTCCTGTGAGAGAGACATTGCCAAATTGCTCTTGAGCTAAGTTTATTTTCTTTGTTATATTTAAAATTTTTTGAATATATAGCTATAAGGTTTTTTCTTGTATAGTTTGCTGATCTTTTCCCTACCGTTTCTGTGATGATCCTTGCATTTCTTCTGGGTTTAAAAAATGTGAAGCGCGGGACTGAAAGATGCCTTCTATTTGTCATGCCTTTAGTCACCAGGTCCTGGTAAAAAGGAAAAATAAATTGCTGTTAAAAGGAATGATAAAAATATTCTTTTAAGGGGGGCCTTATCTGTTAAAACAAAACAGATGTATATTTCCCTTCCTCATCATCTTCATCCTCCAAATTAAACAAAAAAGAGGAGTCAGTCGATGCCAGCTTCTTCCACAGCACAGACCAAAAAACATAGAACTTTGGTTCCCTCCGTCTCTGCAGACCCAACAGTTTCTAAAAAGTCTACTTTGATGCCGATTTTTGGCACAGAAACTGACATCTCCACTGGTGCTGAAGTTATCAGAACAAATATTAGACCAGTCTATGGAGCCAACAGCCTCTGTGCCATCTTCTATTGTGGCACCGATATCTTCAGATCCAACGGAATGCCCTGAATTTTCATTCTTTGGTAGACACAGGACAAGATATTCCCCATCTATACATCCCTTTGCTGGTCAGTTACCCAGCCCATTTTTGGAATGACTAAAATCATCCTCTACCCAGTCAATTTGTTCTACTAGGAGCCTGACAGAAATAGACATGTTGAGGTTAGTGGATCATCTCCTTGCGGCCAGGTGACTAGTGCATCCTTGGTTCCAGCCCCTTTGGGTGCTGGATTCCCTTCTTCTGTGACCTCTGCCACTCTTCCTCCTCTAACTTACTCTGAGGCCTTGGAGATTTCGGTTGCGAGTTTTCCGATAGTGTTTTGGTTCAGATGAGATCTGCATGTCTGATACCAATTTCTACCCTGAGATCTTCGGCTCTTTTGGATCCGGAGAACACTTTGGGTCATAGCTATGCTGTCAGCTCCAAGGGACGGGACTCTGTTTTTTCCAAGCTGTTTATGCACTTTGGGGCTTTGGCATGTGTTAGCTCTACCCTGGCTTCAGCTTCATGAGTGGCTTCTTCAGTGACCATGGTTTTGAAGTGGTCTTCCTCATTTCTGGACTCCCTTCCCTCTTCTGGGGGGCAGCCTTCCAGGCTATAGAGAGGGCTTTGGCCCAGTATAGTCATTCAGTTGGTTCCTTCCCTGTTAGACCAGTTTCCTGATCATCCTCTCAACCAGAGCTTACTCCAAACTCAGCACCTGGGCAGCGAGTGCCAAAACCACAGGAGACACCTATTCAGGTATTGTCCTCTTCTGATACCTCCCCAGATTGCCACACTGAGGTGGTTCCTCAGAACAGGAAGTTTAAGAAACACTTAGATTTCCTGTTGGAATCCATCGTAAAAGACACTGTTTTTGATGAGGATGAGGGTTCATCATGGTCACTCCTGGAATACGTCTGTTTTGGAGACATCTTTGAGATCTTACAGAGGGGTGGTTGCATGTTCCAAAAGCCCTCTTCAGAGAAATCAGTGTACCTGCAGGCCTTCGGTGCTTAACTATCTACTACTTGGGTTGCTCTGCCTGCTGATGAGCCCATTACGTTGATCTTGCAGCTGATATGGAAGGTTCCATAGAATCTATCCCCAAGAGGCCAGACAAAAATGTTATCTGCGCCAGAGGACCATCAATTTTATGCAAAGGAATTGCTAGTAGATGCCATGGTGGTAGCAGTGGCCACAAAAAAGGAACTGGCAGAGGAAAGTTCCATTATCCATCCTCCCAATAGAGAGTCGGGGGGGGGGGGATTTATAGGTTTGGAAAGCGGTTTTATGCTTCATTGACCTTTTCATTGCTGTCTTTGACCTTTTATAGTGCAGTTCACCAGACTTCACAGGGAACTGATTAAAGAGCTATTAGATTCCCTGGCAGGAACCATATCTGAAGAGGTCCAAGATAAGGTTGCTTCTCAGCTGGCCACTCGAGTCCATTTCTAATTCGTCCATGAGGATCATAGCACATGCAGCTAAAGGGATGACTAGAACAATGGGAATCAGGCGTAGCAATTGAGGCTCACTTGGATGTGCTTGTGCGAATTTGCAGAGCCATTCAAGTCTTCATTTGTCAATGCACCCTTTGACGGATTGTCCCTTTTTGGCCCTAAAGTTCGCAAAACTTTGTCCAGGTGTGAGAACGAAAGACCTTTTCTGTTGTAGGTGTGCATTTTTTCTACTCCTCAATGATCCTACTCCAGGAATCAGAGGAGTGGGAAAATGTGGTTCAGAAAGTCCCAAGGGCTTTTTCAAGACACATGTGATGGTGAGTCTCCCAGGGGCGGGGAGGGCTTTAACGGAAGATGCCATACATTCGGCAGAGGTAGTCTGCAAATTCTGGGACTCCTTTCCTGGCAAACCCTACCAGTGCTCCTTTAAGGAGGCCCAGTTGCTTTTCCCTGGAAGCGGTGAGGGGGCGTCTATGCTTGCACCAACATGGCTGGCTTCAGATAACTTCAGATGTTTGGGTGTAAAGGATTATAACCGGAGGATACACCATTTCCTTTCTTTCTCTTCCAAATAATTCCAACAAAATCCCTGATGATCCACCTAGTCAGAGAAAAACCAGCATTACTAGAAATTCAAAAACTGCTACAAAGTCATCCAAGAGGTCCCACCAGACTAGATAGAACTGGAATTTACTCAAGATTCTTTTTAGTACCTGAGACTACAGGGGATTGGAGACCAGTTTTGCATCCGAGTGTTTGGAACAAGTCCATTCGATAGACAAAATTCCGGATGGTCACAGTTCAATCTGTTCTCAGTTTCTAGGGAAGAACATTTGATTTGCTAGATAGATCTCTTGGATGTATTTTACCACAAAGAAATGGACAAGCACTCCAGGAGGTTTCTCTGCTTCCATCTGGGAGACTCATCATTAGTTCAGAGCTCTGCCCTTTGACCTCACCACAGCCCCAGGGTGTTCACCAAATGCATGGCAGCAGCAGCTCAGTTGAGACTGCAAGGATTCTGGATGTTTCTGTATTTAGATTGGCTCATTAATGCTCCCACCTGGCATCTACTAGAACAAGCAAGAAACTATGTTCTCCAGCCAAAACTAAAATCTGTATCCAGGAAAAGGTCAAGCCAAAACACAAGAAAAAATGTGTAAATTACAATATGTACTTGACAACACCATAGCTGAAACAAAATAACTTTAATATGTAAATGGTGGGTGCTTTTGTGGTACAACACACTGCTTCTTCAGACCAGTAACATTACAAAAGTGCATTACACCTGCTTTTAAAATCAAACAACCAATCAGCTACTAATAATCAATTGAGGAAAATTATTCTTGTCCAAACAAAACACTCAAAAAGTGCACAAATCAAACTACAGACCTGTGCCACATAGCCAATCAGAGTAATTAGGTATGTGCACAAATCGCAGTTCAAGTTGAGCCTTCATGGCCAATCAACCTAAAGCAGGAAGTGTTGCTTTCATTCATAGTAAGCTAACCGATCAAATAACTATCTCTGAACACAGATCAAAATACAAATCTAGGCTGTAATAGCCAATCAAATACAACAGGAAGAAATGCTTTCATACATAAACTATAATCATGAAGCTAAACAAATAGTAAACTTATCGTCTCAAGCCACAATTCTTTATTACAGGTTTTGCAGATAAAGTTTCATTTAAACCAAGAAAGCGGTCAGCTTTTAGACACACAATCCAGTTCAGCACACTCACTGCTATTCCTTGTATCACCCTCCCCCAAATTTAAGTGCACAATTTGTAAAACTAAAAATCTAAAAATATGATCAGCCCCATAGTCGTTCGCATGCCTTGCCAAAGCTTTCTTGCTACAGCTTCTACGTCTACGTACATCATTGTGTTCTAAAATTCTCTTTGAAAAGGCGATGCGTCTTCCCTACACAAAAACATTAACAAGCCTGACACTTCGCATAGTAAACAACATTCATTGTCTGACAGAATAAAAGTTCAAAAAAGCGCATAATTCAGAAGGGAAGACAGCAATGGTCAAGTGGGATAAGCTGATTCTACCAATTGAACAAGGTGGACTAGCATTACCTAATTTGAGGAGGTATTTTAGAGCAACACAGTTAAGGCTCTTATACACACAAGCAGAAAACAAAAGTAGAAAGGAATGATGCTGACACAGGGAGGAAGCTCAAGAAATAAGAAATTGGGATTTTGGATGCAGACTCTTAACCAAAATCATGCAGAGTATTATATTCATAAAGTAGCAGGGAGCATTCTAAGAACCAAACCAGCACAAGAATGGAGAAGAGGTTTTGATAGAGATGACTGTGGTCAGAGATGCAGATAATAGCAAGAGGGGGCTGAAACTTATTGGAGAAAATTGGCAAATAACCAAGGTATTGGGAGCAAATAACTACTAAGGGAAAGGTACTAGAATGGGTACAGGCCAATAATTTATTTGGACTGCAGGTTAAAGATTGCCTTCCCTATCAAGGATTGATATCAGAGTACAGGCAAAGAGAGAGAAATATGGGGCTCCTAAATGAAATACTAGCACTGGTAGAGTTTTTAATAGAATCTAGAACAG
This sequence comes from Protopterus annectens, assembly GCF_019279795.1. Lineage (NCBI taxonomy): Eukaryota > Metazoa > Chordata > Ceratodontiformes > Protopteridae > Protopterus > Protopterus annectens. The sequence goes on from NC_056749.1 coordinate 577,272,078, forward strand.
AAACTGTTAAAGGAATAATTAGTAAAGCATATAAAATATTGCATGACCATTATAAGAATCGGAGGAGATTAGAAAGGATTTGGAAGCGATTGGATAATTAATTCACAGAGACAATGGGCAGATATATGTATATCTCCCAAATATGCAACAAAGTCTAGAAGATTTAGGATCTTTGCCTGGAAGTGTTTACATAGGTATTTTTATACCCTAAGACTCCAAAGAATTTTTCCTCAGGTGGATAGCAAATGTTGGAGGTGTGACGGGCAAGGAGGTGGTAGATGGGAACATATTTTTTGGGAGTGTAGTGAGCTGGCAGACTTTAGAGATTCCCTGCAGACCACTCTGTCTGAGATGCTGGGTGAGTATATTGGACTGACTGGGGACATGATTTTTTTTTTGTTATGCTACAGTATCAGAATTGCCTAGACATAGTAAAGACTTGCGGAGTCTAATTATTGTGGCTGCCAAAACAGCAATTACTACAAAATGGAAGTCAAAGTCTAGACCAACTTTACTAGCAGTAGTGAATATAGTAAGAGGTAAAACTGGAATTGGGATCTTTAGAAAAGGGAAGGGAGTAAACTACATAGAAAAAAATGAGAATTGTGGGAACAATATATGCAGAGCATGAATGAGGTTTGAGGCGGGATTTGAATGAGCCATATAATGCTTAACTGAGAATGACTGGATGGTTTAAGTGATGTATAATGTTTGTAACTACAGTTGCTTCAATGGTGTCTGTGATGTAATCTGTTTGCACCTGAAGTAGCATTTTGTATGTTTTTCATTTACATAATTGTATGACTGCCTTTGTCATATGTGAAAATTTAATAAAGATGTTTGAAGGGGGAAAAAACTTTGGTATATTTAGAAAAGAACTTTTGGATCCTGTGCCTACATTTTTCTTTTTGCAACAGCGTTTCATTGAAACGACAACTATGCAATACGAATTTTGACTCTGAAGTAGCCTTATCTGTTTGTGAAGACGCATTTCCTTGTAGATCTTGCAGTGCATGCAGCCACATTTGGTTTGGCAGTCCGTTTCTACATATACCAACGAACATGTTTTTTTTTGCTGACTGTAGGACTATGAATGTTTACTATGAGAAGTGTCAGGCTTGTAAATGTTTTTATGTAGGGAAGATGAATCACCCTTTCAAAGACAGAATTTTAGAACACAATAATGTACGTAAAAGTTGTAGCAAGAACCCTTTGATGAGGCATGTGAATGACTGTGAGGCTGATCATATTTTTAAATTTCTAGTTTTAAAAGTTCACTTAAATTTGATGGAGGTGATAGTGGGAATAGGACAGTGTGTGCTGAAGTTAAATGGATCATGTGTCTAAAAGCTGACTGCTTTCCTGGTTTAAATGAAGCTTTATCTGTCGAACCTGTACTAAAGTATCATGCTTTAAGACACTAAGTTTACTATTCGTTTAGCTTCATGATTATAGTTTATGTATGAAAGCATTTTTTCTTGTTGTATTTGATTGCTGTTGCAGCCTAGATCTGTATTTTGATTTGTGTTCATAGGTATTTCATTGGTTAGCTTACCATGAATGAAAGCAACACTTTTTGCTTTAGGTTGATTGGCCATTATGGCTCAGCCTGAACTGTGATTTGTGCACATTGGTAATGATTCTGATTGGCACAGATCTGTAGTTTGATTTGTGCACTTGTTTTGATTGGATAAGAACAATTTCTCATTTAATTATCTGTAGCTGATTGGTTGTTTCTGATTATAAAAGCAGGTGTGTTACACTTTTTTGTAATTTTACTGGTCTGAAGAAGCAGTATGTTGTACCTCGAAAGTGCTCACCATTTACATTTTATTATTTTTATTAGTTATTTTATTATTTCAACCATGATGTGTCAAGTACATTTTGGAATTCTTAACTATGTTCTCCAGTCAACCTGAGGATTACCGTAAATTAACAAAAAAATCACAGCAGACTCCAACACAAACTTGAGTTTATAGGAGCGGTGCTAAATACCAATACTTGCATAGCCTCACTTCCCTTTCAAAAATTGAAAAAGATCAAGGCCCAAGTGAAAAAGATTCTCAGAAAGAAGGGAGTAGATGCATGACTAGTCTTGCAGGCCTTGGGTTCGATGACTGCTGCCATTACATTAGTTCCTGTAACAAGATTTCACATGAGAATTCTTCAGTGGCTTCTAGCTTCTCAGTGGTCCATTCTATATTGGCCAGTGTCTGATCAGATTTTGATTACCAGTCATTGCAAGAAAGACCTAGCTTGGTGGATTCAGTCAGATGAAATTCTCTTGGGCTGTCCCCATCTCAACTCCAAGCCATAGTGACCACAGACACCTCCCAGATGGGGTGGGGGGCATTATCTGGGCAAGACCGTCCAAGGTACTTGGTCACCCCTAGAGCCCAGCTCGCATGTCAGTGTTCTTTAGCTGAGGGCTGTGCTTTTAGCATTGCAGGCCTCTCAAACTGCTCTTCCCTCAGGAACGATTGCATTTCAAATGGACAGTATGTCGGTAGGTTGGTACATCGAGAAGAAGGGAGGAACCAAGTCGTATTCCCTTTTTCATGAAGCTCTGTGGCTGTCAGTGGGCAATCTCTTCCAACAGTTTTCTTATAGCAATGCATATTCCAGGGAGTTCCAGTGTGATAGTGGACAAACTGAGCAGATGCTTTCTCCTGCCTCAGAAGTTGTCTCAATTGCAAAGTGGAAAGGAAGAATGTGAGAGTGTTCAATCTCGCCGTTTGTTCTTACACCTGGGTCCGGAGCCGATCCCCGGCTCCGTGTCGGCCACTTGGCAAGCTCTGCATAGAGAAGAAGCTCGAGACCAACCTAACTCCCACAATCCCCCTCTGCCTTTACCTCAGATCTAGTTTGCCGCTGCAACGTTCGCATCAGATTGATGAGCTCGAGCAACCTCAAGCTAAGATTTATAATTTTCTTATATTTCTCCTAAATTTTTTTCTAAAAAAATTGTCTTTAAGTGACTGTGTGTGTTAGTAGTGTTTCGAGGAATTCTCGGTTCCGTATAAAGTCTTTTTATATACTTTATTAGAGTTTTCCCTCGGGGCCTACCCCACCCTTTAACTTGGATTGACTACTGGATTGACTTTTTTTACAGGATTTGACAAAAAGTTTTCTGGATTAGACAAAATTACTGGACTTGACATAATATTGACTATTTCACTGTTAGCTGTACCTAAATTTGTGACATGTCTGAGAAAGCTAAGTCTGGCTTTAAACGCTGCCAATGTGGGCAGAAGATGTCGGTGACTGATAATCATAGTTCCTGCATCTACTGTCTTGGCCCTCTCCATCTGCAAGAAGACTGCTCAATCTGTCATTCTTTCAGTGGAAGGGTCATGACAGATAGGCGCAGGAAACTTATGGATAGAGGGCATTTGAAGCCTGCTTTTCAAGAGGCTCTGGATGCATCAGACCAGACATCCAAATCCTCGAAGGAATCGAAGACGTCTGAGCCCAGGTCATCGGCTCCGAGCTCTTCAGTCAAAGTTCGATCACCGGTTCCACAGACTTCGGGGCCGAGTGTTGAACTGTTGTCAGTTTCCGAGCCTCGAGTCTTGGAACCGGTGACAGAGCTCCCTCCCCCGGCACTGTTGAGGTCGGCTCCATCTTCGATTCCTTCGACGCGCTCTTCCAGGCCCCTCTCCGACACCGATGTAGACCGTGTGGTGCTGAAATTAATGGAGAATACGGCCTTATCCAAACTCGTCTCTGTCTCCTCCCAGTTGGTGTCGAGACTCGAAGGCCTTCCCTTATCTCCACCTGTTCCTCCTCCGAGACCTATCCAGTCTTCGGAGCCGGGAGAGGCTGATCTGGTGATTGTGGAGCCCTTTGTGCCAGAACCGTCTTTTTCTCGGTCGGCTCCGTTCACCTCGACTCCGTCGGAACCGGTACCGGAGTCTCGGAGCCGAAGATCCATCCTTGGATCTGGGACTGAGAGTCGGACCGATGTTTCGTTCCGACGCTCCTCTCGGGCCTCTGCTCGGATCGATTCTGCTCCGTCCTCAGGGTCGATGCCTTGGTGCCTGTCTCGGGATTCTTCTGATTTCCTCGAACCGGGAGATACCTCGACTCGGGACCAGGGGCCTTCGACCTCATGAGGAAGGTGTTGTCTACTCAGACAACCACGCCAGCAGAAACAGCTTCTCCTTCCCATAAAGGACAGTTATCCTCCTCTGCACCCACGGCTACATCTAAGCGCCTAGCACCAGTGTCTCAGCCACCCCTGGAGGGTGCCCCTCTTCCTCGGAGGCTTCTTTGGATGCCCCCGAGGAAGTTCCGAGGAAAAGATTGTCTAAGAGGAGACACTTAGATTCTCCACAAGAATCATTGACATCGGACACCGACTTGGATGAGTCAGAAGGGTCCCCAAAGTCACCCTCAGAGGATGTCTCTTTTCTGACATCCTGGAGATCCTAAAGCAGAGAGGTGATTGGCAATCCTCCCCCTTCTGAGGATGAGTCAGTCTTGCTGAAGGCATTCGGTGCTCGCCCTTCCTCCTCCTGGGTCACTCCGCCCTTCGATGAGTTGGAGCTGATTGCTCGAAGGGCATGGGAGACGCCTGACATGGTGGAGCCAGTCCCTAGAAAGCCTAACAAATATATTACTGCCCCTCAGGATAAGGCTTATCTGACAAAGGAAGTGCCAGTGGCCGCTATGGTGGTGGCAGCGGCCACGAAAAAGGAGATGTCTGAATCTTCCTCATCTGTCCATCCGCCTAACAGAGATTCTAGGACTATGGACAGGTATGGGAAGCGCATTTTTAGTTCAGCGGCTTTTTCTATGCGATCCCTGAACTATTTGACCCACTTCACACGGCTACAGAGGGATCTAATCAAAGAGTTGGGAGATACCCTCCAGGGTACTACAGATGCTGCTGTCTCAGAGAAGGTTACAGCACATCTCAATACCCTTACATCTATTGAACTCGTCCATGAGGCTGATCTCATACGCGGCGAAGGATCGAGTAGGGCAGCAGCTTCAGCGATTGCTCTTCGTAGACCATCCTGGATGCGCTTATGATCATTTGCGGAGGCCTTCAAGTCTTCCTTTACTAACGCCCCATTTGATGGTGCCACTCTCTTTGGCCCCAAAGTAAAGGAGACCCTTACCCAGTGTGAGCAAGAGGGAAAGACTCTGTCTGCTGTCGGAGTCCATTTTTCCACCCCATCCAGACCGTACCCCAAAGGGCAACGTGGTGGAAAAATGTGGTTTCGAAAACCCCAAGGTTCTTTCCCAGGCACACAGGGTGATGCCCTCTCTAGAGGCAGAGGAGGGGGCAGAGGTGGAAGACGCCGCCCTGGCGGCAGAGGGGGTCCGCAAAACCAAGGTGACAGGGATACACCCCCTGGGAAACCTTTCCAGCACTCCTGAGAAGAGGCCCGACTGTCCTACTCTGGAGGCAGTCGGGGGTCGCTTAGCTTTATACCCTCAGGCCTGGCAAAGTCTTACATCAGACAATTGGGTAAAAAGCGTTGTTACCAGAGGCTACAGAATACCCTTCCTATCGCCCCATTCCAAGAAAAGACTCCCAGATGTGCCGCCCCATCTGCGAGGCCCTGCAGCTATAGAAATTTCAAAGCTGCTAGAAAGAAGAGTCATCCAACCAGTCCCAGCAGACCAAAGAGGATTCGGAACTTACTCAAGGTTCTTTTTAGTTCCAAAAAAGACAGGGGACTGGAGGCCAATTCTGGACCTGAGCAAACTCAATACCTTCGTCAAGAAAGAAAAGTTCCGGATGGTCACGCTTCAATCAATCCTTCCATTTTTACAGAAGGACGACTGGATGTGCGCAACAGATCTGAAGGACGATACTACCACATCAAAATGGCCAGGGCGTCCAGGGATCACTTATGCTTCGGCTGGGAGCCAGTCACTTTCAGTTTCGAGCTCTGCCCTTTGGTCTGACCTCAGCCCCCAGGGTTTTCACCAAATGTATGGCAGTGGTAGCATCTCACTTGAGACGCCTGGGATTCCAGGTGTTTCCGTATCTGGACGACTGGCTCCTTTCTGCCACCACCCAGCGTCAACTGATTCAGGCCAGGGATTACACACTACAGCTTTGTGTTCAACTCGGAATTTCCGTAAATTTCGAAAAATCTTTACTACAGCCATCACAGCATATCTTATTCATAGGAGCAGAATTGGATATGCGTTGTTTAGTTCTAAGGCTTCCTCCGGAAAGGATAGCCTCACTACAAAGCCACATATCTCTCCTTCTGTCATCCAGAAAATCCCCAGCAAAGCTGGTTCTGAAGGTCTTGGGTCTCATGGCAGCTTCTCTCATTGTGATACCCTTGGGAAGACTGCACATGAGAGTTCTACAATGGCTACTGTTTGCACAATGGTCGTTCCAACAGCTACCTCTGACACACGAAATTCTAATCACAAACACATGCAAATCACACCTAGCCTGGTGGCTCCGGACTTGCAATCTTTCCAGCGGAAGACCATTTGTGCTACCCACGCCGACAGCTACGGTTACCACGGACGCTTCCCTGATAGGGTGGGGGGGCATCTTTCAGGGACAGACAGTCCAAGGCGAATGGACCAATTTAGAGTACAATCTGCACATCAATGTTCTAGAGTTGAGGGCAGTGTTTCTAGCATTGCAACACTTTGCTCCCCTTCTTCCTCTAGGGACTATTGCAGTTCAGACGGACAACATGTCCGTAGTCTGGTACATAAACAAACAAGGGGGAACCAAGTCTTATCAGCTATGCAGAGAGGCCATGAGAATCTGGCAATGGGCGGAGTCCACGGGTCGCTTTCTGATAGCAACACACATCCCGGGGTCATCCAACGTCATAGCCGACAGGTTGAGCAGAACAATCCTGTTGCCTCACGAGTGGTCCCTCAAACAGTCAGTTGCGAAGGAGATTTTTCGCAAATGGGGCCAGCCTTCCTGCGATCTTTTTGCGTCTCCAATGAACGCCAAATGCAGGAGCTATTTTGCCCTATTACCCCCTCCAGGGGAAGTCCCCAGGAACGCTCTGGTTCACGATTGGCCCCCGGGTCTCCTTTACGCTTTTCTTCCCTTTCCCCTGATTACAAAGTTTCTGCAGAAAGCCAACAACCTGCAAAGGACAATTATCCTCATTACCCCATTCTGGCCTCGTCAAATCTGGTTTCCCTTTCTTCTGGCACACCGCATTCGGGAACCCTGGATCCTGGACCCGGAGCCGGATCTACTGACCCACTCGTCAGGGGCTCCTCACCCCTCGCTACTTTCACTCCAACTAGCAGCTTGGCTGCTCCGCTTCCCTACTTAGCCAGGTCTGATCTTCTTTCACCTGCAGTTCAGAATATACTAGTGGCTTCTCATAAAGCTTCCACTACAAAGACTTACACTAGTAAATGGAAGCGTTTTGTTTACTGGGCAAATACACAGCAATTGGACCCTGTTATAGCTCCATTAAATAAGATCTTGGAGTTTTTAACCGAATTGTTCCACCAAGGAGCTTCTCCTGCCACTTTGAGAGTGCAATTGGCTGCCATTTCCAACTTTCATGTGGAAGAATGTGGGGCTCCTATTATGGCTCACAGACTTTGTAAGGCCTTTCTGAAAGGATCTTTCCATATTAGACCACCAGTTAGAACTCCTACATCACCTTGGAACTTGAACCTTTTATTATCTAAATTGATGCTACCACCGTTTGAACCAGCCTCTTCTTGTCCATTGAAATATTTGTCGTGGAAGACCCTCTTTTGGTGACCATTACATCGGCTAGACGGGTGTCAGAGCTTCAGGCTCTTTCTATTAAACATCCTTATTTGATCTTTCACTCTGATAGAGTATCTCTTCGCACTAATCCTTCCTTTCTCCCCAAAGTTTGCTCCGTTAATAACATTAATCAATCCATTGAGCTCCCTACCTTTTTCAAAAACCACTCCAATAAGTTGGAGTATATGTTACACAAGTTGGATGTTCATAGACAACTTAGATTTTACCTGGATAGAACAAAGGATCACAGGAAAACAGATCAACTTTTGTAGCCTTTGCAGACAGCAGGAAAGGTATAGCAGTTACTAAACGAACCCTTTCCAAATGGCTAACTGATTGCATTATATTTGTTTATGCTACTTCGGAACAAACTTTACCTGTCAAACCCAAGGGGCACTCTACAAGATCAGTATCTACATCCCTGGCTCATGCAGCTCGCTTACCATTAGACACTATTTGTGCAGCTGCCACTTGGTCTAAACCACATACATTCATTTCTCATTACAAGGTAGACAGGGTTTCTAGGGACAGGGCAACCTTTGGTTCCACTGTGCTCAAGAACGTTCTCCCGTGAGTTCCTCAGGAACAATGGAGCTAGGGACGCTACCCAGGTGTAAGAACAAACGGCGAGATTGAACACTCTCACATTTAGAAGTTATGTCCTTACCATAACGTTCCATGTGGAGTGTTCATCTCGCCTTTGTTCTTACATTCCCACCCTCCCACCCTCAGGAAGAACGTCCAGTTTGGTGTCTGGTTTGGTTTCTCCTGCTTCTGCATTACGCAGTTGTGTATATATGTGTGTATATATATATATATATATATATATATATATATATATATATATATATATATATGTATATGTTTCTTTCAGTTATGTTGTTTTTGGCATGAATGTGTTACTCTCTCTGTTGACTTCTGGTTTGCTTGCAAACTAGATCTGAGGTAAAGGCAGAGGGGGATTGTGGGAGTTAGGTTGGTCTCGAGCTTCTTGTCGATGCAGAGCTTGCCAAGCGGCCGACACGGAGCCGAGGATCGGCTCTGGACCCAGGTGTAAGAACAAAGGCGAGATGAACACTCCACATGGAACGTTATGGTAAGGACATAACTTCTAATTTTTGTCACTGGGGCCAGCTTTGCTGTGATCTGTTTGAATCACCCCTGAACAACAAGTGCAGCAGCTATTTTGCCTGGTCGCAAGAGTCCCCGAGAGATGTTCTCCTGTGCTATTGGTCCTCTGGACTTCTGTACACCTTTGGCACATTTCCTTGCACAAATTGTAATTGTTGCCAGTATATTCAGAGAGCATTTAATAATATAAATAACAAAAGTTTTGTTCCTGATGGTAGATTTAATTGTAGGACAAGTAGAGTAATTTATGCAATAAAATGTGGATGTAATAAGTACTATATAGGTCAAACAAAAAGAATGCTCAAGGCGAGGTTGTTAGAGCATATGAGACACATCAGAAATTGTAAAATGGAGAGCCCTTTAGCTAAACATTTTTGTGGACATCATAATGGACAATATTATACATTGCAAGCTACTATTTTGCAACAAGTGGCTGCTGATGAACTTGATATAAATGTTGTTGTAAAATTACTTTTAAAAAAAAGAAACTGTTTTTATTTTAAAATATGGTACTTTGTTACCTAGAGGTCTTAACACAGATTGTTGTTGAAGTGTGATGTAAAGTGAATAGCCGAGGCGCTAGAGAGTATCGAATAAACCATTGGATTTTACTGGTTTTTGTTGTTGCTTGGTGCATCCAGAGGGATTAGTTGACCCAAACCTTCAGAACCTCAAGCTCACGGCTTGGCTTCTCCAGTTCCATTAATTGCTAGGCATAATTCTCTATCTTCCCCAGTTCGTAAGATTCTTTTGGCCTTTCACAAATCCTCCACTAGAAAACTCTACAAAAGTAAACGGAAGACATGGATTACAATGATGAAGGGTCCTCACGGTCACCTCATGATGTCTCTTTTGGAGACATCTTAGAAATGCTGAAACAGAGAGGTGACTGGAAGCCCTCCAACCCTTCATCTGAGGAGTCAGTGTTCCTGCAGGTTGCAGGTTTTTCGTGCCTGGCCATCTACCTCTGGGGTAACCCCGCCTGCCGATGAGCTCGTCCAACTCTTTGTGCAGCATGCTTGGAAGAACCCTGATTCCATTGAGGCGATCCCTTGGAAGACCTGACAAAATTCTTTCCCTGCCCAAGCAGAACCCGCATTGGTCTAGAGTGTTACCAGTCGACGCTATGGTGGTGGTGACAGTCACAAAAATGGACTTGGCTGAGGAGAGTCCAGCTGTCCAACTGCCCAACAGAGAGTCCTGGGCTGTGGACTTGGGAAGCGAGTTTATACATCAGCAACCCTGGAATCTATTTCACTGTTCAGTCCATTCTCGGCAGTGGTCACAGTTCACTTGAGACCATTACACACACACACAGCAGTGTTCAATACCTAGTCCTGTCTATCAGATGCAGAAATTTGCTTGGTCCACCCTAGAGACCAACTTGCATATCAATGTTCTAGATCTGAGAGCAGTACATCAACAAGCAAGGAGGAACAAAGTCCTACCCCCATGTTGAGAGGCCATGAGAATCTGGCAGTGGGCGATAGCTTCTGACCACACACTGATAGCAACGCATATCCTGGGGAGCTCCAATGTAATTGCGGACAAACTAAGCAGATGCATCCTCCTGCCTCATGAGTGGTCCCTCAATCCTGAGGTAACAGAAATCTTCAGCATTGGGACCAGCCGTACTGCAATCTTTTTGCCTCCCCATCGAACATTAAGTGCAGCAGCTATTTCTCCCTGTTTCTGCCAGAGGGGGAGTCTCTGAGGGACGCTCTGATCCATATTTGCCCCACGGAACATCTTTATGCTTATCCCCCCAATACCACTTATCCCACAGTTCTTAAAGAAAGCTCTTCAGTTGAGATACACTGTGATTGTCATAGCTCCATTCTGGCCTTGACAAGTTTGGTTTCCCTTCCTCTGGCCTCACCTAGTATACCTGCCATGGATTCTGGACCTCGTCCAAATCTGATTACTCACCTCCAAGGGTTGGGCCACCTGAATCTGTCCAATCTCAAGCTAATTGCTTGGTTTCTCCACTTCCGTTAGTTGCCATCCAAGCTAATCTCACCTCACCTGTTCGGGACATCATTCTGTCCTCTCATAAACCATCCATCAGAAGACTATATCAGGACAAATGGAAAGGTTCTCCATCTGGTCTAAGGATAACATGCTAGACCTGGAATCTGCTCCAGTGACTGCAGTGCTGCAATACCTGGCTAAGTTTTCTGATAATGGAGCCTCTGTCTCTACCGTACAAGTACACCTGGTGGCGATTTCCAATTTCCACAAAGATAGGGAACCTCTCCTATCAGGCCTCCTGTTAGACAACCAATGGAACCTCACGTTAGTCCTTCAGTCTTCGACTCAAAACCCCTTTGAACCCACAGCAAAGTGTGACCTAAAGTTCTTGTCCTGGAAATCTGTTCTTAGTAGCCTACACATCAGCCAGATGGGTCGCAGAGAGCTTGCAGGCATTGTGTATCGAGGCCCAATCTGGTCTTCCATAAAGAGAGAGTATCACTCCGGACAAATCCATCCTTCCTCCCCAAAGTTGTCTGATTTCTCCATTGACCTACATGTGTTCTTTCTGAATTTTTCCAATAGAGGAGAGTACTGCCTGCATTCCTTGGATGTACATAGGCAACTGAGATTTTACCTAGACAGGACCAAGCCTATCTGTAAGTCTGAACAGCTTTTCATTTCCTTTTCTGGGCCTAGAATGGGAAATTGTTTCCAAGGTTAAATATCGACAAATGCAGACACAAAACCAGGAACCACCAAAATCCAAGGCCACAGGACCCGAATCTCCAAGGAATGTACTTTCAAACCAAATAGGTTAAAAACAACACCTTTATTGGTACGTAGTCCAAATCACACCAATGAACAACCAACAATAGACTAAGTGCTTTTGCTCGGTTATTACCGAGCTTCTTCAGAGTTAAAAATTAAAAAAAAAACTTTAAAAAAATTAAACTTAAAAATTTTTAACTCTGAAGAAGCTCGGTAATTTTCCTTTTCAGAAATCCTGTCTTTCCTTGATTCACAAAGCCAGGTATGTCAAGAATCATATGTAGTATTTTTAGCATCTACATTAATCAGAGATATAGGGCAGTTGTTTCTTGGAGCCAAGGTATCCTGTATGGCCTTGGCAATCAGAGCTATCCTAGCTATTGTGAGAATCTGGTGAAATACTAGTTTGAAAACGATCATTCAGCTTTTCACATGTAAATTTTGACTTCTCTCTGGTGAGTTTTTTAATTAGTTTTTCTCCACATATTTGTTGAAAATGAGCAGTTGTCAAATGCAAATAAGTTTGTGTTAACTGAGGTGAGGCTGCCATATCCAGGTTGTCTGCAAGTATCTTTCACCATTATTATCATATACTCTGAAGTAAAATTGTGCAAGTGGTTCTTGTATGTATGGCTTTCAGTACACTGTATTGTTTAATAAGCCTGACTAGGAGTGAAAATGTGCACATTAGCAAGATGCAGCAGATATAAATCATTGCATGCAAGTTGAGCTGTCCTCCTCAAATGTCCATCTTGAGTGTGTGAATATTTAGAGAAGGAAGTGTAATTGCTTCTGACAGATGGTAAAGAATGATGAAGCCTACAGCATAAAGTGAACAAAATGGAGAAGCCAGTGGTATTTGCAGTGTTTCTGTTGTATGTGCATTTAGATAAATTAGCTAATCTTGCAGGGAAACATCTACACAATGTCCTCCATATAAATTTAATTGGTTTGCCGCTCTGCTTGAAGTACTACATTGGATATCCTTCAGAACAAATTAACTCCCGCCAGATAATATCAAAGTCTCCCTCAAGTGCAGTCTCTGTAGAGGAAAGTAAGGAATAATAAAAAACGAACCAAACCAACGAACAAGTGTATTCCAGGCAACTCGGCAGAACAAATCACTTTTTCAAATCTCGAAGAATATAATTTTAATTTACACAAACTAATTGATTAAGTATGAACTGTCTTTTTAACAGACCTAATTTGAAAGCAATTAATCAATTAGTTAAGTGCTATTTAAGCAAACTTTGCACACACTTCACTGTTTTACTTGAAAAAGCTCTGAATATTCCGAGCGAAAGTGCTTGTCTGGAATCTGTTTTTTATCTGTTCATCAGTTTGTGTAAATTAAAATTATATTCTTCGAGATTTGAAAAAGTGATTTGTTCTGCCGAGTTGCCTGGAATACACTTGTCTGTAGAGGAAAGTACCTTGGCGATGTGGTTATTTTAAGTTAATCCAGAAATTTGGATGTAAATGTAAATCTCTGTCTTCTGCGAATTAAGCGCTTTGCTTCATTAGTTTTTTCCCTCCGTTTCTTCATGTCACATCTGTGTTTTTTTTTTTAATTTTACAGATACCTTTCTACTAAATACTTCCTGTCTGTTCTTTTTTTCATGGCGTCTGCAGCAGATGTGCTGTATTTAGTTCAAGGAAGATTTTTTGTTGCCCGACTTTATTGCAAATGTGTTGGGCTGTATTTCACATTTCCCTTTTGTCTGGACTAAATTTCCATAGTCATTCTAGCTTTTGTTTTGTTGCCTACATTACAAACCCACTTTTAAAGCTAAAAACAGTCATGATGTGATTGATCACATATCTCTCACTGTGTGTTCTTCCTGAACACGTACATCGGTGCAGTATTAATACTTTGATTCTGCATGGAGCTTATTAGCATACGTTATGCAAGAAACTATTTTCATATCCTGCAGTTATCAGTTTGGATCAAGTGATGCCAAGTAGATGTGATGAAGTATTCCTAATGTAGGCTAGAACACTATCTTCTGGATTACTGCAGTCAGGTTCATTAGGCTATTCCTAGAATAAGCCTTAATTCCAGAGAGAAGGCAGTTCCTAGGAAAGTATCCAGTTCCACAGATGATTATTAGACAGTATATACTCTTCAATGGCTTTAATTGTTCCTTTTGAAATTGAGTTACATGTAAACACTGATTGCTCCCTTAGTTTATGGTTAGAAAGAGCTGTACTACTTTGTTTAGATCTCTATTCACTAGTTTTAACACCTTTACTGAATTATCACTTAGGACGTAAACAAACATACAGGTATATATAAAAAGTTAAAATGTTCACAGTTGAAACCTACATTACATGCATACTTTTATTCAGTTATCAACCCAACATAACACAAATTGTTCAATTCCTGCTTTAAGCCTCACTCCTTCTCTGAAATATTATTCTGCATGCATTGTTCCCATAATGTCCATTTTTTTATACGTAGCTTTAATCCTACAGTTTTTTAAATGTCTCACTTCCAGTTCGTTTATCTCTGTTAAAATATTCATTACTTCAAATACAGCTGGTTTAGACTTTGATTTCCATTTTCTAGTAATTGCTGTTTGGCAGCCAGCAGAATTAAACTTATCAAGGCCTTATGTCTAGGCAATTCAGATTATGTATCCCAGTTCAAAAAAAATCATTTCCTTAGTTGCACCCATTTGCTCACTCAATATTTCTGACAGAGTACTCTGTAGGGAATATGTAAAGTCTGCCAGCTCATTTCACTTCCAGAACATATGATCTAATGTTTTCAATTTTTATTTTTTCCTCGACATATGGGTTCATTTCTGAGCATCGGAACAGACTTGGCCACTATTGCAACTAGTGCTTGCCAAAAACTCTCGAGCTTTACCCTTACTCAGAATGGTCCTCTCCAAGTTACTTCAGATCTCATTTGCCACTTTCCCTGACAGACGCATTTGCCATCACTCTCGAGCTAAGTACTTTTTCAAATATAGTTTTTCTATTTTTTCCACTGTTAGTAACTCTTTTGTTTGTTGCTTTCCTTAAAAACCTTACCAACTATTATTTCCATCTTGTCTAAACATTTCCTCTCCCTTTCTTTCCTTTTTTTACATATTGGTGTAATCTCGTCTATCATTATTGATACTTCCCCTTCCTTTTATTACTTGTTTTTTCTTTCTTTTAGTATCTTTGGAACAGACTGCTTCCACACCTAAATCTCTGGCTCCAAAGGGGCCTGTGGAACCGAGAGTATCAACGCAGAAATTACCAGTGCATACGTCTACCTCAATGTCATGGTTTTAGTCATAGGGCATTTGTAGAAAGGAAAAATAAATTAATATTTTAAGATTTGATAACCCTCAGCCTTCAGTAAAGCTATATCTGGACCAGACAAAACAAGGAACAAGACAGATGTGCCTTCCCCTTAGTCATCCTCTAAAATTTCAGACAAGCCTAAGAAAAGGAGTCTGTTGGTACCTCCTATGAAAAGGTCAGAATTATTGGTTCTGCCAGTATCTTTGGAACAGACTGCCTCCACACCTAAATCTCCAGCTCCGAAGGGTCTTGTGGAACCGAGAGCATCAGCACAGAAATTACCGGTGCAGATGTCTACCTCCGTGCCAACTTCTTTGGCACAGTCTGCAAGCTGAGGAACCAACTATTGTCACTATTCAGAGAGCCTCGTATTCTTCTTCAATTGATCTTTTTCTGGGAGACTACCTTCTTTTTGGAGAAACCAAAATCACCGTCTACCATGTCAGTGTGTTCTACCAAAAGTTTAAAGATGGCATGTAGAGGTTGGTGAATACTCTGGGCGCAAAGGTTTTCCTGTACCTCTTTGACTCCAACTCCATTGGGTGTTGGAGCTAAACCTTCCTTCACCCCTCCAGGTTTTCCTCCTCTGAATTCATTTGAAGCATTAGAGTCTTTGGCTCTGTGCCGACTGCATCGTCTCTGGAGTTACTCACATTTTTGGACCCAGTTTTCGCTCTGAAGTATCTGGCCCACTCTGATCTTGAGATCTCTCTGGGCTGAGCCTGTCCTGTCAGCTCTGAGGCACAGAAGTTGACTTCTATTTTTTTTGGAGCCTTCTCTGCACTTTGTGGTATCGGCACAGATCAACTCTGCACCAGCAGCTGTCTTGGGGGGCTGTCTCTTTGGGGTGAGGAGTGGCTACTGTTCCGAGGCAGTTTATCTTTGTTCGGGCACCATGTCCTCTTCAGGGGGAACAGCTTTCAAGGTAATGGAAAGAGCTCTGACCACCCAAGTAAGATGGTGGACACTTCTACTTTCGAGCAAGTATCCCTTTCCCAGGTATTCAACCTGCACTCCCACTTGGGTCAGTGGATGCCAAAACCTCAGGAATCCCAGATAACAGGTCTTTCCTCTTCTGAGAATCTCCCCAGAACACCCCACTGAGGAGATCCCCAAGTAGAGAAAGTGCAAGACAAAACACTTGAATTCCCAGGAGGAATCTATCACCAAAGAGACAGACTTGATGGAGAGGGGATCCCCAAGGTCAGCCCCGATGTCTTCTTTGGAGACATCTGGAAAATACTGAAGCAGAGGGGTGACTGAAAATCCTTCCGCAGAGTCTGTGTACCTGCAGGCTTTTGGCACCTGACCATCTACCTCTTGGGTGACTCCACCCATTGACGAGCTCATCTAGTTGATCTCTGAGGGGGGGTGGAAGGCCTCTAATACTATAGTGTGTGTTCCTAGGAGACCTGATAAAATTGTCTGCTTCCAAAGACCGTTCTGGGCTAAAGGATTAGCTGTGGATGTCATGGTCGGGGCAGCAGACACAAGTTCCTCTATCCAACTACCCAGTAGTCTCTTGGGTGACGGATGGATTTGGGAAGTGAGTTTATGCATCATCGACCTTTGCCTTAAGGTCTTTGAATTTATTGGCATACTTCACCAGACTTCAGAGAGATCTGCTGATCAAGGAGTTATCAGATACTCTAGCAGAATCTATTTCTGAGGAAATCCAAGATAAGGTTGCTTCCCAGTTGGCTATCGTGGAGTCTGTGTCTAATTCATCCATGACTGCTCATGCAGCCAAAGGGACCACCAGAGTGGCGGGTTTTGGTGTTGCCATTAAGGCAGACATCTGGATACACATGTGTGATTTTGTGGAGCCATTTGATGTGAAGTTCTATCTCACCATTCATTCTTACTGATGGGTTTGGAGCCGATCCCTCGGCTCCAAGTCTGCCTACTACAAAGCTCGAGGTTTTCAAATAGCTCTAGGCCAAGTCCCTATCCCATGATGCACCTAGAGTTACCTCCGATCTAGTTTGCCGCTGCAACAGATCGGAGGTTCTCGCTAGCTCGGGCCAGTAAAAAAATGTACTTTTCTCATTATTTCAAAGATTGTTGATATTTACTTGAAAAAATAGTTAGCTAAGCTCTTACAGCTTTATCTGTAGTTTCCCTTTCCCTTGTGTGCCTTTTTTCATAGCTTAATATTTGGCCTCGTTCTTTTCCTAGGCCTATTTAAACAGTCACCTCTTTTCTTAGAAATAGTGTTGTGTTCAGATAGAGACCTTTGTCACAGCTTTATAGTTATTAGAGTTAACTTTATTTAGAGTATAGCTCGATTATTTGTATTTAGATAGCGATTTTTGTCACTACTGGATATTATCTGTTTAGATAGTGTTCGTGTGATTTGTTAGCCTTAGTTTGAAAGGCTTTTGTCTTTATATGTAGCCTGTTTTTTATTAGAAGGCTTATTGATATATATGATTGTTGCTGGGTGTGTTAAATTTTTTGTCATGGCTGATGACAAGGGCAAACACCCTAAATCAGGGTTTAAAAAATGCCCTAAAATGTGGGCAGATGTCTGTCACTAACAGTCATGTCAATTGCGTTTATTGCTTAGGAGCATTACACTTGCAAGAAACCTGCTCCATATGCCATTCCTTTTCTTCTTGTGTTCTCCAAGAGAGAAAGAGGAAACTTATTGATGGGGGTTTATTGAAACCTTCTTTCCAGGAAGCTTTGAGTGACCAGGATGGATCTAGTAAGTCCTCAAAGTCTTCCAAGATTTCCATGGAATCAAAAAAGTCTGTGACATCGGCTCCACAGGTCTCAGAGCCGAGTGTCTTATCTTTTTGGAGCTAGTCCCTGGTTTTGGAACTGGTATCTGAAATTCCAAAGTCTCCATTATTACAGTTGGTACCATTCATCTCTGTCTTCTGTTAGCTTTTCAGATTTGGATGTGAATCATTTGATGCAGAAGCTTTTACAGGCACTGGCCTTTGCAAAATTATCAGTTCCGACCCAGGCAGCTTCGGAGCAGAAGACCCTTATGCCAGGTACAACTCTTCCTCCTCCGAGCCATACTGGTCCTTTGGAGCCAGAGGAGTCAAGACTTGATTGTGGAGCCATCAGGGCTGACGCCTGCTCCAGTGTCCTTGGCGCCGATTGAGAACTCTAGGAGCAGGCACTCTCTGGTCTGGTCCGGGAGGATAGTCGGACCGACTTGTCTGTTTCCACTCTGCATCTTGGGGCTTCAGCTCGGATGAGCTCGGCTCCTTCCTTGGGCTCGGAGCTCACTGTCCCGGTGCTAGGGGCATCCGTCGGTCCTTTTGCATCGGAGGAGGGATGCCTTTAAAGCCATGACGAGAGTTATGTCTCCCAAGACATCCTTAACCTCTGGTCTGGTGGCTTCATCCCATAAAGCATCTGTGTCTGCTTCTGCTTCACAGATCTTGGCAAAGCATAGAGACCCAGAGCCTCAGGAAGCCCTATTGGGTGGCTCATGCTCTTCCAAGACCTCACCAGAAGCTCCCACTGATGAGGTTCTCAGGAAGAGAGTTTATAGGAGGAAACATCTAGACTCCCCTCAGGTGTCCCTAACATCTGATACTGACTTGGATGAATCAGAAGAGTCCCCATGGTTCCCCCTCTGAGGATATCTCATTTGCAGAGATACTTGAAATCCTTAGAGGGGTGACTGGCAGTCCACAAACCCTACTGAAGACTAGTCTGTTCTTCTGAAGCCTTTTGGGTCTCAGCCCTCCACCTCTTGGGTGTCTCCACCCTTCGATGAGCTTATGCAGCTGGTCTCCCTTCGATGAGCTTATGCAGCTGGTCTCCCGAAGGACGTGCGAGTCTCCGGACACCATGGAGCCTGTCTTTAGGAGGCCTAATATGTTTATATTTGCTCCCCAAGATTAATCTTTTTTGACCAAAGGTGTGCCAGTTGATGCCATGGTGGCGGCAGCCACCAAAAAGGAAATGTCAGAAACTTCCTCTTCTATCCATCCTCCTAACAGAGACTCCAGGATTATGGACAGATATGGGAAGGGCATGTTTAGTTCAGTGACTTTTGCACTCAGTTTGCTCAACTACTTAACCCATTTCACGAGACTGCAAAGAGATCTCCTTAAGAGCAGGGAGATGCTCTTTAGGGTACAGTAGCTGCAGGAGCTTCAGACAAAGTTGCTTCCCAGCTCGCTACCCTCAACTCTATTGTTAACTCATCTATGTGCCTCATTTCTTATGCAGCTGAAGGAACGAGTAGAGCAGCATGTACAGGAATTGCTCTTAGGAGACACTCCTGGATGTGCTTGTGTTCCTTCGCGGAGCCCAAGTCATCCTTTGTGAATACCCCTTTTGAGGGCTCGTCTCTTTGAGCCCAAAGACAAGGAAACTTTGCCAGGTGTGAGCAGGAAGGAAAGATCGTCAGCAGTCGGAAGTCCATTTTCCCACCCCTACCAGACCCTACCCCAAGGGTCAAAGGGGGAGGGAAAATGTGGTTACGAAAAGCCCAAGGAGCCTTTCAGGACACATGTGGTGAATCCCCCTCCAGGGGCAGAGGAGGGGGCAATAAAGGCAGAGGGGGTCTGCAGAACCAGGGTGACAGAGATCACTTCTTTGGGAAGCCCTACCACTGCTTCTGAAGAGAGGCCAGACTGTCCTGCTCTGGAGGCAGTCTGGGTTCGCTTGTATTTGTACCTAGACGCCTAGCTCAAAATAACAAACGACAACTGGGTACTAAGCATCATTTCCAGGGGGTACTGCTTTCCATTTGCCACACCCCCTCCACCAGCAAGAAAATTCCCGGACGTTCCACCCAGTTACAGGGATGAAGCAACAGTAGAGGTCCAAACGTTGCTAAGAAAGTCATCCAACCAGTCCCAGCAGACCAGACAGGATCCAGAACTTACTCAAGATTCTTTTTAGTTCCAAAAAAGACTGGGGACTGGAGACCTATATTGGACCTCAGCAGACTAAACAGATCTGTCAAGAAAGAGAAGTTCTGGATGGTCTCACTTCAGTCGATACTTCCTTTTTAGGGAAAGACAATTGGATGTGCTTGATACTACCACATAAAAATGGCCAGACCATCCACGGATAATCTACGCTTCCGGCTGGGAGCAAATCATTACCAGTTTCTAGCCCTGCCCTTTGGTCTCGCTACAGCCCCCAGTGTGTTCACCAAATGTATGGCAGTGGTCACGGCTCACCTGAGATGTTTAGGATTCCAGGTGTTTCTGTACCTAGACGATTGGCTCCTCACCGCCACCACCAGGCATCAACTCATTCAAGCCAGGGACTCCACTCTGTCACACTGCAGCCAGCATTACAATAAACTCAGAAAAATCTGCCTTGTCACCATCGCAACATACCGTTTTTATCGGAGCAGAACTGGACACACCACCATGCCAAGACTTCCAGTAGAAAGATTCTTTCTTACTCCATCAGCAGGTCCGCATTCTAATATCCAAAACCAAAGCTCCAGCATCAGAAGTTCTAAAGTTATTAGGCATGATGGCAACTGCAATTCTGGCCATACCGCTGGGTTGTATGCACATGCGGATACTGCAGTGGCTGTTCACTCAATGGTCTTACCAAGAACTTCCCACGTCTCACCTGATAATGATCGCAAACTCTTGCAAAAAGGATCTTCAGTGGTGGTTGACCTCACTTCATGTCACGATAGGACATCCCTTTGTTTTACCCCCACCAGTGGCCACAGTGACCACGGATGCTTCCCTGATAGGGTGGGGGGGGTGCATTTTCTGGGAAGGACAGCCCAAGGCACATGGACCGATCAAGAGATGCATCTGCATATCAGTGTCTTAAAGATGAGAGCAGTACTTTTAGCGTTGCAGTACTTCCATGACTCTCTTCCTCTGGGTACGACTGCGATTCAGACAACATGTCAGTGGTCTGGTACTTGAACAAACAAGGAGGAACCCGGTCATATCCCCTTTGTCGTGAGGCCCTAAGAGTATAGCAGTGGACTATATCCACCCAGCCCTTTCTGTTAGCAGTGCACATCCCAAGGAAATTCAGTGTGATAGCAGACTAGCTGAGCAGAGCAATTTTATTGCCCCAGGAGTGGTCCCGCCAGAAATAGCGGACAGGATATTCCACAAGTGGGGCCAGCCTTGCTCTGTGACCTTTTTACCAGTCAGATCAACACGAAATGCAGAAGCTACTTTGCCCAGATTCCCCCTCCGGGAGAAGCCCCAAGGGATGCACTCGTTCACGATTGACCTCCAGGTCTCCTCTATGCCTTTCCACCAATCCCGTTGATACCCAAGGTTCTACAGAAAGCAAAACTCCGGGAAGGACCATCATTCTAATAGCCCCTCATTGGCCTCGTCAGATTTGGTTCCCCTTTCTTCGACTTCATCTTTTGGAGGATCCTTGGATTCTGGACCCAGTTCCGGACCTTCTGACAGACTTGTTGGTGGACCTTCATCCCTCTCTGCAGTCCCTGAAGCTGACAGCTTGGCTGCTCCAATTCCCATCATAGCCAGGTTCCATAACCTTTCCAATGAGACAAAGCAAATTCTCTTATCCTCTCATAAATCCTCTACGAGGAAGCTATACCTTAGCAAATGGGAAAAATGTTTCTATATGGGCCTCTATAAACAGTATTGATCCTTACCCAAGTCCCTATGGCCTCTATACTAGAGTTTTTGACCATGATCTTCAATAAAGGAGCTGCAGCAGTCCATGTTCAGCTTGCTGCCATTTCTAGCTTTTATCTTGGATTCAAAGGATTGAATATTATGTCACACAAACTAAAGCCTTTCTCAAAGGGACCTTTCATCTCAGACCACCTGCGAAATCTCCCTATTCCCCATGGAATCTAAATTTTATGCTTTCCCCATATTATTCTTCCTCCATTTGAACTGGCTTCCTCATGTAACCTCAAATTTTTATCATGGAAGACTATCTTTTTAGTGGCTATTACTTCTGCTCGCAGTGTCAGAGCTTTAAGCCTTGTCCATTAAACCTCCTTACTTGATCTTCCATTCTGACAAGAGTCTCACTTCGAACAAACCACTCCTTTTTGCTTAAGGTTTGCACTGAAACTAATCTTAACCAAATTATTGATTTGCCAGTTTTCTTCCCCAATTACTCCAACAATCTAGAATACATGCTGCATAACCTTGATGTTCACAGGCAGCTCAGATTTTACTTAGAACAAAAGATTTTAGGAAGTCTGAACAGTTTTTTTTTCCTTTTCAGACTCCAGGAAAGGTATGCCAGTGGCTGAAACAACTCTGTCTAAATGGTTATCTAATTGTATCACATTTACTTATTCGGATGCCAATATGCCTTTGCAACATAAAATTAAAGCTCACTCAACAAGAGCAGTTTCTATGTTCTCTGCTTTTTCTGATAGACTTCCTATTGATAACATTTGTGCATCAGCCACTTGGTGAAGATCTCATACCTTTATCAGTCATTGCAAAGTTGACAGGGCCTCCTTTGGATCCACTGTCCTGAAAAATATACTCCTGTGAGCTACCCGAGGTAGATGGTGCTTGGGACGTTACCCATCAATAAGAATGAATGGTGAGATAGAACAACTTCACATAAAGAAGTTATGTACTTACAATGTTCCATGTGAGTTGTTCATCTCGCCTTCATTCTTACAACCCTCCCTCCCTCCCACCCCCTCCTCGGTTTTCAGAAGACAGAGATGCTAGATCCTTCCTGGTCACTCAACCCTTCTAAACCTTCTATTATGGAGTTATAGAATGACATATGGTATTATATGCAGCAAACAAGATCCGAGGTAACTCTAGGTGCATCATGGGATAGGGACTTGGCCTCGAGCTATTTGAAAACCGCGAGCTTTGTAGTAGGCCGACTCTGAGCTGAGGGATCGACTCTGAACCCATCAGTAAGAATGAAGGCGAGGTGAACAACTCACATGGAACATTATGGTAAGTACAAAACTTTTTTTCATTCATCAATGCACCTTTTGACGAATCATCCCTTTGTATCCTAAAAGTTAAAGAAACTATCCAGGTGTGAAGAGTGGAAAAACCCTTTCTGCTGTGGGCATATGTTTTTCCACTCTCCAACGATCCTTCTCGAGGAAACAAAGGCAGTGGAAAGATGTGGTTCAGAAAGTTCCAAGGGCCTGTTCAGGACACATGTGGAGGTAATTCCACTAGGGGCGGAGGGGGGAACTTTAATAGACACCATGCGTGAGGCAGAGGTTACCTGCAGAACCAGGGCTTCATCGATTCTTTTCCAGGAAAACCCTACCAGCATTCCTGAATAGAGGCCGGATTGTCATCTTCTGGAGGCATCTGAGATGTGCTCATCTCTACACCAAAAGGCCCTACTACAAATAACTTCCGATACTTGAATGCAGAGAATCATTTTCAGAGGCTATTCATTTCCATCCCCCCCCCCCCCCATATCCAAAAAAAAAAAATCCCCGACGTTTCACCCAGTAAGACGGAATGAGCAGTTATAGTAATCCAAAAACTGCTAGAGAGTCATCCAAGAAGTCACACCAGACCAGATAGAATCCGGAACTTACGATTCTTTAGGACTAAAAAAAGACGGGACTGGAGACCAATTTTGCATCTAAGTGTACTGAGCACGTCAGTGTATCAAACCAAATTCTAGATGGTCATGGTACAGTCCATACTTCCATTTCTGGAAAAGAATGACTGGATGTGCTCAGTAGATCTTCAGGATGCATATTATCATATAAAAATGGACAAACAATCCAGAAGGTTTCTCAACTTCCAACTGGGCGCCAGTCACTACCAATTCAGAGCTCTGCCCTTTGGCCTCACCACAGCCCCCCAGGGTGTTGACCACATTGATGGCAGTAGTAGCAGCTCACTTGAGACTGCAAGGATTCGGTGCGCTTCCATGTCTAGACGATTGGCCCCAATACCACCCTAACCAGGCACTAATTGTTAGAAGCAAGGGATGATGTACTTCACTTCTGTTCTTTTCTGGGAATAACTGTAAATTATGAAAAACCAAAAGTGACCCCAACACAGAATTTAGAATTCATAGGAGTACTCCTAAATACCTGAACTCCCTCGGCATCTTTTTCCCCCCTGTGAGGTTACAAAAAATAAAAATTCAGGTCCAGAAGATCATCAGCAACAGGAAAGATACTGCTTGTTTAGTCTCACAAGCACTAGGCACAATGGCGGTAAAAGTAACTCTGATTCCCTTAGGAAGATTTAACTTGAGAATATTACAATGGCTGCTAGCATCTTAATAGTCGATATTACACCAGTCCATGTCTGATCTGGATCACTAATCTTTGCAAAAAAGATTTAGCTTGTTTTTTGAAATTCTTCTAGACCACCCCTTTATCCCACCACAACCCAAACCCTAGACCACCCCTTTATCCCACCACAGCCCAAACCCATAGTGACCATGGACCCATCCCAGATGGGGTTGGGGCATTATCTGGGAAAGAATGTCCAAGGTACTTGGTCTCCTACAGAGCTAACTTATATATCAGTGTCCTGGAGTTAAGGGCAGTGCTTTTAGCATTGTAAGCCTTTCAGACTGTTCTTCCTTCAGGAACAAACAATTCAGACAGTGTCAGTGGTTTGGTAATCAACAAATGGGGAGGAACCAAATCCTGCCCCCTTTTCCAAGTAGCTCTGAGTGTGGCAGTGGACAAATCTCTTCCCTCTGCTTTCTGATAGCAACACACATTCTTGGGAATTTCAGTGTGATAGTAGGTGTATTCTTCTGCCTCACGAGTGGTCTCTCAATCCAAAAATGACAGAAAAGATGTTTCATCGGTGGGGCCAGCTTGCTGCAACCTATTTGCCTCTCCCTAAACGGCAAGTGCAGCACCTATTTTGCCCTGATTCCCCCTTCCGGAGAAGTCCCAAGCAATGTTCTACACACTTGACTCTCTGGACTACTGTATACCTTTACCCCATTTCCCCTATTTCTGAAATTCCTACAGGCTGAAGAGCAAAGTAATCCTCATTGCACCTTATTGGCCTCAAAAGATATGGTTCATCTTCCTTTGGCCTTATCTGATTCAACAACCTTGGAGTCTGGAGCTGGTTCCAGATTGTATGTCCCATCTAGAGGGACTACTTCATCAGAACATTGTGAACCTCAAGCTGACGGCTTGGTTTCTCCAGTTTCATTGGTAGCCAGGCTTCCTTCACTTCTCCAGTACACCATATTCTCTTGGCCTTGCATAAACCAGCTACATGCAGAATCAGTGCTAGTAAATGTGGAAGTTTTACCTTTTGGGCTTGTGACAACAAGCACCCATTGATAAAATCCTAGAGTTTTTAGCTACACTTTTCAAAGCAGGTGCTTCTCAGTCTACCATAAAAATTCAATTGGCTATTTCTAATTTCCATAATAGTTTTGAAGAATCCTCTTTGGCTTCCCATAAGCTTTGCAAAGCCTTCTTAAAAGGAACCCCCTTACAAAGACCCTACCCCACCTTTGGATCTAAACTTAATATTGCAAACCATTGTTCATCCTCCACTTGAACCATCAGCTGAATGTGATCTAAAGTATTTATCTTGGAAAACTGTATTCTTGGTGTCAATAACCTCTGCCAGAAGAATTTTTGAAATACAAGCCTTATGTAGACCTCCTTACCTGATTTTCCACAAAGAGTTTCACTGAGAACTGACCCTTCCTTTTTGCCTAAGGTTGTGTCCGAGACCAACATCAACCAGACTGTTAATTTACAGGTTATTTTTTCCCCAATTTTGCTAACAAAGGTGAATACTGCTTACATTTATTAGATGTTCGGAGACCATTCCATTTCTATCTTCACATAAATAAGAATTTCAGAAAATTCAACCAACTATTTGTGTCATTTTCATCTACAAGACTTTGCCAACCAGTGGGCAAAGACACTAGCCAGATGGCTCAAAGAATGTATTTATTTGAAAAAAATGAATTTGCATAGGCCTTTATAGGCACATTCTACAAGAGCTGTAGCTACTTCAGCAGTTTTTCAGTCTACAGGTTCTATGGATGATTTGTGCAGCAGCAACTTGGGCTACCCCTCATACCTTTTATTACTCATTACAAATTGGATATAGCCTCCAGGGGAAGAGCATCCTTTGGTTCTGTGGTGCTCAGAAACATCCTTTCTTGAGTCCTCCCAAGGTCCTGGGTAGCTGAGGACTCTGTCCCATATGTTGAGGATAAAATGAAAATTTACATCAGATAAAGAAGTTGTATACTGTCCATAATGTTTCATCTGAGTTGTCCATTTTAATTTATCCTCGGCTGCTCTCCCTCCTTCCCCCTGCCCTTTGAAGCTTTTGATGGGGCACATAATGACTCCTTTTTCACTGGTGGTGTGTACAATTCCAGATATAGACTTTATGAAAGCTGTTGGGTTGCTGTGTTCTTTGTGTTTTCTACAAACTTTATCTGGGATAATTGGGAGAGGAACATTCCGTGTAAGGGTAAAACTGGAGAGTTTTTGGCCAGCGAGATCTGTAATAATGACAGAGTCAGATCCAATGCTCAGAACTGAACCCATATGTAGAGGATAAATGAAAATGGACAACACAGATTGGGCGTTATGGTGAGTACATACATTTTTTCCAAGTACCTGTTTCTTTCCCATAGAACCTCCAACATTTGCAGTCTACCTGAGGAAAAATTCTTTGGAGCCTGCTCCTAGTATAAAAATATCTATGCAAACACTTCCAAATAAAAATCCTAAATTGCCTAGACTTGGCATATTTGGGAGCCACACATGTCCTCCCATTGTTTCCTTGTGAATTGCTTATCAAGTCTTTCTTCCTGCGCTGATTGATTCCTGTAGTTATTGTGCAGTATTTTATGTCCTGTTAATTATCCCTATTAACAGCAGCTTCTGTTCTAGATTAATTTAAAAACTCTGCTAGAGCAGATAACTCACTTAAGATTCCCCTGTCCCTTTCTCTTTCCCTATACTTTGGTATTAGTCTCTGATAGGGAAAGCAGTCTCTAGCCTGCAGTCCAAATGTCTTTTTGACCTCTTCCCATTTTGTTACATTTCCTTTTCTAGTTTTGGTCCCAGTGCCTTGGTTCCTTTGCTAGCTTTTGCCAGTCAGTTCTAACCCCCCTCTTGCCCATTCTGTGTGCCACTAATTGCAGTCATCCCTATCAGCAGAATCCCCTTTCTCTATTCTTGCATTAGCTTAGTTAAGATATTTTCTGCTACTTATATTCATATTCTGTAAGGCTTTTCTCCTTTTGAATTTGCATCCAAAATCCCATTCTCCTTATTTCTTTAATTCCTCTAATGCTTTATCATCCCTCCAATTTGAATTATAGCTTTCTGCTTGTGTTGTGTATGAGCTTTAACTTTGGTGATCTAAAATATCCCTTCGAATCAGGTAATTTTAAACCACCTTGTTCTATTGGAAAGATCAATGTATCCCACTTGATCCTTACCCTCCCTAATAAAAATCCCTCAACTCTCTAATTACAGTCTGCAAATTCACCTCTAGTTGATAAAAAAAAAAAAAGCCTGAGCTGTACATAAAACTAAAGGGACTGAAAACATATTTAAATGATTGCATCTTATCCATACACAAGATCTTCCAGTTTCTCAGTTTTTGTATTCTTATTTATTCTCTTCCCACATATCCTTAGCTGCCATACAGAATCCTTTTTAACCCATACCGTTTAACTCCATTTTTGTCATGTGCCCATAAATATGGATATTGCTGAACCAATTCAGGTGTGTGGGTATATACTTTGCATCTATAGCCTTTGTTTTGTTTGCATTAATTTTGTATCAGGAAAAAAACAGGAAACTAACTGTGTTCCACAACACTCAGATGTCCTTTTCTGGTTTTAACAGGTACAGAATAATCTGCAAATAAAGCCAGCTTTTCTTGATTACCATGCTAATTATATGTAAGAGAGGAACCCTCGCACCTTTTGCCTCTGATCTCTCCTATATCTTACTAGTTAACCTTATTGTGTCAGGTGAATGCAAAACTTCCATTGCCCTACTCATAGCATTCAACACAGTAATCTGGATTTTTTCTCTGCAAGACCCACCAAAAGAATTGGTATTTTCTTACATCCTGCTTCCTTCTAGATCACTCTTCTATTAATGTCTTCAAATGTTTGCCTTCACTCCACCAAACTGCATACATCATATTAATCAATTTTGGCAAAACCTTTGCCATTCCTTTAACTGTTATAGACATAGACACTTTATAGTTATGGTTTAAAATTGAAATGGTCCTATATGAAGTTGGTCCTGATGGGTCTTTACCATCATTAGGTATAACAGCCACCACAGTTTTCTTCCAGGTTGTTGGTATTTCTCCTCCTCTTAGAATATTGTTAAGCAAAACCTTCCAGCTCTTTCACTTTCTTCCCTCCTAGCTTCCAAACGTTCAAAGGAATGCCATCTATTCCTGGGGCTGTTCACTAGTTTAGAGTTAATTGATTTTTCCAGGTCAAAATGTAGGCTTTTTTATGTGCTGGACAAAGTAACATGAGGCCCCATCATATTTCAGCTCCACATATAGCATGCATCTTATCTGGAGAGGGTCACTTGAACAGTAAACCAGAAGTTTGGGTTTACCTTCCTTTCGTGTATACCTTTGTTTTTAGGTGGATTTCTCAGGAGTGGCTTACCTGTGAAAGATCAATACAAGTTTTCCACCTTCACTGATACTGGTATAGGTAGCATGAGGCTTCCGTAAATGTGTACACACACCACACACACGTATATGTATCTATATGTATTTATATATATGTATTTATTTATATGTATATGTATTTATATGTATTTATTTATATGTATATGTATTTATTTATATGTATTTATATATATATATATATATATATATATATATATATATATATATATAGGTATATATGTATATATATATATATATATATATATATATATATATATATATATGTATATATATATATATATATACATATATATATATATATATATATACATATATATATATCTATATACATATATATATATATATATATATATCTATATACATAAAATACCTATGCATGCACATGCAAATTTCTTGCACACCTTCCTTCAGCTCTATTTGACATTTCTGTGGGGTGACACACTCAATAGTGCTAGTGAAGCTATATCTGTATAATGGCACATGCTAAGCAAAGTTATTTCTAAATCAGATGTCAATATTTCCTTTACAAATGAGAAGTCAGAGATACTAATGAAAGACTAAGTCACTGAAATCAATTATTAAATTTGCTTTTAGAATGTTAATTGCACAAAAGTATTTCTATGCCCATAGTGTTGTTTAGGTCCAAACTGCAGTGTAGGTAAATGTGAATAGTGGTCTGACTTCAAACAGGGCACAAAGTTAAGGAGAGCTAAGCCTTTAAATTCTTATGACAGGAATGATTAAGGACCTAAAAATAATTTTCTCCAAACAGAGCCAGCAAAAATGGTGATAAGGATTATACCAAGAAAATCGGACTATCCATAAAAAGGATGGCAGGCCTCCAGATTTATAACCTGCAGCCATCCATCTGCTCATCTAAAGTACATTGTACTTGACAACTGGGATAATGCACTGGCTACATCCCAGGCACCCCAAGTTCAGTTAGTGGCTCAGTAGTGTGAAGTGACAGAAGGAAAAGATGACCATGCTCGTACTTTGTTAGAGGTTGTGTACTTGAGTGCATCTTATGTTCAATCACTAGTGGAGACCAGGGGATGCACAGGGGGGAGCACTGAGTGACATATAAGGCAGGATGAGTGACACAAGGCAGG
The DNA here is from genome assembly GCF_019279795.1 of Protopterus annectens. Taxonomy (NCBI): domain Eukaryota; kingdom Metazoa; phylum Chordata; order Ceratodontiformes; family Protopteridae; genus Protopterus; species Protopterus annectens. Next base: position 577,301,696 of record NC_056749.1, read on the forward strand.
ATGATGTGCAAGCACATTCCCATTGTGTGTCCACCCCTAAGTGTTCAAGTACACATGGTAGGAAGGGGAAAAGTTAGGGCACAGCACAGAAAATATTCTTTGGCAGCAGGATGACTACACCACAGTTCTCAAATTTAAGAGCCCTGTTCTTGGGTCAGACAGAGCTCGGTCAATGCCAGAGCCATCTGGTAAAACCTGGAGCTGATGGTAGCCAGTAGACATCTGTGAGAAGGCAAAAAAAAACTTAAAAGAAAAAGTTACAGGAAATTGAAAATCATGAGAAGTACTGAGTGCCTTCCTTTTCTGCACCCAATTTGCCCATTTAGTCTGCCGTTGGGGTCAGGGCCCTCTGATCCTTTTGATCTCCAGTGGAGGCAAGAGTTGGCTATTGGGGAGTAGACCACTCTGAAGTTCCTGTGGGCTTTCTTGTCCCCATATACCTTGTTAGCCTGTTTAAGCTGCCTTTCTATGTGCATGTGTGCCTCTGCTAATGTACATCCTGTCACCCATGCAGCAGACCACTTGCACTCCAGACACTTCAGTCGCTTTTTGCTGTGGGCAATGTACCTTTTTTCCAGTAGGTGTCACCAGTGCAGCAAGCCAAGTGGCCTCCCTTCTGCCAGGTTGGTCAAGCTGATGTTGGCAAGTAACTATCATTCTACTAAGCCTGGTCCCTCCCATGCTGCTAGACAAACACAGGGTGTCTTCAGTGTAGTTAGGGGTTTATCATTCTGCACCATGTGGTTAGGTCACCCCTTACATTCCTCTACTAAAAACATCTAATGTCTTATCTGTCTCCCTGAACACGAGTTATCAGATCCACGGCCAGCAAATTAGACTTCATCTCAAAGGCTCAAGCTCCTTCTCTTTCCCATAATGCACCATCAACCACTCTGCCCTAAATTTCATCTGCTATGCTATATGACGGACATGTTCTCCAAGACTCTGCTTAAAGCATATAATTTTTTTCACTAATGGGGATTATTATTCACTTTTTGTAGAATACACAGGAAAACTATGTCCAAGGTGTAAAATCAACCAGGTTTATTGCACAACGCACAAATACAGCTACAGTCAGTTCACCAATGACCTAGGTTTCGTCTTCAAACACTGACTTCATCAGATTGGTGAACCAGTATTGAACAATTTATATAACACCTAATTAAAAACTAATTGATACTTTAATACACTTCATTAAATTACATAATTAGTACCAACATAAAAAAAAAAAACACAAAAAACCACACACTACCTGTGAACACTAATTCTACGAAAAAAAACACAAAATCGTATAAAAAATGAGATATGAATAATATTATATTACCCGAAGGTAAACCACATGAAAAATGAATGTAATGTATTGCTAATCCAACAAGTTATTGTAAATTTCGAAACTAAAAATTAATGAGCTATGAATTGTAAAAATGTATGAGTATACAAACATGTCTAGCAGAAATAAGTGTATGTGTATGTATTAAGTGTGAAATAATAAACTAATAAATATATCCCTAATTGTCATAATACTAATGACAATGAAATCCACATTGACCCACATCATGTTAGAAAATAATTCAATAAAACACAAGTCTACAAAGTAACATGTGAAACAGTCATATATATTAAAAATTTATGAAAAATTTATCAAAACAATCCACTAAACATATATACACTGATGATCTATTTAACTAAAAATGTGTATGTATGCTAAAATTGTTAACCACAAATATGTTTCATTCTAAGCCATGGCTTGATGGAAAGATATTCATTTAGCCCTGGGAATGTACAAGCATCTAATCTTATTTGCCATACTAATTCACTCATATCCAAGTGATACCGGGTGATCCTACCCTGTTGTTCATGAATCACATGGTGTATAACGCAAAATTTAAACTTGTGATTGTTGTTATCCATCACATGTCTTGCTAAGGCATTAGTGTTTTTTTTATGTTGTATATCAAGGATGTGTTCCTTAATCCTATCTCTAAAACGTCTACACGTCTTTCCCACATAAAATGCCTTGCAATCTTGGCACTTAGCTAGGTACACCACATTCTTGGTGTGGCAATCATAATGCCCACCAATAGAAATACCAGAATTATTAAACACTAATTTTTGTCCTGTTGTCAAAATGTGTGTGCAAGTTGTGCACCTGCCACATTTGAAATTACCCAATGCTTTTTTCCCCAATTTAGGGTAATGGACTGTACTTTTTTCAAAGATATCTTTAAATGACATGTCTTTTTTGAAAACAAACTTGAGTTTTTGAGTGAAAAGTGCATTTAAGTCCCTACTTTTTTGAAATATTTCCCAATACTTTTTAATTGTCTATTACAAATTCTGTATCTCCATTATAAGTTAGAATATATAAAATGGTATCACTGCCAAAGGTTGATCTACCATCACAACCTAAACAAAACCCAAACTTATCAATGTCAGATTTTAGTATTGATGGCATCACTTTAGTTTCTCTCTTGTGTTGGATTTCCTTACGTAAATCTGCACATAACTGGTCCGGATACCCTCTGTTAAGAAACAAACCTGTAATAAAATCCAATTCTACATGGAAGTCACTATCCTCACTAACCATGCATGCTGCCCTAACCATCTGCCCCTTAACAATCGCCCTCTTTTGATGGTTAGTGTGCCAACTGTCAAAGTGGAGATATGAATTTGAGAATGTAGCCTTTCTATAAATGTTAGATCTCATCAAGCCTGTAGAGTGATCATATGTCAACTTGACATCCAAAAATTCTATGGACGTGTCATTGATTTCATGGGTGAAATCTAAAAACCAGACAGTGTTGTTAATGTACTGTATAAAGGTATCTAACAAGAGTCTATCACCTACCCATACAATAAAGATATCGTGCAACAATCTTGAATATAGATGGATAAATGGACTAAACTCACTATTCAGGACAAATTTCGCCTCCCAAAATGCCATGATGTAATTAGCATAAATGGGGGTGCAAGCTGCCCCCATGGCAACTCCTGTCCGTTGCCTAAAGTAATGGCCCTCAAAATATAAAAAATTATTGTCCAACACTAATTCCATAAGTTTGACATATGCATTGATTTCTTCCTGTTCGTACACACCTGTAACATACAATTATTCCTCTAACCAGGCAAGTCCAACGTCATGTGGAATCACTGTAAATAAATTACAGACATCTATAGTAAAGTAAAATTTTTCGGGTACAACCAAATGTTTGATCATTTCTAAAAAGTGCCAAGAATCTTTTAATATGTACGGTAATTTACTTAAACCAACCCTCAATTTGTGGTCCAAAAACCGACTAATGAAGCTCACTTTGCTCCGCTTGCCATCCACAATAGGTCTAAATTTAACATTGTCAAGTCCTTTGTGGATTTTGGGTATTCCAAAAATCCCACTTACAACAGGGTATTCATTAATCAAAAAATTGTATTCGTCCTCACTTAACTCCCCTTGAAAAATCATATCATCCAAAAACAAATCTATTTTTCTATGGGCTATATTGATTTCATTAATACTTACTTCACTGTAATTGTCTTCCAACAACATGGACATCATAATACTAAAATAGTTCTGTTTGTTAACAATTGCAACCCCATTGCCCTTATCTGGCTTCATGATTCGTATACAACTCAATTCACTTAGTTTTGTCATCATTTCATGCTCATTTTTAGTCATATTCAGTTGTACTTTATCTTGCCTATGCCTAAAATGTTGTCTAAGATCTTGCTCACATATGTTTTCAAACATAGCCACTGTTGGGCTCATAACAGGATTGTAAATACTTGGATGTTATGTGATCCTATCTCGCCTACATTCTGACTGATGGGTTCGGTGCTGATCCCTCGGCTCCGACTCTGCACGCTTATGCCAAAGAGCGAAGTCTCTTATTGGCTGAGCTTACTATATCCCAGGATGCACCACTACCAGTCCCCCAGATATCGTTTGCCGCTAACTAGCAAAGACGTGGTCTCAAGCTGGCTGAGCTAAGTAGTGTTTTCACTAACTTTTTCTGTCAGGAATTTTCTAATTCTTTAACAAAAAGCTGTTTTAACAGCTATACTGTACTTTTGTGTGTGACTGGTTAATTTTTCTGTGGAAAATTTTGTGTGTGGTTGCGTGTTGGTTCTGACTAGAGGTCCCTTTGAGTTGTAGGGCCCTTTTCCTGTCAGTTAATTGCTTTAAATACTTAGGGATTCTTGGATCCCTTTAGTTGTTTTTTTTTTCCTGTTCTTGTCGGACGGGCTACCTTAATCGGCAACTGTAAACTATTATTGTAGTGACAGTTCTCTAAAAGAAAAAGAAAAAAGAAGTGTGTGTTTTTCTGTGATAGTTACTAAACTTGTTGCTATAATGTCACAGGCTCCTAGGCCTTCGGGCTTTAAGAAGTGCACTAAGTGCAGCTTTAAAATGTCAATCACAGATGATCACTCTCTCTGTGTGTATTGTTTGGGCGCCAAACATTTGCAGGAGTCCTGCAGCGTATGTCACGCGTTTTCCTCGAGGGTCCTCCAAGAGAGGAAAAATAAACTTATTTTGAAAGGCCTTATAAAACCCTCTTTTGAAGAAGCATTAGCATCCTCTCCTTCTCCTGCTAAAAAGAAAAGGGCGTCGGCTCCGACCAGTCCGTCGGACCAGACTGCCAAAAGACATAGGCAGGCTTCTCCTTCGGCTCCACGGACTTCGGAGCCGAGGGTGGAACGGTCTGCCTTGATGCCTCCAGTCTCGACTCCTCTGGGTTCGGAGCCGACGGCTGGAGCATCGAGAGGCGGGTCACCTTCATCGGCTCCACTGATCTCGGAGCCGATGAAGGTTGTCCGCTCAGACACTTCCTCCTCGGCGCCGAAGTCCTCTTCGGCACCAATGGAAATTGGCTTGGACACTCCTTCGGTGCCGATAGTTATCGAGTCGCCTCGGAGCCGGTCCCATAGTCCCTTGGAGCCGTTGGAGAGACCTACTCGGACCCGTTCGGTCTCTTCCAGGTCATCAAGAATGTCAGATTCGGACATAGACAGGGTGCTCCAAAGACTGTTCCAGTCCCCAGTCTTTCAAAAATTTGTTTCGGCTCCGACCCAATTGGCTTCGGAGCTGATAGCCCACTCCATTGCCATTCCTCCTCCGACCGCTTTGGCTCCGTCGGAGCAGGTGCTGGTGGAGCCAGTAGAGATCCTAGGGTCGGCTCCGACCTTTACTCCAACCCCGGCCTTCGGGTCCGAGTTTAGCACGCGGACTTCTTCGGCCGGACCCGGGGGTGATGTTTCGGGACCAATGTTGTCTGTTCCGAGCCTCCCTCTCGGTGCTTCGGCCGCGGGACTTCCGTCTGCTATCATGGCTCCGGGGACCGGACACTCCCAGGTTTCTGGAGGTCCGGCTTTCAGAGCTATGAGGAGTGCCTTGGCCAAGTCTTCTTCGGCCATCTCTACGGCTTTACCGGCACCTTCCCTGGGCATGGAGACTGGGTCTTTGGCAGTTCCCCTGTCTCTAGGCAGCGGAGCCCCGGGGCCTGAGGTTACCCCCACTGGGGGTTCCCCTCCTCCTGAGGGTTCTTCGGAGTTGTCTTCGGAGGAGCCCCCAAGGAAGAGATCGTGCAAGAGGAAGCATGTGGACTCCCCCGAATCTCTTACATCGGACACTGATCTTGATGATGCGGAGGGGTCCCCAAAGTCGTCCTCGGATGATGTCTCATTTGCAGACATTCTAGAGATCATTAAGCAACGAGGCGGCTGGATTTCCAAACCCCCCTCCGCTGATGAGTCAGTGCTTCTCAAGGCCTTCGGGGCTCAGCCCTCCGCCTCCTGGGTGTCTCCGCCCTTCGACGAGCTCCTGGATTTGGTTTGTCGGGCGTGGGAACATCCAGATACTGTGGAACCAGTGCCTTCTCGCCCTAACAAATTTTTGTCTGCCCCACCCGAGAAGGAGTTCTTGAAGGCGTGGCTGTAGATGCCATGGTGGTGGCATCTGCTACACAGCAGGACATGGCAGAGGCTTCAACGTCCGTCCATCCTCCTAATAAGGAGTCTAGGAGCATGGACGATGCGGAAGCGCACCCTGACTTCAGCGGCCTTTACTCTGAGGTCCCTGAATTATTTGGCACATTTCACCAGACTACAGAGGGATCTGGTCAAGGAGCTGTCAGACTCCCTCTCAGGTAACCTACCTGAGCAGCTAGCCCAGTCGGTTAGCTCTCAGTTGGCTATCCTTACCTCGATTTCAAACTCATCCATGAGGCTCATTTCATATGCGGCCGAAGGGGCGGGCAGAGCGGCAGGCACAGGCGTGGCTCTACGGAGACAAGCCTGGCTCCGTTTGTGTCATTTCGCGGAGGCCTTCAAGTCTTCCTTTGCCGACGCTCCCTTTGATGGGTCCTCCTTGTTTGGACCCAAGGTAAAAGACACTCTTACCCGCTGTGAGCAAGAGGGAAAAACTTTATCTGCAGTAGGAGCACGTTATTCCACTCCCTTTCGGCCTTATCCCAAGGCTAGAAGAGGAGGGAAGATGTGGTTCCGCAAATCACAGAAGTCCTTTCCTCAACAGCAGGAAGATTCCCTTTCCAGAGGCAGAGGACGGGGAAATTTTTCTGGGAGACGCCGTCCCAGAGGCGGCAGAGGGCCCCGCAACACTGGAGACCGCGAGTCCTTTCGTGGCTCTTCAGCCTCCCACACTTCATGAGGGATTGCCCAGCTGTGCTGCTCTGGAGCCAGTCGGGTGCCGTTTTGCCAAGCACCTAAAAGCCTGGGAGTCCATTACTCAGGACAGATGGGTGCTTCGGATCATTGCCGGAGGTTATACCATTCCCTTCACACACTCACCCCCACCGTCCAAAAAAATCCCGGACCCACCACCCAGTCAAAGGGAAATTGCAGCCGCAGAAGCTTCAAAGCTGCTAGAAAAAGGAGTCATCCAACTGGTCCCCACAGACCATATCGGATCCGGAAATTACTCAAGGTTCTTTTTAGTGCCAAAAAAGACAGGGGACCTGAGACCCATTTTGGATCTCAGCAAACTCAACCAGTCCGTCATGAACTCCAAATTCCGAATGGTTACTTTGCAATCCATTCTCCCATTGTTGGAGAAGGATGTTTGGATGTGCTCCATAGATCTCAAGGATGCCTATTATCACATACCGATACATCAGGCGTCCAGGAGGTATTTGCGCTTCAGCCTGGGAGACAGTCATTTCCAATTTTGTGCTCTGCCCTTTGGTCTCACCACAGCCCCCAGGGTGTTCACCAAGTGTTTGGCAGTAGTGACTGCTCACCTGAGGAGTCTCGGATTCCAAGTGTTTCCCTATCTGGACTGGCTCCTGACTGCCACCACCAGGCATCTACTACTAGAGAACCTACAAGCCACCATCTCCCTGGGTGCTTCCCTGGGAATTACATTCAATTGGTCAAAGTCTGTCTTGCTGCCCTCTCAGCGCATAAGATTCATAGGAGCAGAGATAGACTCAAAATTGATGCGAATCTTCCTTCCGACCGAAAGGATTCAAACATTACAAGGTCAAGTCCAGCCCTGCTTCTAAGATCAAAAGCCCCAGCCGGGTTGGTCCTGCAACTTTTAGGTTCAATGTCTGCCACTGTTCTCCTAGTTCCTCTGGCAAGATTGCACATGAGGATTCTTCAGTGGCTGTTATCGACACAATGGTCTTTTCAGGATCTCCCCCTCAATCATCACATTCTGATTACAGAAACGTGCAAACGGGACCTCCGCTGGTGGCTTCAGCCATCCAATCTGAATCTGGGAAGACCTTTTGTTATACCCCCTCCAGTGGCCACCTTGACAACGGATGCCTCCCAGACTGGGTGGGGGGGGGCATTGTCTGGGCAGGTCAGTTCAGGGTTCTTGGCTTCCAGACGAAACATTTCTCCATATCAATGTGTTGGAAATGAGGGCTGTACTTCTGTCCCTACAAGCCCTCCACAAGTTTCTCCCTCAAGGCATTATCGCTATCCACACAGACAACATGTCGGTGGTCTGGTATCTAAACAAACAAGGAGGGACCAAATCTTACCCCCTTTGCAGAGAAGCCATGAGGGTGTGGGAATGGGCAGTAGCTACCAACCGCTTCCTGGTAGCGACCCACATTCCAGGAAAATCCAATGTATTGGCAGACAGACTAAGCAGGATGATTCTCTCTCCTCACGAGTGGTCCCTGAACGAAACAGTAGCAGCTCAGGTTTTCGAAAGATGGGGGACTCCGTGCTGCGACCTGTTTGCAACACCACAAAACACGAAGTGCAAAAGGTTCTTTTCCTTGACTCCGCATCAGGGGGAGGCAGCTACGGATGCTCTAGTCCAACCTTGGCCAACAGGACTACTTTATGCTTTTCCTCCGGTTCCACTCCTCCCCAAAGTCATCCAGAAAGCTTCCCAATTGGGGTCCACAATGATTCTAATTGCTCCGTACTGGCCTCGTCAGGTATGGTTCCCCTACCTAAAGAAATATGCTCTGGACGATCCTTGGTTTTTGGATCTAACTCCGGACCTTCTGATGCATCAGTCGGGACAACAGCACCAGTCCCTTCGCACCTTGAAATTAACAGCTTGGCTCCTCCACTTCCGACTTTAGTCAGAAATCACACTTTGGACCCGGAAGTTATTCACATTTTATCTTCAGCCCACAAACCCACCACTAAGAAATTGTATCTCAGTAAGTGGAAGAGGTTTGCTATCTGGGCTCAACTCAGGGGCTTAGATCCTATTACTGCCCCGATACCAGAGGTCTTGAAATTTTTAACATCCTTGTTTAATCAAGGATCTTCAGTCTCTACTATTAAAGTCCAACTAGCAGCTATCTCCAAATTTCACAAATCCATAGACCCACCGTTGATGAGCAGCAGATTATGCAAAACTTTCATGAAAGGTGCTGTGCTTTTAAGACCCCCAGTTTTTCAACCTGCGCCTCCGTGGGATCTTGATTTGGTGCTTCGTGTCTTAACATCTTCCCCCTTTGAACCGGCTGCTACATGTGAGTTGAAATATCTGTCTTGGAAAACTGCCTTCTTAGTTGCAATGACCTCTGCAAGAAGAGTTTCAGAACTTTAAGCCCTATCTATCAAACCACCGTACTTGATTTTTCACAAGGATAGAGTATCACTTAGGCCTAATCCATCCTTTGTTCCAAAAGTTTGTTCTAATCTCTGTCTCCAACAATCTCTAGAGCTACCAGTTTTCTTTCCAAAATTTTCAAACAAAGCGGAATACACCTTGCATACATTGGATGTTCACAGGCAATTGCGCTTCTATCTAGACAGGACTCAACAAATTCGAAAAACAGATCAATTGTTTGTGTCCTTTTCAGATAATAAATTGGGTAAAACCATCACTAAAGCTACTATTTCCAAATGGATTAGAGATTGCATAACTCAGGCTTATTCCTCTTCAGATAAGCAACTTACAACATCTGTCAAAGCTCACTCTACCAGAGCTATGGCTACCTCTATTGCGTTTCATTCCAAGCTCGCTATTTCTGAGATTTGTGCTGCGGCTACTTGGTCCAACCCGCACACTTTCATTTCCCACTATAAATTGGATGTGGCATCTAAAGGGCGAGCATCATTTGGTTCCACGGTACTCAGGAGTGTTTTCCAGTGAGCCACCCAGGATTCAGGTGCTAGGGACGCTGTCCCATCAGTCAGAATGTAGGCGAGATAGGATCACATAACATCTTTTAGTTATGTACTCACCATAACTTCAGATGTTTGGGATCCATCTCTACATTCTAATACCCACCCTCCTTCCCCTGCCTTGGAGATCAGAAGAGATTGAGCGGTTTGAGTTCTACGTTTTATCTTGCATCATCTGTCAATGTTATATAAGCAGTGCGTGCGTGTGTGCATGTATGCGGACAAACTAGATCTGGGGGACTGGTAGTGGTGCATCCTGGGATATAGTAAGCTCAGCCAATAAGAGACTTCGCTCTTTGGCATAAGCGTGCCGAGTCGGAGCCGAGGGATCGGCTCCGAACCCATCAGTCAGAATGTAGGCGAGATGGATCCCAAACATCTGAAGTTATGGTGAGTACATAACTAAAAGTTTTGTAATATTGTTGGTAAATCCACCATATGTGGTGTTCCCCTCGTTACCAAATAATACCTTTAAATTCATCTTACGTGTAAATAATTTCAGATCAATCCGTGTATTAACAATATTCCCTCTTCTGCAAGGTACAAAATTAAAACCTTTTGAAAACAATTCAGCATAATCACTATCAATGTCTACGCTTGAATAATTGTAAACCTTAAAATCGTGCGCTCTATTGTATAAAATCTTTGGATTGCTTAGTTTACCAGCACTATTTCTTGCAACAACTAAGTCACCATTGAAAAGTTCCTCCAGGTGACTTGAAAGTGACGGAGAAGAGAAAGAGGAAAAGAAAGAACACCAGTTAGGTTCAAGGACCACATCATTGTTTGTAGACTGTTGGTCCACATAACACACCTCAAAGGCCCTACCTTTTTCAGTGTAATTCCCACAGTTATTGGATCCACCTAAATTTAATTCATATTGTATAGTAGTGCCCTCATTAGGAGCATTAACAACAATTTTAGTGCCACTATCAAGATTGTCAATACATTCGCACACAAGATTGTGTGTACTCATGTCCAATAAAGGATCATCAAAAGTAACTAAATCGTTTACCAAGGGTACATTGATTAATGAATCCAATACTCGTACTGTGTTGCTATGTACAGAGATATTACTCTTACATAAATTAAAACCATTTTTGTCCACACTGGTACAAGTAGACTCTGATAAGTACAGTTTTAAAATTGTTACACTACCACCATCCCCAACATTACAAGCATCAGCAAAAAAATTATTGGTATCTACATCAGTGTCATTCACATTATCATCTATAAGGTTCAAATTGTTATTAAACATATTGTCCACGTTGTCGATAGTTCGTGTTGTACCGTTTTTACATGTGTCCGTGGCCCCTTCTTCCCCGTACAATTCACAAAGTGTAAGACTATCTTCACTGAACCGTTGGTGTAAATTGCAAACACAAACAGTATTGGAAAGACAAGTGTCACAATATATGTGCTTCAAAGGAGTGTGGGAAGGCGTACTTTTACTGCCTTTTGTTTGCTTTTGTCCAACCCCACTGTGGACCGTTGGGTTGATTGTTTTTGGGTCGTGCTCCCGTCCACATTTCTTGCTTGTCTTCTTGTTCCAGCCCGTGGTTCCGAAGTCGTTCGGAACGTCTTAAACCATCGCCTAAAGGGTCCTCATCGACAACAGTTGGACTATTTAAATCCTTTTGTGATTCCAACGCGCTGACATCGTATGACCTCCGCCTGTGATTGGATTTTCCTTTCTTCTCAGTGTGTTTTTGAATTTCCCTTTCCGTATGCGGATATATAACTCTGCTTTCATATATCTTAATATCTCGCTGCAATTTCTGTAATTTTTTGTTGTATATAGCATCACAGCTTTTGTTAATGTCCTTGATTATATTCACATAATTGGTATAGTACTGATCGAATAGTAAATCTTGAACAATTTTAGTATTGATGTCATCAAGTTCTTTCAACAAATGGTCAATCTTAATTTTATTATATTTAACCATGATCTCCATAATCCGGGTTCCTGTGACATCAAATAATTTGTGTAACTCGCAGACCATTTCTTGATTTTTTATCACATCCGTTGGGGTACCTCCAGACCCGCAAGCCTTTGGGAACCATTTCCAACTCAATGTTCCCGTTCAAGTAACTATTCTCTATGTAAGTTCTTTTTAACTTGAACAATTTCAGTTCAAACATAGACAAAAATTCAGTTAATGATCTAGTTTTGGTGCTGTTAGATTGAACAATTGGAACACTGTCTTTTTGAAATGTAAAATTAACTCTCCATTGCTCACAATGGTTTGTAAAATTAGTTTTATCAAATAGAGTGTTACTTAACCTATCAGCAGGTTTGACACTCAAACCAGTTTCAGTTCCCCTCTCCGATGAGTTAAAGAAAGTGTTCTCAGGAGTGTTTTGGGTAAGCGGCAAACCCAAGCTGCTCCCGGTAGCTGTTACTGGTAAATGGTTCTCCCTCTCCACTAATTTTTGAATTTGAGCCGAATGCTCCTCAAGTTGCTCATGAATGCGTTGCAATAACACCTTAAGGTCGACTGTCGGAATACCGCCTTCCATGTCAAGAACAAACTGAGAAACAAGTCCAACTGGCAATACGTTGAATAAACAGGAAAACGATGTCCAAGGTGTAAAATCAACCAGGTTTATTGCACAACGCACAAATACAGCTACAGTCAGTTCACCAATGGACCTAGGTTTCGTCTTCAAAACACTGACTTCATCAGATTGGTGAACCAGTATTGAACAATTTATATAACACCTAATTAAAAACTAATTGATACTTTAATACACTTCATTAAATTACATAATTAGTACCAACATAAAAAAACAAAAAACACACACTACCTGTGAACACTAATTCTACGAAAAAAAACACAAAATCGTATAAAAAAATGAGATATGAATAATATTATATTACCCGAAGGTAAACCACATTTTATTTGCAGTTGGTTTACCAGGATAGTCCATTGGGCCAAAAAGAACCCATTTTCAATGGAGTCCTGGGGAGAAAAGCTCCAAAAACAGACAAACTAGGTACATACAGAAGACTTCAACTAATAATTATACAAAAACTAATACAAATTTATACAAAAACTAGACTTCAAAAACAGACAAATTAGGTAATTACAAGGATTGCTAATAATAATTATACAAAACTAAGGATAATACATTTGAGTTCAAATTTCAGAAATCATTCACACTATAGTTAGTGAAAGATAATGTGAAGTGAATATGCTGAGCAAAAGACATTATATGCAGACTGGGTATTTAGTAGGGAACATAAGCTTTGTGAGGAGAAGTAAGTAACATGAGTGTGAAGGGAGGATAGAAATATCGTATATTTATGAGGGGTGGGAACGAGCATGAAAAATGAATGTAATGTATTGCTAATCCAACAAGTTATTGTAAATTTCAAAACTAAAAATTAATGAGCTATGAATTGTAAAAATGTATGAGTATACAAACATGTCTAGCAGAAATAAGTGTATGTATTAAGTGTGAAATAATAAACTAATAAATATATCCCTAATTGTCATAATACTAATGACAATGAAATCCACATTGACCCACATCATGTTAGAAAATAATTGGATATATTAATCAATGTACCCTTGGTAAACGATTTAGTTACTTTTGATGATCCTTTATTGGACATGAGTACACAGTCTTGTGCGTGAATGTATTGACAATCTTGATAGTGGCACTAAAATTGTTGTTAATGCTCCTAATGAGGGCACTACTATACAATATGAATTAAATTTAGGTGGATCCAATAACTGTGGGAATTACACTGAAAAAGGTAGGGCCTTTGAGGTATGTTATGTGGACCAACAGTCTACAAACAATGATGTGGTCCTTGAACCTAACTGGTGTTCTTTCTTTTCCTCTTTCTCTTCTCCCTCACTTTCAAGTCACCTGGAGGAACTTTTCAATGGTGACTTAGTTGTTGCAACAAATAGTGTTGGTATACTAAGCAATCCGAAGATTTTATACAATAGAGCGCACGATTTTAAGGTTTACAATTATTCAAGCGTAGACATTGATAGTGATTATGCTGAATTGTTTTCAAAAGGTTTTAATTTTGTACCTTGCAGAAGAGGGAATATTGTTAATACACTGATTGATCTGAAATTATTTACACGTAAGATGAATTTAAAGGTATTATTTGGTAACGAGGGGAACACCACATATGGTGGATTTACCAACAATATTACAAAACCAAGTATTTACAATCCTGTTATGAGCCCAATAGTGGCTATGTTTGAAAACATATGTGAGCAAGATCTTAGACAACATTTTAGGCATAGGCAAGATAAAGTACAACTGAATATGACTAAAAATGAGTATGAAATGATGACAAAACTAAGTGAATTGAGTTGTATACGAATCATGAAGCCAGATAAGGGCAATGGGGTTGTAATTGTTAACAAACAGGACTATTTTAGTATTATGATGTCCATGTTGTTGGAAGACAATTACAATGAAGTAAGTATTAATGAAATCAATATAGCCCATAGAAAAATAGATTTGTTTTTGGATGATATGATTTTTCAAGGGGAGTTAACTGAGGACGAATACAATTTTTTGATTAATGAATACCCTGTTGTAAGTGGGATTTTTGGAATTCCCGAAATCCACAAAGGACTTGACAATGTTAAATTTAGACCTATTGTGGATGGCAAGCGGAGCAAAGTGAGCTTCATTAGTCGGTTTTTGGACCACAAATTGAGGGTTGGTTTAAGTAAATTACCATACATATTAAAAGATTCTTGGCACTTTTTAGAAATGATCAAACATTTGGTTGTACCCGATAAATTTTAACTTTACTACAGATGTCTGTAATTTATTTACAGTGATTCCACATGATGTTGGACTTGCCTGGTTAGAGGAACAATTGTATGTTACAGGTGTGTACGAACAGGAAGAAATCAATGCATATGTCAAACTTATGGAATTAGTGTTGGACAATAATTTTTTATATTTTGAGGGCCATTACTTTAGGCAGCGGACAGGAGTTGCCATGGGGGCAGCTTGCGCCCCCATTTATGCTAATTACATCATGGCATTTTGGGAGGCGAAATTTGTCCTGAATAGCGAGTTTAGTCCATTTATCCATCTATATTCAAGATTTATGAACGATATCTTTATTGTATGGGTAGGTGATAGACTCTTGTTAGATACCTTTATACAGTACATTAACAACACGGTCTGGTTTTTAGATTTCACCCATGAAATCAATGACACATCCATAGAATTTTTGGATGTCAAGTTGACATATGATCACTCTACAGGCTTGATGAGATCTAACATTTATAGAAAGGCTACATTCTCAAATTCATATCTCCACTTTGACAGTTGGCACCCTAACCATCAAAAGAGGGCGATTGTTAAGGGGCAGATGGTTAGGGCAGCACGCATGGTTAGTGATCATAGTGACTTCCATGTAGAATTGGATTTTATTACAGGTTTGTTTCTTAACAGAGGGTATCCGGACCAGTTATGTGCAGATTTACGTAGGGAAATCCAACACAAGAGAGAAACTAAAGTGATGCCATCAATACTAAAATCTGATATTGATAAGTTTGGGTTTTGTTTAGGTTGTGATGGTAGATCAACCTTTGGCAGTGATACCATTTTATATATTCTAACTTATAATGGAGATACAGAATTTGTAATAAAGACAATTAAAAAGTATTGGGAAATATTTCAAAAAAGTAGGGGCTTAATACACTTTTCACTCAAAAACTCAAGTTTGTTTTCAAAAAAGACATGTAATTTAAAGATATCTTTGAAAAAAGTACAGTCCATTACCCTAAATTGGGGGAAAAAGCATTGGGTAATTTCAAATGTGGCAGGTGCACAACTTGCACACATTTTGACAACAGGACAAAAATTAGTGTTTAATAATTCTGGTATTTCTATTGGTGGGCATTATGATTGCCATACCAAGAATGTGGTGTACCTAGCTAAGTGCCAAGATTGCAAGGAATTTTATGTGGGAAAGACGTGTAGATGTTTTAGAGAGAGGATTAAGGAGCACATCCTTGATATACAACATAAAAAAAACACTAATGCCTTAGCAAGACATGTGATGGATAACAACAATCACAAGTTTAAATTTTGTATTATACACCATGTGATTCATGATCAACAGGGTAGGATCACCCGGTATCACTTGGATATGAGTGAATTAGTATGGCAAATAAGATTAGACGCTTGTACATTCCCAGGGCTAAATGAATATCTTTCCATCAAGCCATGGCTTAGAATGAAACATATTTGTGGTTAACAATTTTAGCATACATACACATTTTTAGTTAAATAGATCATCAGTGTATATATGTTTAGTGGATTGTTTTGATAAATTTTTAATATATATGACTGTTTCACATGTTACTTTGTAGATGTGTGTTTTATTGAATTATTTTCCAACATGATGTGGGTCAATGTGGATTTCATTGTCATTAGTATTATGACAATTAGGGATATATTAGTTTATTATTTCACACTTAATACGTACACATACACTTATTTCTGCTAGACATGTTTGTATACTCATACATTTTTACAATTCATAGCTCATTAATTTTTAGTTTCGAAATTTACAATAACTTGTTGGATTAGCAATACATTACATTAATTTTTCATGTGGTTTACCTTCGGGTAATATAATATTATTCATATCTCATTTTTTATACGATTTTGTTTTTTTTCGTAGAATTAGTGTTCACAGGTAGTGTGTTTTTTTTGTGTTTTTTTTTTTTTTATGTTGGTACTAATTATGTAATTTAATGAAGTGTATTAAAGTATCAATTAGTTTTTAATTAGGTGTTATATAAATTGTTCAATACTGGTTCACCAATCTGATGAAGTCAGTGTTTGAAGACGAAACCTAGGTCATTGGTGAACTGACTGTTGCTGTATTTGTGCGTTGTACAATAAACTGGTTGATGTAATGGGATCCTATCTCGCCTACATTCATGACAGATGGGTTCGGAGCCGATCCATCGGCAACTTATATACTAGCACGAAGTCTCTCATTGGCTGGGCTATACCCTATCCCAGGATGCACTACACCTGCTTCCTCAGATCTCGTTTGCCGCTTTACAAGCTGGACGTGGTCTCGACTTGGCTGGAGCTAAGTGTTTATTTTTACCTTTATTGGTCCTTGACCTTGGGGTTTTTTGTCATATATTAACCAAACAGCTGTTTTAACAGCTTCTTTATACTATTTGTGAAGTTTGAGTGCTGAGTGTCGTCTGGTACTTGTTCCTTTTTTTCTGTCGGGCAAGGCCCGTTTTAGTTAGAGGGCCCTTGCCCTATTCTTGTGTACTACTTTAGTTAAAAGCCCTTTTGTACTATTAAATTTAATTCCTTTGTGGTTATTTGTCTTTTCGGGCCAAGCCCGTTTAAATTAGAGGGCTTTGGGCCGTTGTATTTTTTGTCAGTTTGTGAGGTAAATTCCTCTAAGTGCTTGCGCCAGTGAGTCTCGCGCTTGTCAGTTGGCGCTTCTGTCTTTATAGTGCTTGATTTTGTGGTGAACTCTATTTGTTGTAGTACCTGTACTATGTCTAAAGAACAAAAGTCAGGGTTTAAAAAATGCACTAGGTGCAGTTATAAAATGTCCATAACAGACAGCCATTCAATTTGTGTTTATTGTTTGGGGCCGAAACATCTACAAGAGACTTGTAGCGTATGTCATGCTTTTTCTGCTAGAGTTCTTCAAGAACGTAAGAACAAGCTTATTTTAAAAGGGCTTATTAAACCCTCCTTTGAGGAAGCTTTGAATCCTCCTGTTGCTTCCAAAAAGAAAAGATCGTCGGCTCCGACAAGTCCGTCGGAGCCGACTTCTAAAAAGGAAAAGTTGACCTCTTCTTCCTCGGCTCCACTGACTTCGGGGCCGAGTGTCGAAGAGTCTGCCTCGATACCTCCTACTTCGGCTCCATTGGCATTGGAGCCGCAAGTTGGAGTATCGAGAGGTGAATCACCTCCATCGGCTCCAATGGCTTCGGAGCTGGTAGAAGTGTGCAGCTCAGACTCTTCCCCCTCGGCTCCGAAGAAGGCTTCTTCGGTGCCGATGGTGGTCCATGAGGTGGTGGAGTCGGCACCGACAGTATTGGAGCCGTTTCGGAGCCGGTCCCCTTCTCCCTTGGAGCCGAGAGGAAAGTCTTCTCGAGTGTCTACCTCCTCTAAATCCTCGAGACTATCAGATTCGGACCTGGATAGGGTTTTACAGAGGCTCTTCCAATCTCCAGTGTTTGCTAAAATGGTCTCGGCTCCAGCACAGTTTGCTTGAGCCGATCCTCCCCGACACATTTGATTCCTCCTCCAACCTCCTCTGAGTTGTTGGAGCCGGTGGTGGTGGAGCAATGTGGAGCCATACGGTCGGAGCAGAGACCCCTATCAGGCCTTTCGGCTCCGACCATGCTTCCTACCCTGTCCTCCGGTTCAGGGTTTGGTACTCGACCTCTACAGCCGGGCCGAGGGAACACTTTGGGATTAGGTGCTTCGGTGCCTAGTCTTCCTCTCGGAGCATCGGCTGCTGGAATTCCCAGTGCCATCGTGGCCTCTAGACCAGTGACTTCCTTGGATTCTGGAGGTCCGGCCTTTGAGGCCATGAGGAGCGTGCTGGCCATGCCTTTGCCGGTTCAACTAGACTCTACCTCACCGTCCCTAGATTTGGAGACTGGTGCCTCTGTTGCGTTGCAGCCCCCCGGCAGCGGGGCCCAGGGCCTGAGGATACCCCAATCGGGTTCCCTTCTTCCGGGTGGTCCGTCCGAAACTGCTTCGGACGAACCCCCACGGAAGAAACTGTGTAAGAGGAAGCACGTAGACTCCCAAGATGAGTCTATTACATCGGATACTGACCTCGATGACGCTGAAGGGTCCCCCAAATCATCTTCGGATGATATCTCCTTCTCAGATATCTTGGAGATTCTGAGACAGAGAGGTGACTGGCAAGCCAAAACCCCTTCAACTGAGGAGTCAGTCTTCCTCAAGGCCTTTGGGGCCCAGCCCTCCGCCTCCTGGGTGTCTCCGCCTTGATGAACTCCTTGATTTGGTTTCTCGAAGGGTGTGGGAACACCCTGATTCTGTGGAACCGGTGCCTGCGAGGCCCAATAAATTCTTGTCAGCTCCCCCCCAGAAAGAATTTCTCACAAAGGGTGTACCGGTAGATGCTTTGGTGGTGGCTTCTGCCACACAGCAGGACGTGGCAGAGGCTTGACGTCTATTCATCCTCCTAATAAAGATTCTAGGAGTATGGATGGATGCGGAAGCGTACCCTGTCCTCAGCGGCCTTTACCTTACGGTCGCTGAATTATTTATGTCATTTTACGAGGCTCCAAAGGGATCTTCTCAAAGAGCTAAATGACTCCTTGTTGGTAATCTACCTGAAGCGCTGGCCGACTGTTGGCGCACAGATGACTACTCTTTGTTCTATTGTTAACTCGTCCATGAGGCTCATCTCGTATGCGGCTGAGGGGGCGAGTAGAGCAGCGGGAACAGGCGTTGCCCTTAGGAGACAAGCCTGGTTATGCTTGTGTTCGTTTACGGAGGCCTTCAAGTCTTCCTTCGCCGGCCTTTGATGGGTCATCTTTGTTTGGACCCAAGGTGAAGGACACACTAACTCAGTGCGAACAGGAGGGCAAGACTTTGACTGCCGTTGGGGCCCGTTATTTCGCTCCTTCCAGGCCTTATCCCAAGGCTGGGAGAGGAGGGAAAATGTGGTTTAAAAAATCCCAAAAGTCTTTCTCTACTCCACCCAGTGATTCCCCCTCCAGAGGCAGGGGGGGGGGGGATTATGGAAGATGCCGCCCCAGAGGTGGCAGAGGCCCCCGTAACTCTGGAGACCGCGATTCCTTTCGTGGTTCTTCATACAACCAGCGTTCCTGAGTGGTTGCCCGACTGTGCAACTCCGGAGCCAGTCGGGGGTCGCTTTGCAGCGCATCCACAAGCTTGGGAATCCATAACAAGCGATCAGTGGGTGCTTCGCATTATTACCGGAGGATATATCATCCTTTTCAACAAACCCCCCCTTTCTTTAAGGGAAATCCCGGACGTGCCACCCAGTCAGCGGGATCAGGCAGCATTAGAAGTTTCAAAGCTGCTGGAAAAAAGAGCCATCCAGCCTGTCCCCATCGACCAGATCGGATCAGGAACTTACTCAAAATTATTTTTGGTACCAAAAAAGACAGGGGACTTCAGGCCCATATTGGACCTCAGTTCATTGAATCGTTTCGTCAAGAAGTCCAAATTCCGAATGGTCACTCTTCAATCTATTCTTCCTTTGCTGGAAAAAGATGCATGGATGTGCTCGATAGATCTCCAGGACGCTTACTATCATATTCCCATAGCTCAAGAGTCCAGGAGACATTTACGCTTCCTCGGTGCCAGTCATTTCCAATTCGAGCACTGCCCTTTGGTCTCACCACAGCCCCAGGGTGTTCACCAAGTGTCTGGCAGTGGTAACTGCTCACCTGAGAAGTCTGGGATTCCAGGTGTTTCCTTACCTAGACGACTGGCTCCTTACAGCCACCTCCGAGCATCTACTTCTCCAAGCGCTCAGAGCCACGTTCACCTTGGGCCGTTTCTTGGGGATCACATTCAATTTGCAAAAATCTGTACTACAGCCTTCTCAGCGTATTACCTTCATAGGCGCAGACTTAGACACAAAAAGAATGCGCGCCTTTTTACCGCCAGCAAGAATTCAGATCTTACAAGATCAAGTCAAATCCTGCCTTCACTTACAGAGAGCCCCGGCCCATCGGATCCTACAACTGTTGGGCTCGATGGCGTCGACTATACTTCTAGTTCCCTTGGCCAGACTTCACATGCGAATTCTACAATGGCTACTGTCGGTTCAATGGTCTTATCAGGAACTGCCCTTGAACCACTTAATCATAATCACGGAAAGTTGCCGTCGAGATCTGCGTTGGTGGCTTCTACAGTCAAATCTCGACCAAGGGCAATCCTTTATTCCTCAACGTCCTGTTGCCACTGTGACCACGGACGCCTCCCAGGTAGGGTGGGGGGGGTCATTACCTGGACAGGTCGGTCCAAGGCACATGGCAGATCCAGGAAACACATTTGCATATCAATGTCCTGGAGATGAGAGCGGTACTATTGGTACTCCAAGCTCTCCATCACGCTCTCCCACAGGGCCCAGTTGTGATCCTTTCCGACAACATGTCGGTAGTATGGTACATAAACAAGCAAGGGGGTACCAAGTCTTACCCACTATGCAGAGAAGCCATGAGACTTTGGCACTGGGCGGTAGCTACCAACCGCTTTCTAATGGCAACGCACATACCGGGGAAGTCCAATGTGATTGCGGACAGATTAAGCAGGACCATTCTCTTGCCCCACGAGTGGTCCCTCAATCAGAGTATAGCTGCGAAAATCTTCGACAGATGGGGTCTTCCTTGCTGCGACCTGTTTGCCAGCCCCACAATGCGAAATGCAGAGAGTTCTTCACACTGTTCCTTCCCAGGGACAGATTCCCAGGGACGCTCTGACTCACATTTGGCCCCGGTCTTCTCGCCTTCCCTCCGTTCCCCTCCTACCGAGGGTGATACAGTAGTCCTTTTAGATGGAGAGCGAGATGATTCTGATTGCCCGCCACTGCGCTCGTCAAGTTTGGTTCCCTTTCCTACAGAGGCATGCGATAGAAGGTCCATGGTTTCTGGATCCGGTGCCAGACCTGTTGACTCATCAGTCAGGACGGCTTCATCCGTCTCTCAGGTCCCTGAAGTTGGCAGCATGGTTACTCCACTTCCATCCTTAGTCCGAGATAATGCTCTCTCGCCAGATGTGGTCCACATTCTGTCTTCTTCCCATAAACCTTCCACCATCAAACTTTATTCCAGTAAATGGAAAAGGTTTGCCTTCTGGGCTCAAGAACGAGGTATAGATCCTCTCACTGCTCCAGTTTCGGAGGTTCTGAATTTTCTGGCCTTCCTGTTTCAGTCGGGCTCTTCGGTTTCTACCATTAAGGTTCAGCTAGCGGCAATCTCTAATTTTCATGCTTCATTTGAACCTTCATTGATGTCTCATAAACTTTGTAAGGCATTCCTTAAAGGGGCTTGGCTCCTTAGGCCTCCTTTATCTCATCCTGTTCCTCCTTGGGATTTGAATATGGTTCTTGCTGCCCTAACTGCCCGTCCTTTTGAACCAGCTGCTACTTCTGATTTAAAATTTCTGTCTTGGAAAGCGGCCTTTTAGTAGCCATAACATCTGCTAGGCGAGTTTCAGAACTTCAAGCTCTTTGTTCTGATCCTCCCTATTTGATTTTTCACAAACATAGAGTTTTCATTGAAATTGAACCCTGCATTTATTCCAAAGGTGGCCTCTTCTTTCTGTTTGCAACAAACCATAGAACTCCCTGTGTTTTTCCCAGAATTCTCTAATAACGCAGAATATACTTTGCATCTATTGGACGTACATAGACAGTTACGTTTTTATTTGAATAGAACCGCTCAAACGCGAAAGTCAAATCAATTGTTTTTCTTTTGCAGCGAACTAATTGGGTCAATCAGTATCAAAAGCCTCCATATCAAAATGGATTAAAGATTGTATCACTTTTGTTTATTCACAGGCCAATAAAGACCTTCCCTTTCCAGTTAAGGCTCATTCTACCAGGGCAATGGCTACTTCGGTAGCTTTCCACTCCAAGTTATCCATTGATGATATTTGTGCTGCGGCAACCTGGACTTCTCCGCACACTTTTATTTCTCATTACAAATTGGATGTGGTTTCTCGAGGCAGAGCTTCCTTTGGTTCCACGGTTCTCAGGAGTGTGTTCCAATGAGCCACCCGGGATGTAGGTGCTAGGGACGCTGTCCCATCTGTCATGAATGTAGGCGAGATAGGATCCCATTACATCTTTTAGTTATGTACTTACCATAACTTTGGATGTATGGGATCCATCTCGCCTACATTCATAAGTACCCACCCTCCTTCCCCCTGCCTTTTGGATTTAGAGGAGCTGTAGTCACTTTTTTCTTGGCGTTCTTTCTTGAACTTTAGTTGGTTATAGTGACTTATAGTGTCTCTGTGTTTACATGGGTGTATGAAAGCGAACAAACAAGATCTGGGGAAGCAGGTGTAGTGCATCCTGGGATAGGGTATAGCCCAGCCAATGAGAGACTTCGTGCTAGTATATAAGTTGCCGAGTCGGAGCCGATGGATCGGCTCCGAACCCATCTGTCATGAATGTAGGCGAGATGGATCCCATACATCCAAAGTTATGGTAAGTACATAACTAAAAGATTTTACACCTTGGACATCGTTTTCCTGTGTATTCAACATATTGCCAGTTGGACTTGTTTCTCAGTTTGTATTATTCACTTTTTGCTTTTCCTCTCCCTTTTTAACTCTCCTTGGGTGTTTTTTGTGCTAGATTAAAAAAATACTTCTGTTTTTCATCTCTGAGGAGTGTTGGGGCATTTGTTGCCAGAATTTTAGGCCCATACAGTCTGTCAATTTTCTTTGCCTTCTGCTTTGTGTGTGTGTATGGCTGACAAGGTTTCAGGATTTAAGAAATGTGTGGTCTGTGTCCACAAGATTCTACTACAGGACCCACATGATAATTGTTTGGGCTATGCCCATCTTGAGGAAAGATGTGAAATTTGTGTCTCCTTTGATCGTAGGTTACTATAGAATTGATGTCCTAAACTAGTTTAAGGGGGTTCTTCCAGCCAAAATCGGAGAATCAGTGCCCTTTGAGTTTCCTTCCTCTAAGAAGTCTATGGATAGGGGTAAGGAGAGACCCAAAGAAAGGAGAGGAGTAAGTCTGCCAGAAATAAGACATGGGAAAGTAGGAAGAGGTCTCTAGATCCTTCAGCTTCAGAAGGATCTGACCCGAAGGCTTCTCAGCCACCAAGCTCAATATCTTCTCCCTTTGTTCTGGGGTCAGATCCTGTTCTGATCCAATCTCTGGCTATCCCCAACTTGCTAGATTTTTTTTCTGCAGAGTTGTCCCCACATAGGATTCTAGCATCTTAATAACACTACACAGGAAAGGGCACCAATCTTTGAGTGTCCTCCACAGCTTTTTCCAGGTCTTGCATTCCTGTAGGACTTCAGTTGAATTGGAATTAGATAAGATAATGAAGACCTTTCTGTGAAAGCTCCAGATGAGGGTTATTTCCACCCCCCTTCACAATTAGGGTGGTTAAGACCAGGCTCTCTATTTATTTGGAACCAGCTGTCTTGGATCTGAGTTCTTCCTTTGTGGTCCCCATGTTGGACTAAATGACCTGAGAATCGTCAACTCCAAGAATTTTTTTGACACGTACCACTCCAACTTCAGAACTAGATTTGTCCGGGAGTCAAGGGGTCAGTGTCGAGGCACCCTGGGTTTGAGAGGAATCTGAGCCTTTGAGTTCTCCCTGCCTCTTGGACCTTCTGTTCTCAGTAGCTCAGCATTGGCCTCCATCTCTGATCTGACCAGGAAGGTGACTTTGGTAGGCCTTCTTTTGGGGTCTTCAGATCTGAGGCAATTTTCATGTCCAGGTTTGCATGGGCATTTCGGAAAAATCCTCTCCTGCTCATTGAAGGGGGGGTGGTCCATTGTTTGGCTCCAGCCCCGACTTCCACTATTTCTGGGTCTTCAGCACCACATTCATATCCTGGGGCAGCCTCCATTGACCAGCCTTGAGCCTTAGAAAGCATAAATAAAAAAAAAAAAAAAAGCATTTGGATCCCCCCAAAGGAATCTTTAACTGAAGACTCAGACCTTGAAAGAGGTAAATGAGCTGCTGATCTCACCTGGAAGAACACTGGTTTGACAGGCTTTTGGAGTTAGAGGGGAGGTTAGTCCGCTGATGCTCTTTCCCTAGAGGAGTCAGTGTTCCTTTGGGCAGTCGGTGCAGGCCCATCTCTGACCTTGGTGGTACTGCTGATGGACCATTTTGTAGATTTGATGTCCCAGCAGGCTTGAAAGGAACCAGATGTAGTAGAGCCAATCCCAAGAAATCCAAACGAGTTTCTAGTGTCTCCAAAGGAAAGATCATTGTTGTTGGGGGGCTGCAGTGGATGCTATTGTGATGGCCACAGCCACTAAAAAAGGATCTCTTAGGAGAATGGGACTTTCCACCCCAGTAAGGAATCCAGGATAATCGAACATGTTGGGGAAGCGTGTGTATGGTTAAGTAATGTTTGCCTTGCAAGGGCTGAATTTACCTGGTCCATTTGACCAGACTGCAGAAGGAGTTGACAAAGGAAGTTTATAAATCCCTTGCAGCAGGTCCAATGATGGTGGTGGCCTGTGGGTCTCCGGAAACACAGTTGGGTGATTATGCAGTGTATCAACATCATATCCATACACCTGTTGAATGCAGCAGAAGGTTTGGCTAAAGCAGCGAGCACTGGCCTTTACTATTCACTATCACACTTAGATATGACTGTGATTATTTGCAGAAAGTTTTCAAGATGTCCTTCTGAATGCCCATTTCACTGGATCTACCTTATTTGAACCAAACTTTAAAGATATGTTAACCAGGAGCTAGCAGGCAGCAAAACCTTGTCTGCAGTAGGAGTATGTTTTCCCATCCCACATAAGTCTTTTTCTCATAAACAGAAAGGAAGAAAATGTTTTTGGTTCCAAAAATCCCAAAATTTTGTCCAGGACACTTGGTAGACGGCCCTCCCAGGTAAGGGGTTAATGGATGAAATAGAGGCAGAAACAGACAGCAGAACCATAGGTTTAGAGGCCCTTCTGTCAGTAACCCTTTCAGTGTGCTCATGAACAGTTATCCAACTGCCCTTCTCTGGAGGCCGCATTTTCTTTGTTGAGAGTGATAACCATGGGTTATTCCATTCTCTTCTCATCCCTTCCAGGCATTCCACCCCCATAAAGAAGGGCAGCAGCACAGGAAATAAAGCTACTGGGGAAAAAGAGTAATCCAGGAGGTCCCACCAGAGTGCAAAAAATTCAGTCTACTCAAGGTTCTTTAGTACTAACAAAAAAAAAAAAAAAAAAAAAAAAGAGCAGGGACCGCAAACCAGTTATGGACCTAACTCTTCAGTACCTGGAATGTGCTTAGAATTGCAGCCTCCTGTAATCCATTCAGGGTTGCATGTATTGGTAGCCTATGCAAGTATTTGATAGTAAGCTCTTTTAGACCTGTTACTCTTAATACTGTTGGGAATGTGTGTGCATCTTCCACATTGCTCTTATTTCTGCTTGCAAATCCTGGTTATTTCATGTCTAACTCTGTAAGACACTAATCAGTGGGTTTAGCAAGATCATTGCTACTTTTGTCTTTTTTTCATGGACTATTGTATCTTTTTCTTGCATCTCTTTAACTGTTGGTAATGGGTGATCCCATATGGCTTAAACCTAATCATTCTCTATAATATTTTGTAGTTCATGTTTCCAGTGTTTCTCAGCTACTATATTGTAGTGATTGCACAATCCCCAATGCACCAATCTTGCCACATTATTTTGCCATTCAGTACACAGTCTTTTTGCCATGATCACACTCGCTAACAAAATGTGCAAGTGTTTTCCAGTCCCATTTTACAGAACAGGCATTTATCTTTCTTTCCTAACTTTTCAGTGGACTTTGTAGACCAGAGTGTATAGTTCACTAATCCTCATCTGTCATTATTAGCCTTTAATCTTGCCACTATATTTATGGATTTTCAGTTTTCTTTCCTTCTCATCTGATCCATTTCCTTACATTTTTTTTTGGCACATTCAGTTGTTAGATCTGTCCACTTCTGGTTTGATTCCCATTCCTACTTAAGACCAAGATGCTTTTGCTAAATTAAGCAAAGATGTCATATTGGATGAATTTGCTTATGTTTTAAAACTTTCACTATGTTTGGATCTGATGAGATCAGCAGTTATGTATGGAATCCTGCATTTGTATGAAGGGCAACTGGATGTGCTCAGTTGGGTCTACAGGACACCTAGTATTGCATCAAGATAGCTGTATGGTCCAGCAGGTTCCTATGCTTCTGTCTGGAAACCAGTCACTGCCAGTTCAGATGCCCTTTGGTCTCACCACAGCCCTCAGGTATTTAGCAATTGCATGGAAGTGTTAGCCCAGGTCAGGTTGCAGGGGTTCCATGTATTTCCATATTTAGACTACTAGCTTATGTCATTTGACAAGGGATTCACTAATTCACACAAGACTATCTGTAAACCACTTGTAATGTTCCTTGGGGATTACTAATTAGGGATTGACAAATCCAAGCTGGAGCCAATTCAAGCTTTGGCATTCATACAGTGCTACCTGGACACCAGAACACAAATATCTAAGTTTCCTATTTTCAGACTGTCACTGCTGTGTTTTCAGTCTTCAAAAGTCTTGCATCATCAGAACCCACCTGTCTGATTCTTCAACTTTTAGAGTAGATAGTAGCTCCTATCGCTCTAGTACCACATACTAGATTTTACATTAGAGTATTTCAGTGAACTGTTTGAGCGGTCTATGACATGACAGCTGATGTAGCATCTCATCAGGCTCACCAAAATCTACAAGACAGCACATTACGTGATGGATGACTTTCCCACTGGTTTTGCTATGATGTAATTTTGTATTTCCCCCACTTAGGGCAACATTGAGCCCAGATGCCTCCCCATTGGGGCTGAAGGATCATTTCTGACCAAAGCCAACCTTCACATCAATATTCTGGAGATGCGGGCAGTTTTCCTTTCTGTACAGGCTTTACAGAATTGTCTCTCCATGGGTGGTGATAGCTATTCAGATGGACAAATGTGTCTGTAGTGTGGTACATCAACAAGGTGGGATATTTTCATACCCTTTGTCAAAAATGCTTTATTATAGCAACATATTTTCCCGGCAAATCTAGTATCTTAAGGGACAAACTGAGCAGGTCTATTCTCATGCCATACAAATGGTCCTTTAGTTAGTGCCGTCCAAGATTTTCAGATGCTGATGCCAGCTGTGCTGCAACCTATTTGCAACCCCAGACAAAGTGCAGCAGGTTTTTCCCCAGTTCCTCAAGAGGAACAGTCCCTGAGGGATGCTCTAGTTCATACTTGTCTCTGGGCCTCTTGTGTCCTTGCTCTTCCACTCTACTCAGTCACGTTTCTTCAGAAAGTGGCTTGATGCAAAGCAGAAGTAATCCTCTTCTCTCCTTTTGGGCATGAACAGGTTTGTTCCCTTTCCTCTGGCATCACCTGGGGTGCCTACCCTTGGTCCTGGATCCCCTTCACTACCTGATTTCAGTCCTTTGGCAAGCTTCACCCAGACATCAGTTTTCCATTGATTAGACATTCCAGGCTATCATGCAGATTTTTGTGCATATTCTCACATCACAATAGCCTTCCACTAGGCTAGGACTTCCTACAGGAGCAAGTGGAAAAGATTCATTATTTGGTTAAATTCTAAAGTGCTGAATCCTTTCTGTGCACCTCTTATTTCTATTTTGGATTTCCCGGCAGGTTTCTTTCATTTGGTGGTTAGTTATTCTATAATTAAAGTGCAGTTTTCTGACATTATTGATGTTGATGTGAAAACATAAAACGCATATGCCTTGCCCACTAGCTCCAGGTACATTTTTTTATTATAAAAATGAGTGCTTTCATCCACATGTTTACTGCAGATGACTTCACATTAAAACATCCCCCCCCCCCATCACCTACTTTTATATCTTGGACAACGTCATCTAGTGGTTGGATGGCTACATTACATGTATTAACTAAACATAAAAGTATATTACACAGAACCGCTAAAATCACTGAAATACTTCCATAAATTGCGTAAATTGCTATAAATATTTTAATGTTCTAAAATGGTCAGTACATTCATTAAGTAGTTAAAAATCTAAATATTGGACCTTTTGTTGACTAATGAACTTGTAATAAGATTGACTATTGGGTGGATGACCTATCGATGAATTCGGAGTTCGACCTTTCCCTTTTGGAGTACCTTAGAGTGGACAAATCTATAATTCCTAATATTTTCAAAATACTGAAAATACCCACGTCAGTCATCGATCCACTAACTACAACCAGTAGTAGTGGCAAGAGGTTTGAAAACCAAACCTCTAGCAAAATTTAAGCATATCCTGAAACCATTTTTTGAAGACAAAAATTGTCCTTAAAGACACTTGGCAGTTTTTTGATAGATTGCGTCAAGTTTCTTTCAGCAGGGATTTTTTTTAACTGTTGATAAGGACCTGTTTTTAGTTATACTGCACCAAGAAGGTTTACAGTGGTTTTGGGGTGCATGTACCATTGAGACTGTAGTTGAGGACATGGAATTGGTTCTTATTAAAAATTTTGTTTACTTTGAAGCAGAATATTTTAAACAAACAATAAGGGGGTTGCTGTGGGAGCTTCAGTAGCCCCGGTGTTTGCAAACATTGTATTGTGGTGATGGGGGGAAAAAAATCTATTTCCTTCCATATATAGTAGTTACATCAGTTCTTATTTTTGTTTTTTGGGCGATGTATTTATTGTATGGCCTTGGCAGTTCTTTGATAAATTTTGCAGTATTGAAACTAAACTACTAGTTTAATATTCAAAGGCCACTAAAATGAATCAGTGGATTTTCTGGATACAGTGATTTTCAAATACGCCAAACAGGGACAGTTTGTATTGACAATTTTTAAAAAAGAGACTTATTCGAACAATCTAACAGCCATCATCCTATGTCACAGGAGAATGTGGTAAAGACTCTATTAGACTATCTCCTTAGTGTCCGAGGGCAACATGTTTTTTAATGAAGTGAAAACCTTAACTATGATGATTAGGTATAGGAATTATCCTGTGTACTTTGCTGAAAGTATAGTGCAAGAGACAATAACAAAAAGGTCGTTAAAAATCCATACTAAAATGTGGTTTGTGGAATATGAGGAACAAGGACGTGACACAACTCTTGTTTCAAATGGAGACAGGGCATACACAAAGCATATGCCAGAGCATATATATGTAGCTTCAACAGTATGAATAAATATGTCAAGAACATATTAACACACAACTGGGTTAGATGTATCAAAACACAGGGGTTAGACAATTGTCAGAATCTTACTGTAGTGTACAAAAAAGGAATGAATTTAAAGAACAAACTCGAGAGTACATGTAACAGTAAAGGGGAAACAACTTGGCTGCAAAAGCAATGTCTAAACGTGGAGCTTGCAGCCAGTGTAGGTTCATATTTAAAGGTTCTACTATTACATTGGGTAATTACCCAAGATACATTTACCCGAATGGGAAATTAAATTGCAACACTCCATGAGTAGTATATTTAGCCCAGTGTGCTACCTGCTTACCTTTCTACATGAAAAAAGACTATAAATGCATTACAACTTAGAATTTATCAGCACAATTATGCAATTAGATACAAGGACATGAATAATGCCTTATACAAGCATTCCAAGTCATGTGAAAAATTCAAAAAGCGTTTTTTGTTTTTATATTGCAGAAAGTACCATGCTTTGAAAGGGGAGGCAGTTGAGAATTCTTGGTAGAGAGGCGGGAATTATATTGGTAGGTACTTTTGAATGAAACTTATCCCTAGGGCATTAACTACAGAATTTCCATTACAGGTTTTAGTCAACAAAATGTCCAATATTTAGATTTTTAACTACTTAATTAATGTACTGACTGTTTTATAACATTAAAATATTTATAGCAATTTATATAATTATGGAAGTATTTTAGTGATTTTTGAGGGAATATTGTTGTATAAAATACATTTTTACATTAATACATGCAATGTAGCCATCAAACCACTAGATGGCAATGTTTAGGTTTTAAAAGTTGGTGATTGGAGAACTGTTTTAATCTGAAGAAGTCTGCAATAAGCAAGTGGAGGAAAATGCACATTTCTTTTCAGTAGAAATTGTACTTGGAGCTAGTGGGCATCTCTGTTTTTTTTGTTT
This sequence comes from Protopterus annectens, assembly GCF_019279795.1. Lineage (NCBI taxonomy): Eukaryota > Metazoa > Chordata > Ceratodontiformes > Protopteridae > Protopterus > Protopterus annectens. The sequence continues at coordinate 577,332,143 of NC_056749.1, forward strand.
GTTGTGTTGCAGTTCTGCAGTTAATTTTTTTGGTTTAATTTAATTTTCATGTGAGAGAACAGCATGTTCCCATCACTTCCTTAAGGCTCTCTAAAGCTTTCTTAACAGGTGCTTTTCTGTTGAGACCCTCCATTGAGAAGATCTTGTTTCCCCCCTTTGGACAGCACAATCTTGTTACCAAGCCCTTACTAAGGCTAAGTTTGAACCTCTGGCTTCTGCAGATTAAAAATTTGTCAGGGAAGTCTTTTGGTGGTGGTTACCTAAGCCAGGAGAATTTCTGAATTGCAGGCTATCATGCAGACCCCCATATTTGAGTTTTCATAAGGGCATGATCCTCAGAACTAAACCAGATTTCATTCCCAAGGTGGCATCAGAGAATAACTTAAACCAATCCATACAGCTACCATTTTTCTTTCCCAATTTTTGAAATAAAGGAGGATATCTCCTATATTCCTTGGATGCTCACCATCAGCTTAGGTTTTATTTACACTATAGAAAATATTTCAGAAAAAGTGATCAACTTTTCACTTCCTTTTCTAAGGCAAAGTTGGGTTCCAGTGTGGCCAAGGCATCTTGTCCAGGTGGCAGGGTAGTCTGTTAGGCTAAGGGATTGCCTTTTAAACCTATGCTGCATTTTACCAGAGTGGTGGCAGCTTCTACAGCATTCTTTAATCATGGCCCTTTAGATGACATTTGCACAGCAACTACATTGCCCACAGTTCGTACTTTTTCTCATTTTAAGCTAGACCTGCAGTCCATTCTCTGGAGTATCCTTCTATAGTGCCACCTGTTTTTTTTTTTTTTTAAGCTGGGGACACTGCCCCTGGTGTTGATGTGGACATCAAAGATGATATGAAAGTTATCTACTTACCATAATGCTAGATGCATCTAATTTTTCCATCTCAACATCACTGCCATCTGTCCCCTTCCAAGTTGTCACTTTTATTGCTCCTGCTAGACTGCATTGCTGCATTGGACCTTCCTGTAACCTTTCTTGGTTGCAACCATCTTTTGTCTAGTAGGTAGTGACCTGCTCATATTGTTTGAGGATCAAGCTCAGTCTGAGGGAAGAGTGGTTGATGGCGTATTACGGAAGAGGGGAGGAGTTTGAGCCCTGGAGCTGAAGTCGAAGTTGCCAGTTTCTGATCTGATCATTTCCAATAACCCATGTGTCGAGATGGATGGAATGGAAGAAAACATGGATCTAGTTGGTCTCTGATGCCACACACGATATATATGACATGCAGAATTCATCCTATACTTAAAGTATTTGAAAACTTGAAATATGTAACCTGCAGGCAAGAACACAAACACCAACTTGCAAGTCTTCAGATTGCTTATCTGAAGAGAGGATACATATCTGTTTTGATATGAAGGCTCACCCATAATTCTTTAGTTTCCTGTAATACCTCACATTTCCTTTTTGGACATTACCATTTGAAAGGGAAACAAGGTTGCTGGATGAGTTTGAGTGTGTGTACACTGAGTGTTCTAGTTATTACCTAATTGTTAATGAAAATATAGTTCTTGGTGTAGATCCTTACCGCTGTGCAAAATACCAAATTCCAAAAAAAAAAGTTATAAAACTGACACAAATGGAGATGATCATTCTAAAATACCATAACTTTTGCATGCTAGTTATGGTTTGGCTCCTCCCCTCTAGAAACTGGCAGGGCAGCCATATTATTAAGACATACTTTTAGCTTGTGGTGTATATTTGGTATTTTGGACATTTATTTACTAGATCTAATTGCACTTTTAGCACAACTATTTGCCTGTTACATGAACATTTCCTTGCTGGGGATACGTGCTCAAAGAGCCCAAGGACACCTAACACCAACGCATGGTACTGCAAATTCTTGTATATCCTGTGTCAGTAATTATGAAGGCACAAGATCTTTGTGAGCTTTAATGGGGGAGGTTCTACTAAGAAAAATCTGGCAGGAGTAAGCCCCAAATGTTATGGCTTGTTGTTACTGTGTCATCTCCCCAAAGGTCTGTGGCTAAGTACCATAATACAATTGTACTTTTCATTTAGTGTACCTTTTTTCTGACCTTTTTGCCTTTTGTTTTCAGGTTTGTGGACAGCCCTAATGGAAAATTGCTCATCTTAGAAAGGGACAGATTTCAGCCAACTGTCTATAGACAGTGCAGTAAATATGCAGTGCATTTTGCACTTTTGAGAAAAAAACTGCTTCCGCTGTACATCTTGTTAAAGGCACATCTGCCATTGTTATTCTTCAGTCACAGATGCTTTGAGTTTTAATTGTGCTTTGTGGAAAACAGTAGTATTAAAAGGAAATGCTTTTTTTATCAGGAGATTTTGAAATTCACCTTTCCACATCTGCTTCAACCCACTCCTGATGCATTGAACATGTACAAAGTTGAAAAGAGCAGATGTTGGTATTCAGCTTTCATGCTGATGCAGCCAGGTTTTACAGCAGGCTTTTTTTACAGTATTAATTCAAGTAAATTCTGTGAAGGAGCAGCACAACATGAATTAGCTATAATGCATTGCCTACAGTCCAGCCTGTCTAAATAAAGCATGTACCAAATAAGCATAAATAGGTACTTAATAACATGATAGTATCCTTGAGTCTGAATGGACTAAACAACATAACTTCTTACTTGAAATCTCAAGCTTGGCATACTCCTAGGAGAAAACTATGAATAATGCAAAGATTTTTTATGAGCATTTTGGATAAACTGAGGTCACCATTTCCACATCAACATATTGCTGGCAGGTAGAGAAGGATCAACACTTGAAGCTGAAGTAGACCAACCATTGATATTCATCTTTTATGCTGATACATTGTAATTCATGAAACTGAAAAAGGTGCTTGTATGGATGGATGGATGTCGTGGACATAGTTTTGGATACAGAAGGGTGCAAGCATCTGTGCTGTAGTCTTGTTGCAACGAAGTCTTGAGTTAAAACTTGTACAATTTCCTGTTATAATGCTTTTTGCTGTGTTTATCTTATATTTTAATGTAAATTGTATTTAAGAATAAAATTTATCTTAATCATATTTATCTTAAATAGTTAAGTAATGGCATACCGTCCAAATAAAGGAATTGTTTTTCTATATGTAAAACTGGATTATTTGCAAATGCAAACACATTGCACTTGATGAGGAAAATGGCCACTTTAGTGAGACAACTTTGGAAATATTGTTGAGGCTACTTCAGAAAATACCTACCTACACTACCTACAAAAAAGGCATACATTTTTTACATTTCTAAAGGTTATTTCATGACAGATTTGTATAGTCTGTTGTGCATTCTGGTGCATATCTTCGTAGTGCCTTTTGTTAAAGGGGGGATTACAAATCCAGTTGGAGATGCTCTGGGATTGTGTTAAATTCAAAAATTGCACTTACTGAATTGAGTGGGGACATAATTGAAGACTCCTCATCCATTTCTGTAGATGGCTGGCAGTCACCTTTATTTTTATTTATTTATTTGATATTTGTTGACCAGGATAGTCCGACTGGGACAAAGCCCTTTTTCAGCGGAGGCCCAGGGAGAAAAGCTCCAATGTATAAAAAAGATGATTACAAAGTTCAGTAAATATGCAGTACAATGAGAATCGATTGTCAGCTGCATTTACAGTAGTGGAGGCAAGCAAGGGTTAATCACAAATAAAGCTAGTCTGATTCTTATGAAAGTGAACACACGCTCAAAGCAAGAGATAATGTTATAGGACCATCACATTCTAGATGGATAGCAGTAGATGATAGGACAAGTTGCAAGGGTTTTGGGGACGGTGGTAGGAGGAGTTAGTGTTGAGAGATGATGTGAGATGTTAGGATATATAGTTAGCATAATATGGGTCCAGATATGGATAGTTGGGTAGCCTGTAGAGAAACAGGAAATATTATTCGCTTACTGACAGGAAGGTAGGAGAAGGAGACCTGAGGTATTAAAGCAGGAGGTGGGTGGCTGGAGTAAGGTGAGAGGAAGAGAGATGAAAGGGATGAAAAAGGGAGGGTGAGGGATGTGTGTAGTGAACTAGACTTGCACAAAATTCAAGGGGGGAGGTTACAGGGGCATATAGTGAGAAGGGTTAAGTAATGTTTGAGAGAGATCTTGAATGTGTGGGTCTGGGGTATGCTTCTTAAAGTCAAGGGAAGCTTGTTCCCAAGGATGGCTGAAGCGTAGCTGTGTAAGTTCTGTCCAGCAGATTTGGTTGGTTTGTAAATTTGCAGCAGGCATTGATCAAAGCCCCTAAGGGATTAGGTGGGGGGGTATAGAGTGAGACTAGTGAGGAAAGACTTGGACAGGAGGAGAGTTTATTGAGAAAGGAATGGATTATGAGGAGTTGGGTAAGTTTGAGGTGATTTGGAAACTTTAGCCATTGAAGTGACTTGAGGGCCAGACAGTGGTGAGATTTAGATGGCATATTATCAGCAAATCTGGCCACTTTGTTTAGGTCAATTCAAGTTTGGAGAGTAGTGCGGACTGGAGGTTAGTAAAGATTTGTGAGCTATAGAAGAGATTGGGAAGGAGGTAGGCATTGGCTAGTGTTATTCTGGATTCAGGGGTGAGGAATTTTTTGTTTGTGTAAAGGAGACCAAGCTTTTGGTGGGTTTCCTTAATGCAGTGGTGAATGTGAAGATCAGATTTCAGCTGGTTGTCTGATTACTCCAAGGAGCTTCGTATGGGTTTCTGGACCTATTAAGGTGTTGAGTGAGGAGATGGAGAAATAGGATTTAAGATGAGAGTGGGATTTTGGGAGAGAGTAAACGTTTTTCTTTTTTGGGGGTTGAGTATGAGCTTGATTTATAGGTTCATAGGTTGGTACTAGGCTATCAGCCCTAGGGGCCTATACAAGCCTAGCCATAACAATTCCCTGGCTGTTTCTTCCCCACACTATTTACTTCCCTGGACCCTTGTCTAGCAGGGCGACTGACGTGATCCCTGGGGTGAAGTTCCTTTCTCCCATCCAATAGTCAGAGTTCCTTTTGAAGAGGGCCAAAGAGGCGCTCTGCTTGACGTGTATGGGGAGTCTATTCCAGAGTCTGGGGATCTGGCTCAGGAACCTATCCCTCCAGCATGTTTTCTTTATTGTGATGACAAGGGTTGGATTCTTGGAGCATGTGGCTGATGGTTTGTTAGCCAGGTTTCAGTGAGGTTAAATGATGTTTGTGTGAGGGTTAGTAGTTCTGTTGGGTTGTCAGCTGTGGATATAATGGTAGTCATCAGCGTACTGTACGAGGGATGACTGGGGACAGGATTTGTGGAGTTCATTGGTAAAGATGTTAAAAAGGAGGGGTCCAAGGATGGATCCCTGTGGGACATCTGTTTTGATGGGGAGGAAGGGGGAGAGGGCAGAGAGCCATTTGGCAGATTGGTGCCGATCTGAGAGGTAGCTGCTAAACCAGCATATAGTTACTGTGGAGAGGTTAAGTTGAGTTTTGAGAGAAGGATTGGATGAGAGATGGTGTCAAAGGCTTTGGACAAATCTAAGAATAGACATGAAATAAGTTTATTCTCTGGCTAGGGAGATTGTATTGGTGGAGATGAGAGCAGTTGAGGTGCTGTGGTGTGGGCGAAAGCCATGTTGGGTAGGGGTAGTCAGGTGGCCTTGTAGGACATGGGCCATGATTTGTTTGTGTACACAGTGTTCAAGAATTTTGGAGAGGGGAGAAAGTATGGCAATAGGTCGAAAGCTTGAGAGTTCCAAGGGATTGCCACCTTTGTGTATAGGTATTGTATAGAATTTTTTCCTAAGAGTTGGAACAGTAGATTCCGTGATGGAGCGGTTGATTAGGATGGAAACCGCGAATGCTATGGTTGGTGCAGCGAGTTTTAGGAAGAGAGATGGCAGGTTGTCTGCTGAGGATCAAGGTTTGAGCTTGAGGAGTAATTTTTTTAATGAAACTTGTATGGGCAGTTTTTAGAGAGAGGAGGGTGTTATGTAGAGGGGGTGTTGTAGTGTGTGGTTGGGGTGGGAGAGAAGTTTGCATTAGTTGACTTATGGTATTGATGAAATAGGAATTAAAGGTAGTGGCAGTTTCAAGGGTTGAGTTGTTGGGGCAAGGGTTGGGAGTAGATGGATTTCCTGGGTGGAGAATTTGGTTGATGGTGTCCCAGAATGTTTTAGGTTTTCTAGATTTTGTGGACTGAGGTTGGTGGTAGAAATTCTTTTTATCGTGATTAATATGGATTTTGGTGAGATTCCGGAGTTCCCTGTAGGTTTTGAAATGGGAGGAAAATTTGGTCTTGAACCAAAGTTTCCAGGCAGTGTCTCTCTCTTGAATAAGAGTCCAGGTTGAGTTTGTGAGCCAGGTGGAGTTGTGGGCTTTGACTCTTGCAGAACGTGGAGGGGCAAGGGAGTTGAGTATGTTAAGGAAGGTGGAATTAAAGAATGAGATAGCATCGTCAAGGAGTAATGTAAGGAGGGTGGTCCAGTTTTATTTTAGAGAGAGTGTCATTAAATATGTCAGTATTGAATGTGGACATTTTCTGGCACTATGTATTTGTGGCGTTTGGGGATGTGGGGTGAGAGCCAGAGGGTACATATTGGGCAATGATCACTGATGGAGTTTGGGTAGTGTTTCAGTTTGAAGATAGAGGCTGGGACTGGTTACAAGGATTCAGTCAATGACAGAGCAAGAGCTGGTGGATTTGTTGTGGTATGTGGGAGAGGAAATTAACTGTGGTGGTGGTGCTACGGTAACATTGTTGCCTCACAGTAAGACATCCTGTTCAATTCTCATCTAGAGCGTCTTCTGTGTGGAGACATGCGTGAATGAGCGTACCTTCGTTGAAGGTTGTGTGTCAGGGCCGGCAACTCTGCACGTTAAAATCTACTGCCAATCAGCGGACCGGAGTTCCGCTGTGGCGACCCCTAACCAGGAAAAGCCGAAAGACACAACATGTGGGAGAGGAAATGAGTTGGATGAAACCATATAGGTTGATGGTGGTAGGCCTGTCACTGGTTAGATTAAGCCAATTGATATTAGTCACCCAGTATGATGGTTTCATTGGGGATATGGTCAGATAGCCAGCTGAGGATCTGTTCTAGTTATGGGTATGTTGTCACATGGTGGTATGTAGATGGCAACTATTATGGTTTTATGAACATTGGGTTTAAAGTTGGCTATTAGGATCTCGGCTGGGTGGAAGGAGGGTAGGCTATTAGGTGGGGGGGTGGAAGGAGGGGTATTAAGTGGGGGGGTAAGGGTTAGGTGGTTAGAATATAGAATAGCAATGCCATATCCTTTCTTGTGGGTTCTGTCTAGGTGGAGTGTGTTGTATCCTGAGGGGAGGAATTCCTTTGAGTTTAGGTTTGAGCCAGGTCTCAGTGTGTGACTATTTTGGGGGAGTATTGAGCTATCCATGAGTGAAATTCTGTAATCTTATTTAGGATACTTGGGTGTTGATATAGTAGAAGGAGAGATGTTTGGAAGGAGAGGAGTGTTCAGTGGACTTTGTGGGGGGGGGGTGGAAGGGTCTGCATGCATGACTTGAGGGCGTGGGTTAGGGTGAATATCACCAGAGAGTAGGAGAATATTGATAAGGTGAGAGGGATGGGATGTTAGTGAGTAAGGGGTGATTCATTTCTGTTTTAATTTGATGGGTGTGTGAGTTGTGAGAGGCAGTTTGATTTTTGGGAGACTGAATTCAGATTAGGAAAAGAGTGAGGGTGCAATGGGGAAGGAGTAGTGTGAAGTGTGTTGGGTAGTAAGAGGAAGTTGGAGAGCTAGGGTGCAGGATGAGATGAGTGCAGAGAGAGGTTAGATTAATGGTAAGTAGTAGAAGGGAGGAAAATATGTTTAGGAGAAGTGAGCAGGAGGTAGCAGTAGAGGCCATGTTGGTGAGTGTAATATAGTGTGAGAGAGGGACTAGAGTTATAGAGATGGAGTGAAGGAGAGAGTGTACTTGAGAGATTGAGGTGAGGAAGAGGGGATTATGAATGGATGCTATATAGTAGGGTGGGAAAGGAGGAGGGAGGACGACGTTATGATGGGCCAGGGATTATAGGGAGTAGTAAATGTAGGAAGGGTTGAGTGAAGCTGGTCTGCAGAAGTGGGAGGGGTTCAGGTGGGGAGGACACTTTTTTGATGGGACAGAGTGAGCAGAAAGTGGGGGTTTGGAGGAGTGGAGGGATGTGGAGGATATGTATAAAGGTAATTGAAGTGGGGGTGGGTGAGAATGGGGGTAGAGGAGCGAGTGAGCCCTAGCGTAGTGAGAGTGAACAGAGCGGGTTGAGCTAGGATACAGAAGGCAGCCAGATATTAGAAAAACAATGTGTGGTGCAGCAGGGTAGGCTGGAAATGCTGTCTCAAAGTTCTGGAGAGGAGATTGAGTGGGTAAGTGAGAGATCGGGCTGGCCAGGTACAGCAGGGTAGGTTTAAGGGGGTGAGATTGAGTGTGAGAAGACTGGGAGTTAGGAGGATCATGAGGTGAAGACTGCAAGGATAGGAAAATAATTGGGTAGAGAGACAGTAAGAGAAGTTAGTGAGGAGAATACACGAGTGGCAAAACACTGTAAGAAAACCCAAAGAGGTCACTAGATTATCTAAGTAGAAGGGGGCCAGTGGTCTGGTATGGGGGGTGTGCTAGGGCCTTACGAAGAAAAGAAATTAAAAATACAGCAGGGAATAATTAGTTAAAACACGTACTTCACTGAGGTGAAGAATATACAGCTGAAGCTCTCAGGTTATGCTGAAGGTATTTTTTTTTCCTGGTAGGAGAAGGGGGGGGTAGTAGCTTACTTTGGCAGTAGGGAACATTCATTCAGGCTTACAACCTAAAAAAAGAAGGAAGAAAGGCAAATGTGAGTAAACGAGGGGTTCAGTAACAGAGGGGGGAGTAGTAGCTCTAGAGGAGTACAGAGAGGGCAGGTTCGGGGGAAGATATGAGAAATAAGGGGGGATTAGTCAGAAATAGATGGAGGTAAAGGTTAGACAGGAATGTAAATAGTATAACAGGAGTAGAGAGGGATTAGCTAATATAAGGCTGGTTATCCATTCAAGGCAGTACTACTCTAGAGCAATATCATCTCTCAATATTTTACTCTTGTAGCAAACAAGCACACTATAGTTCCAGTCACAATCAGTAACACAGAATTATTAGGCAGTTAACTTTTTGGGTTTGAGGGATCACAGCAGTTAAAACAGTACAATTGTGACAGAGCAAGTAGTTGAGTAGTTAAAACAGTAGTACAATTGCGACAGAGCAGCTTCTTAAACAGGAAAACTAGGATACATTCACAAATTGCAGAATAGCAGTAGAGCCAGGATTGTAGATGTTTCAAACAGGTAAAACAAGGCTGGTAAGGTATAAAATAAGGATTATGCACAATTAAGGTAATATAGTGAATGAACATATACTAAGGCTACTTTCGATACGACACCTGACACTGTTTTCTTACATGTGACTACAGTGCTAATATTCTTGCAAAAGAAACTAATCTGTTCCACAAAAAGAGGTCAGAGGGTAATATTGAGTGCAACTATGCTCGAGACATTTGGAACATGTGGCTCAAAAGGGCATGGAAGTTGAGAGGGTCAGGCAAACCTAGTCAAAAAATGAAAACAGAATTGTTGCTGGATCATAGCACTCTTAACATTAAGTGGTGCCAGGAACTACCAGGCTTGGATACCTAATAGCATATATTAGCAGAGTACATTCTGATTGATCTGTCTTTGTAGATGATCTCTGTAATGAAGAGAATAATTTGATACTTTTTTGTACTCCATACTCTGAGGGCCCATACATGGTGACCTTCTCTGTTTAAGGGTTATGCATTCTTATGTACACTACTTTTTCTTCTATACTGCATGGTTTTCCTAATAGTATGTGGTGCTTGGAACTTTTTTGGAGTCTGATAAAGGGTCCTTGTCTTACTCTTCCAGATGTGTTTTTCTTTGGCTTATGGTTGTGATGAAGAGGAGTCAACTAACCCTGAGCCTCCTTTTGGAATACTTTAAGTGGGATTCTTCTCAGGTGTCTAATATCCAGGAAAAAAAGATGAGCTGCTTCAGGTGGACACTCCTAAACCTTCTGCAGTACCTCCTGTGTTGGCTGCTTTGTTATACATCTTTGTAGTTGCCTCTAATTCTCCTGATTCTCAGCCCTCTGCTCCAAAGAAACCAGACATATATAAGGTTACTGAGGATTGTCAATTCTTATTTGCATCCTGCTAACCCTGCTGTGGTGCCTGTGTCCTTTGACGAGCCTTCTAAGGTATTGCCTTCTTCCAAACTTCTGCCTTCAGACAAGGGTATTAGGACAATGGAGAGGATTGGTAAGGTCTATACTGCTTCTACTTTGGCCTTTCAGCTATCAGTTTACCAGACTGACATGACCATATATACTCTGGCCTTGACTGCCCAGGCTTGTCAAGTTATTTCTGACCTCCCTGATTCTGCAGTTAAGTCATCTGCTTTCTGTTTTGAGTGCTACCTCTCAAGTAATTTACCACTCTTTCAAGTGTAGCTCTGATGTTATCTCTTCCAGAGCTGCTGCCTTTGGGTCTGTGATGAGGGCATTTACCTTTGGCTTTGTCTTCAGTCTTTACCTGAAGACATTAAGGCTGTGTTGCTAGATGCTACTTTGGATAATAAAAATGTTTGAGACTGCTGCTGCTAATGTTTCTCCAAGAAAAAGGCAAAACTTTGCAGGACCTTTAACATATTTTTATATCTCCTGTTCCCAAGTTTCAGAGGAATTAACGTATGAGGCCTGCTTTTCTTGCTGCCAGCCTCATCAAGCCAATAAAGACAGGAAGGGTGGTAGGAGAGTTTATTCTCCTAAGTCTTCTCAGGCTTCTGTGACCCAGAAACCTCCTTTATCTGATAAACCTGCTTCCCTCTGACAATTTGCTCCCCCCAACTCTCGTCCAGTTTTCACTGTCCCTTTGGCTCTCCCTCTGTCTTGCAAACTGGCATCTCATTACCTCAGTGTCTTGGGTTCTAGCATCTGTCAGGGTTACTTAATGGTATGGAAGTCTCTCCCTCCCTTTTTTTTAGAGATTCTTCAACCTCCTTTAGAGCAGCTTCCTCATTTTTAGTGGTCCTTGGTGGACTGTAAAATTATTGCTGATACAAATGGTAGTGGTTAACCAATGCAGCAAGGCTTTTAGGAGTGGCCACAGTGTCACCAAATAAGTATAATGACTCAAAGGTTAAAATATTTTCTAAAATACTATCCACAATGAAACATTTAAATATATATAATAATGAATAATAAAATAACATGAAAATACCAAATATCAATTTACATTAAATGCCAGAGTTTCAATCACAATAAAAATCAAAATAAAAATAACAGATAGACTCACACAGATACAAAAAACAGTAATTAAATATTCTCACTATATTTTCTTGAGACTGATCTAAAGAATTAATTTTTCCTGGTTACTTACTAAAGCTAGGCAAGATGGAAGTGGGTGAGTGATCCTCCTTTGTCAGGTTTCAAAAACAGGCTATACTCTGAGACTTCTCTCATCCAGTATTAAAACAACATTTCAGTGCTGGATTACAGAATGACATCACATACATCTGGTCTTCTGACTCTGGTTCCCACACTTCCCCCTTTACTAGAAACCGAACCAGAATCTAGCACATGTGTTACCACAGATTTTATAGCATCTGGAAGCTATAAAACTATTTCAAAACGTCCACCCTTCCAGGCTAGCAATTAGTTCACCCCTAAGGATAATATAGTAGGATTCCTACTCCTGTTTTTCAGACATTTTGTATCTGGCTGCAATCAGAACTGTAAGGTACAGTCTTTATGGCCTAAACCAAGCAATGTAATTCCAGACTATTTTTCAAAGTTAACTGGACTTAGATTAACCTCTTCTTTTCCAGTATCCTGTGTTACAATATATTCATTTCAACAGTTACACCTGTATGTCAGACTGTATTGTATTTCTTTTCTGTCCAACAGGACCCACTGTTTGTACATTTTTAACACAAGCACCTGTACAAATTAGATTGATGTACAAATTACATACAATTATTTGCAAAACTCCAGTGAGCTATGCTAGCATATGTTACACATCCACTGCCCTACTTCTGGCATAGTTGGCAATACCTCCACATCATCACCAGGTCATTCATCCAGTCTCACTTGTCCATTGTTCAACTGACACTGAGTGTTAGGGTTTTGATCCCTTTCAGGCATTTCTTTTAGGAGGACGTGCTTAAGGATTTACAGGAGGTGAGAAAACCTGCAACCAGAAAGTCTTGTTTGTCCAAATGGGAGCTATTCTCTATCTGGTGCTATGCTTATAACTAAGACCTTTTTTTCATTGGCGGTCCCTCAGGTTCTATCCTATTTGAGAGTTGCTTCAGTCTCATTTTGCCTCTTCTATAAAGACCCATTTGTTAGCTATTTCTGCCTGGCTGCCCTTGAATCATCCTTTAGTTTCTAGCTTTGAGATTAGTTTCTTAAGTGTCATGTCCTTCCTCCACAGGACCTTGATTTTGCTTTGGAGAAATTGACTTAAGCTTCTTTTGAGCTTGCAGGTTCAGCTTCTCTGCAGCACTGTGTCTGGAAGACTGTCTTCTGCTTGGAGGATTTCTGAGGTTCAGGCCCTTATGGCCATTCTTCCTTTTTGTTTTTTCCACAGGAACAGGGTGTGTCTGTACTAAGCCTTCTTTTTATGCCCAAAGTTGTTAGAGTTGTCCTTAAATCAGGCAGTACAACTTCCTTTTTTCCTTTTCAGTCTGCTAGTGAGAGAAGTTTGCATACCTTGGGTTTGTGCAGACAGCTCAGGTATTTGGATAAAACTAAAGATATTCATAGGTCTGACCAGCTTTTTGTTTACTTTAATCCCAGGGCATTGGATTTGGCTATTTCTAAGCAAACTATCTCCTCCTTGAAATCTAAGTTTATTTCTTTTTGTTACTCTCTTCATGGCAAATGTCTGTCTTCTGGTGCTTTCTTCAAGGGTTTTTGGATACCACTTCTAGCCTTGAAGCTGCTACTTGGTCTTCAATGTATATCTTTTCTATGCACAAATTGGATATGGTTTCTGTGGCCAGAGCAGGTTTTGTAAGGGACTTCCTGCATTAGTTTGAGGGCTTTTTCCAGCCTTCCACCTTTCATACCTTTTCTTGAGCTTTTGTGCTCTCCCTAAGGTGAATAATATTGCAACAGTAATGTAGAAGGACATATTACAATTGTGTAAAATCTTACTGTAACAGTAGATGTTCTCTTCACTGTTGAAGTAATCGGTCCCTTCCTCCACCCCCTTTTTTTCTTTTGTGATTTGATTTGGTTACCCTCCTACCCAAGGGTCCCCCTTTTCCATCTGTATATTTCTTCCTGGATGTGCAGAGCCTCATTTATTCCTTTGGTGACTGTTCTGTAACTGGGGCAACTCAGTTCTGGGTAATTGCATTAGTATGTCACATTTATGCCTTACATCCTGTATGATGAGCATATGTGTGATGTACGGCGCATACACTATCTAAAGGCTTTGGTATGCTGGCTGGACATTAAGCTATCCTTGGTAGGAGATCTCTAAGGTGAAGAGTGTTGCAACAGTGAAGAGAAGCATGTCTACTGTTACAAGATTTTACAGTGTACTGTCTCTTGAATAGTCATTCAGACTTGTTTGGACTGCCCTTGGATTTTGGAGGTTCAAGACTTTTTGGAACCCCTATACTATTTTTTAAATGTACGTTTACCTGAATTCTGCTTTCTGCCAAAATTGGATGAGGAGATAGAAAATCCCATGGACAATTTGGAAGAGAAGTGGTAAAAAATCTGAGATTGCTTGCTTCAGCTTGTCCCTTTTATTACACCTTTTGATCATCTCAGTAGCAGAAAGGCAAACACTAAATCTCTATCCAACCAAGAATTTAAAATATCACTTATCTAAGAGGATCTGAGAATGTAGCCATGCAGACCTCAAAACAGTACCAGCGGCCATAGCCCTGGAAGAAGTATCAACAGAGTCATACACTGCAAACAATGAATAGTGACCTATGCAGTAGAAGAAAATTTATTTAAAACAGATTTTCCTCTCGGGAAGAAACTGCAAATAAAACATTCCTCATACTTTCACAACTTATCAGAACAAACTTTAATATATGAGCCTGACAATTCAAAATTCTGAAAATCAAAGTTGCAAAACTTTATACTTTTCCTGTACCTATAAACTTCCCATCATTATTAGAAAGAGTTGGTTGGGCTGGAATTTACTAATTGCTTAGCAGCAGTGGGATCAACTAAAGCTATAGCTGCTGGGTCAGCTTTGGGCATAATGTGTAAAAATTAAGAGTGAAGAACGTTGTATATCCTGTTTGCCTTTTTTAGGGGCAGCTGGCTGACTAGCAGGAAAATTGCAGGTAGTAATGCACACATCCTGTAAAGCAAACTTAACAGGAGGAATGGGTGTAGGTTCTGGAAAATCCTTCTGTAACAACACCTAGTATTTCCTGGGGGACTGAAAGATCTCAGTCCTTTCCCACTGAAAACACTGGCAACATTCTAGCAATAGTCTTACAGAAAGAGAAACCCCCCTACAGGGAGAGTCAAACTGAGCTATCCTGCAAGTCTGAATCAGAAATAGGGGAAAATCTCTGTCCCTCCATCTTCCTGTTCAGAGTCGGAATCTTTGAATCTCTTTAGGAAAATAATCTATTTTCTTTTACCAGAAACTGCTTTACAACAAGGATCAATAGCCTGATTTAAACCCTGAGCTAGACCTTGTAAGATACTCCTATCCAAAGAAATTTCAGGAGGAGGAGGATATGCATGCTTTTTTTTTTTTTTTTTGGACAAGAAAAATGGGGCCAACCATGTTACTAATGGTAGCAGCTGCTTCCCGATTGGGTGGGTACATCATTCTAATGCAACATGGAAACCTTCCTTCTCCCAGGACCGAGTGACTATCTTGCCCCACTGAGGGGGGGGGGCCCAACAGCTGCAAAAAATATGGCTAGCCCCTGGTCCATAGTGACTGTAGGTGCTACACCAGAGGGATCCAGGGTAAAGGATGAGTGGTCTGAGGTGCGACAAGTGACCACAGCAGAGTCGCCAACTTGTAGCTGAGGCAAATTGCTAGCCTGCTGTGGCAAAGGCTTTTTGCTTTTTTTTTTTTTTTCTGGCTGAAGAAGGACCAACCATGGGAGTGATGGTCTATTCCATGGTCAAGCCAAAAATGGTGCCTCTCTCCTGGGGAAAATAGAAAAAAACCCCTCTGAAAAGCACTTTAAAACACTATGGCAGCCTCATAAGAGAAAAATACAAATTTCTCCACAGAAAAAAAAGATCTGAAGTTCTATCTCGCCGTTTTGTTCTTACACGTGGGGTCGGAGCTGATCTCTCTGCTCTGAATCGGCCACTTTTCACGCTCAGACAAGCTCAAGACCTAGTGTATATCCCATGATGCTCCACTGTACATCCCCAGATCTAGTTTGCCACTGCAATGGGTCAACAGCTCGTTGGAGTTAGCTTGGGCCAGTGACTTAAATTTTTTTCTATTATTATTAGTATTTCAGCTAATTTTTTGAGAATTATATATAGATATATATATATATATATATACTTGTGTGAGAATAGGATAGTGTTAGGATTTTAGTCTTGCTTAATTACTAGGACTTTTAAATAGTTCTTTTTCAGGGCTTAGGCCTTCCTTTTTGGGCGTGACAGGGCTCTGTCAGCTGCTGTGTGTGTGTTCTGTTTCATATATATATATATATATATATATACACACACACACATATATAAATATATACATATATAGTATACTAGTTTAGTAAACAGTTTAGCAAATAGTTTATTAGATACTTTGACTTTATATATATATATATATATATATATATATATATATATATATATATATATATATATATATATATATATATCCAGTGTGGTTTAGTACTGTTTAGATATATATACATATTTACATATAGAACTTGCTGTGTTACATAGAGTTAAAACATGTCAGAAAAGCAGAAATCTGGATTTAAAAGGTGTGAGTGCAGTCAAAAAATGTCTGTTACAGACAACCACTCCACCTGCGTGTACTGTTTGGGCTCCACACACCTTCAAGAGGTGTGCTCTATCTGCCATTCCTTTAGCACCAGAGTTCTCCTGGAAAGGCGAAGGAAACTGGTAGAGGACTCCTGAAGCCTGATTTTCAGGCTACTTTAGATAAGGCTGATACCTCTTCCAAGGCTTCGAAGGGGTCTAAGTCTTCCAAAAAAACCTCTGAGCACAAGTCTTCGGCTCAGAGTTCCTCGGGTATGGTCTGTGCATCGGCTCCATAGTCCTTGGAACAGTGTGTCAAGCCCTTACCTCGGGGCCCAGTTGTGGAACCGATATTGGAGGCTCCTCAGTCTCCATTCGGTTCCATCTTCGGCCCCTTCGACCCATCCCTCGACACATTCATCAAGGCTTTCCGATGTGGATCTGGACCGAGTGGTTAAGAGGCTCCTAGAGAACCTGGCCCTAGCCAAAATGCTATCTGCTTCGAGCCATTCGGCTTCAAAGCCTGAAATCCCTTCCATGGCTTCTCCACCTCCTCCTCTGAAGCCAGTCAAGTGTTCGGAGCCGGGGCAGACAACTGATATTGGTAGAACCCTTGGAGCCGAGGTTCGATCCACCTCCCTCTGCTCCATCAACCTTGATCTCCTCTGTCCTGACCTGGGAATGTCGGGGCCGACAGTCCCTCGCTGGCTCCGGGGTGGAGTTGAACAGATACTTCGGTGCTGACTCTTCCACTTGGGGCTTCGGTGCAGGTGGCCTCGGCTCCGTCCTCTGGATTGGAGTGAAGGTTCTCGGTCCAGGAGGAGCAGCCGGTCTCTTCAGAGCGGACTGACTTCTCAGACCGGGATTCTGGTGCCTTTAATGCCATGAGGAAGGTCATGGCTGCCAAGACCACTACCTCCTCAAATCTGTCCTCCCCTCCCCCTAAAGGGCCTCATTCTACCTCTTCCCCGCAGATCCCCACAAAGCGTCGAGATCCAGGGCCTCAGGTATCCCCATTGGGTGGCCCCTCCTCTCTAAGGACTTTGGACGCCCCCACCGACGAAGTACCTAGGAAGAGATTGTGCAAGAGGAGGCACTTGGATTCCCCACAGGAATCCCTGACATCGGATACCGACTTGCAGGAATCAGAAGGGTTCCCACGATCCCCATCAGAAGATGTCTCATTCGCTGACATATTGGAAATCTTAAGGTAGAGGGGTGATTGGCAATCCCTTGCCCCTTCTGAGGACGAGTTGGTTCTCCTGAAGGCTTTTGGATCTCGACCATCCACCTCCTGGGTTACTCCGCCCTTCGATGAACTGATGGAGCTGGTTGCTCGTAAGGCGTGGGAGTCCCCTGACTCAGTTGAACCGGTCCCTCGGAGGCCCAATAAATTTATTACTTCCCCCACTGACAAGGCCTTTCTTACAAAGGGGGGGGGGGGGAGTCCCAGTTGATGCCGTGGTGGCGATGGCCACCAAGAAAGAGATGTCTGAAACCTCTTCTGCTGTCCATCCTCCTAATAGGGATTCTAGGATGATGGACAGATATGGGAAATGCATATTTAGTTCTGCGGCATTTTCCATGAGGTCACTCAACTACCTGACACATTTTACCCGCCTTCAACAAGATGATCTAAAGGAGCTGGGAGATACTGTCCAGGGTAACACAGCTGATGCAGTCTCTGAAAAGGTGACTGCACAACACAACACCCTTAATTCAATAATAAACTCATCCATGCGACTCATTTCGTATGCTGCCGATGGATCAAGTAGGGCGGCAGGCTCAGCAATAGGTCTTAGGAGACGGTCCTGGATGCGCCTTTGCTCCTTTGCGGAAGCCTTTAAGTCTTCTTTTGTCAACACCCCATTCGACGGGTCTGCCTTGTTTGGAGCCGAAGTTAAGGAGTCACATACTAGGTGTGAACAAGAAGGGAAGACTGTCTGCTGTAGGAGTCCGTTTTTCTATTTCAACTAGACTGTACCCAAAGGGCAGCAAAGTGGGAAAATGTGGTTCCGAAAACCTCAAGGAGCCTTCCAAAACACACCTACTGATACCCCCTCTAGAGGTAGAGGAGGGGGTAAAAATGGAAGATGCCGTCCAAACGGCAGAGGCGGTCCCACAAAACCAGGGCGACAGGGGTCACTTCTCTGGTAAGCCCTGTCAGTGTTCCTGAAAGGAAGCCCGGTTGTCCTACTCTGGAGGCAGTCTGGGGGCGCTTGGCTTTATACCCAAACACCTGGCTAAACATTGCAATAGATTTGTGGGTAAAAAGCGTCATTGCCAGAGGCTATTACATTCCCTTTGCAAAACCCCCACCCATATGTACAAGGATTCCAGACGTTCCACCCAGTCTGAGAAAACTAGCAGCTATAGAAATCCAAAACCTGCTAGACAAGAGTCATCCAGCCAGTCCCGGCGGAACAAGCAGTCTCGCCAACTTGTAGCTGAGGCAAATTGCTAGCCTGCCGTGGCAAAGGCTTTTTGCTTATTTTTTTATTTTTAATTTTTTTCTGGCTGGAAGGACCAACTGTGGGAGTGGTAGTCTATTCCATGGTCAAGCCAAAAATGGTGCCTCTTTCCTGGGGAAAACAGAAAAAAAAAACTCTGTGAAAAGCACTTTAAAACACTATGGCAGCCTCATAAGAGAAAAATACAAATTTCTCCACAGAAAAAAAAGTTTTCAATTATATTACTATTAAATCGATAAAAGTAAGTGCTCCATTTAGAAGTATGTTAAAACATAGCACTCATAGCATTAAAAGAGCTTTCCAGAAGAGGAAAGTAATAAAACATCACTAAAATTAAAAAAATGGAAAAAGTTTTCCCCCTAAAGGGAACCTGTCTGCCCATCAAAGGAAAGCACAAGCCAACTGTTGATTCTTGAAAGCCTTGGAGGGCATAATCGGTTGTAAGTAAAGTTCTGAAGGGCTTCATGTCCAAACTTGTCTTTTAGTCAGCTCAGCTTGAGCTGCCGAACAGTTTAGGCATGTGGAAGGTGTCCTGAAGCTGACCAGCTGTTATATCCTTGGTAGGATATAATCCATTCTTTCCAGAACCTAAAAATGATGGAGAAAGGGTACCTATATCTTGGATGTTGATAATCAGCTCTTTTATTATTTTGGCAATCGAATCTTTCAGGAACTCTGATCAGTTCATTTCTTAAATTAAGAAAAAGGATAACCTGTCTCAAAATAGTCTATTCTCAAGTGGTTATCTCATGCTATTACCTTTTGTTGTATCCAGGACAGGACAATTCCAGACAGGATCAAGGGTCATTTAACTGTGGCATTTTGTCACCTCACAGTAAGACGATGTCCGGTTTGATTCTCAGCTAGAGCGTCTTCTGCGTGGAGACATGCGTGAATGGGCATACCTTCATTGAAGGTTGTGTCAGGACTGGCAAGCCAGTATGTAAAAATCAACTGCCAATCATTAGCGGACCAGAGTTCCACGGTGGCGACCCCTAACCAGGAAAAGCCGAAAGAGACACAAATTTTGGAAAGGGATGGATTTTAGAAATATTCTCGAATTTGCAACTTGGTCCTCTGTGCACAATTTTAGAAAGCACTATTATCACTTTAGTGTCTAGGAAACTGAGTCTTTGTGGGTTCTGTTCAAGCAGCTTTATTTTATACATATATATATATATATATATATATAGAGAGAGAGAGACTTACTGACTTTATACATACTAACTGCGATCATGCATGCTCTCTCTGGCTGCTGCTTCAAAATGGCAGTAGGGATTGCACATGTCTGGAATTTATACGTGCACATACAGCCTTGCATGCTTAAGGATAGAGCACACACTTTCCTCTCTGATCTTCATCCTTCCGCTGAGAAATAGATCATACAATTGTTATGAGACTATTTGGTATGCAGAAATCACAGGTAATCCTTGGTCATGCATTATACAATACTAAATACGCATATATATACAATCAAGTCCACGTTGCATATTTCGTACTAGGTTTAGATACTAGTCCATATCATGTGACATAAAACTGTGAATTTGGGTTTAGCAACTGGAACAGTTTCTGCAAAATGGTTGACCTGTGGAATATTCATTTTCTGGAATGCGATCAGAATATTGAACACATTCTGGTTTGGAAACAGTGTCTGATTCACTCTTCAGTTTAGAGTCTGCATCACAGAAACAATGTTGATGGCAATGATGATTCTGGTACAGGAAGAAGTCTGCAATTCCTCCTATACACCACACCCTCTGAGTTTACCAAGTAGGATCTCAGCTTGGCAAAGATGCCTGTAATCTGTCCTATTCAATCAAAACCTTTTGTTGTCTGAATTCATAGTCTCTCCTTCCCTCAATGGACGAAGTAATCTGCTTGACCTGTCATAACTAGTTTTCTGGATATTACACTTTAACAATTGAGCCTTGATGGTTTTATTGTTCTCAGATTTAGGCTGCAAGAAACTTGAAGAAATAGGTAGCATAGTTCTAGTTTGCCTGGAAAGTAGCCTTTGAGTAGGTGAGCCAAGAATATCATCTCTGGGTGTGTTTCCGAGATTAAGCAAATTCAAGAATACATTGGTATTGTCACGCTTTGACCTTTCAAGTAATTGCTTTGCATTCTGTATTGCACTAGACCATTGGACTGAGGATATTCAAGTCTACTAGTGATATGTACAAAATCCCATTCTTTTGCACATTTCTGAAACAACTGGCTAGTGAATTGAGTACCATTGTCAGAAAAAAAGTGCGTGTGGACTACCCATGACCTGAGAAATGACATTTCAACTTAGTAATAGCAGTGGATATTAGGTTAGGTAGTAAATCTATCTCAAACCAATTCAAATAAGAGTCTACCAAAATCAAGTAGTGTTGATTGTTCCACTCCGATATCAGTTGCTACACTAGACCCAAGGTAGTTCAGGAACTGGACTTAACTGAAGCGGTTCGCTTTGCAAATGCGATCCGGTACTATTGCATACTGAGCAAGAAGAAAGAACTCCATCAATGTATCTTGGTAATTAAGGCAAAAATACTAATTCTCTTGCTCTTCTCTTAGATATGGACCCTGGGTGACCATGATGCAAAATCTGGATATATTCTTGTAAGGAAGCAGGAACAGCAGTTTTAGGACCTTTGAAAATAATGCCATCTTTCATCAACAATTCATCTCTGTAAGGAAAATATATTTGAACTTCAGGTGGTACACTAGATTGCTTTGATGGCCATTCATCATTAATGTACTGCTTGAGCTTCTGTAAAATTGGATTAGTGTGAATGTGATCTCTTAACTCAAGTCTAGTGGTGGAAAAATTACACACTGAGGTCACATCAGAGTCAAAATTCTCTGCATCAAGCTGTTCTGTTAATTTCTGGGTGGTCTGGATAAGTTATAAACCAGATAGTGCAATTTGCCTTTTGTGAGGATCATTTTGACATTGTACTTTTGCAATCTGAGCATCATTCTTTGTAATCTTGCTGGAGCAGAATGCATAGGATTCTATAGAATAGTAACTTGAGGTTGGTGATCAGTTTCAATCTGAATAGCTTGACCTTAAAAATAGTCATGAAACTTGGAACATGCAAATACTATTGCCAAAAAGCTTCTCAATTTGAGCATACTGCATCTCACTTTTTAGGTTGGTCTCTCTTGAAGTATAACTGCACCTAGACCAAATTTTGAAGCATCACAGGAGAGAGTAACTGGTTTATTCACATCATAGTATCTTAATGTAGATGGGGTGGCAGTTTTCTGCTTGAGGTCTTCAAATGCCTTCTGGTGCTGATGTTCTTCATGTTTCACTGTTGCAGTCATTACGTTTGGGATATCTGCTTGCAGGTTGCCCTCAGTCGGCCTGATTAACAAAGTCTTGGGTCCTGTGTTGGTTGCTGTCCCTTCTTCCATGACGTTAAGTCGTCAGGAGTATAAAACATGCAGCCAATGCCATTACATCAGTCTTTCTTGCCGTGCAGTGCCCGAAGCAGAAGCAGTTCGCAAGTGCCGGTCGGCAGACTCCTGAAATTTTCGTTTTTGAGTTTCAGAACCGAAGTCTTCAACTAAAGCAAAGTACCCCATTGGGTAAACTTTTTCTTGCTCCTTCCTGATGTCAGTAAAATTTAATAATTGCATTACTTGTGGAAAACAAATGCCTCAAAGATTTTCATTCATACTGTATTCCTTGCCTTGGCTCTGACCATGACGTACCTTGCTGTCAGTTTTGTGATTTATTTAATCAGCGCGCTATCCGTCTGTATATTTTCACCTCTAAATATTTCGGTTGTCGGTTTAATTATTCAGAAATATCGGGTAGCCATCTGACTACCAGGATTCTGAAAAAACGCAAAGATGAAGACAGACAGGCCACTGAGATCCAAAACTGCCGACGATGCTTCTAAGCCAGTTTGTCGGTACTCAGTGAGGTGCTTTCGCAGCTCCTGATACCCACTACTTCTGATTTACAGGCCTCTACTGAGACCCATTCGGAGTCCGGTATGCCGCAAGATGCTTCAGCTATGGAACCCGCGGATTTCTCTACCTTGGATGGGTCCGGAGCCGCTGTGCAGGCATCTGCTTATGAGGGTGTATTCAGGCCTATGAGCTTAAATATTAAATCGCCTCCTTCATTACTTAGGTCTAAATCTCAATCCATGTCTATAAAAGACGTCCAGGCCACATGCTCAGGCCTCTATGCCTAAAAAACAAATAAGAATGGCTGAAGATCTAATAACTCTAATCAGGGGTAGCCACCCCTCCCGCCTTCTAAGAGGCCTAGGATTGAGGTTGATTATGAATCTTCTTATCAGAATTCTGTTTAGGACTCTTCTGATGATCTGGATTTGCCCTTAACTACTTATGAGTATTCTGATGCAGAGGACTCTATTCCCTCTGCTTTCCCTCCTGAGGATTTTTCTTTTGGGGAAACCTTACATACTCTAAGGATGCATTTCCACTGGGAAAGCCAGGATTTTTCTGATTCAAAAAAGAGGCTTGGGGATTTCCTTCTCCTACCTCAGCATAGGCCTTTAACTATTCCTCCTGTACTAGACATTGTTGATGCTTTCTCAGAATCTAGTTTGGCCCCTGATTCCCTGCCTCCTGCTCCCAGAAAACCTGACAGATACTATAGGGTCCCTGAGTCCCACAAGTTCCTTTTCAAAAATCTTTTTGCAGATCCAGAGACTATTTCACAGGGGCCCAAGGGCATTAAGGCTTCTACGGCTAAGAATCCTACCCCTTCTGATAGAGACTCCAGGGTGCTGGATAGATGGGGTAAGATGGTTTACACTTCTGCAACCTTGGCCATTATGGCTTTAAACTGCCAGTTTCATATGTTAAAATATCAGCAAAATGTTATTGGACTGCTTAAACAGAAAATGATGATTCCTGACTGTGTGGAAAATAAAGAATTACAGGATTTAATGCATTCTGCTGAACAAGTTGGAAAACATACTTTGCAATGTGGTTTTGATTCATTAGAGGCCTCTTGCAGGGCTGCTGTTACTGGGTCTGTGCTCAGAAGGCATGCTTGGCTTAAGGAGCAATCTTTGCCTGATCATGTTAAGGCTAAATTGTTGGATGCTCCTTTAAATCAGGACTGCCTGTTTGGCAACAAGGCTGAGGAAGTTCTTAAAAAGATGGAAGATAAAACTAAATCTATGCAAATTGTTAAAGATTTTTTACAAGTTCAGTCTCCTAGATTTAGTAGGCACTGGCCCTCTAAGAATTGGTCCTTTCCAGCCCCTTCCAGGTCTTCTCAATCCAAACCCAGACACAGCAAAAGCCCCAGGTTTCAGTCCCAGAAGACTCTCAGAACTAAACAGTGGGGCGGGTGGGGGGTTCCACTTCCAAGTCTGGGAATAATAAGTCTCCCCCCATGGTAAACTGTCTCAATGACTGCCTTTTAGAATTTCCAAGCACTTATCAACTGACTGCCCCTTTGGGAGGAAAGATTGCTCTTCATGCAAAGAATTGGGAACTCATTACCCAGGACAAATGGGTTTTAGTGTCCCAGGGATATAGATTTCACTTCCACACGCTGCCAACACCAAGTGGGTGGCCGGACCTTCCCCCCAAATCAGTGGGCAGAGGCCCAAAAACAAGTACTTTCTCTCTTAAGCATGGGGGCTATTCAACTGGTACCAGAAGAGGAAAAGGGACAAGGTTTCTACTCAAGACTTTTCCTGGTACCCAGAAAAGACAATTCATGGCTTCCTATCCTGGACCTGTCTACTCTAAACACCTTTTTGGATATTCCAAAATTCAAGATGCTGGCTGTTCACTAATTACTTCCTATGCTAGGCAAGGATGCCTGGTTGGCAACACTAGATTTAAAAGAAGCATACCTGTACACTGCCCTTTGGCTTATCTACTGTGCTTAGGGTATTCACAAAGTGCCTAGCTCCAGTTATTGCATTTTGTAGGCAAAGAAATATTCAAATATAACCATACCTGGACAATTGTCTAATTCAGGCAGAAAGCCAGGACATACTTTTGAATCATCTGGCCTTTGTTAAAAGGGTTCTAACTTGTCTGGGGTACACCATAAATGAAAATAAATCACACCTGGTACCCTGTCAACAAATTATATTCCTGGGAGCAAGCTTGAATACAACTTCTCAGATGGCTTACCTCAGACCAGAAATGCAAATTCATTTGACAACCTACTTCAAACAAGTGGCCACAAAAAACCCTGCTAATCTGCAAGACAAATACTGCAAGCCTTAGAGTTCATGTCCTCCTGCATTCTTCTAATTCCATATGCAAGACTGCATATGAGGAAACTACAGTGGTATCTGAAAAGCCTTTGGTGTCAACATTCTCAAGACCTAGAAACAATGATTCCTATCATACTTTGCCTACGCCTAGAGTTCCTTTGGTGGGCAGAGGCCTGCCACCAAAACAAGGGACTACCTTTCAAACCACCCCTGCCACCCAAACCCTAACAGATGCATCAGACTATGCATGGGGGCTCACCTGGCAGGAAAGTGCATTCAGGGCAAATGGAACCAAAGTCAAATGCACCTGCATATCAATCAAAAAGAAATGTTAGCTATACAGAATGCTCCGACAGCCTTCAAGGACCACATTCTTCCAGGACAAGTAATGGTAAAGATGGTCAACACCACTATAATGTGGTACATAAACAAGCAGGGGGGTACACATTCTTAAACCCTCTGTAGACTAGCCATGGCATTGTGGAACACAGCCTTGAGCTACCAAGTGCACCTACAATCTCAATTCCTGCCAGGAAAATTAAATACACTGGCAGATGGACTAAGCATAAACTTCATGGACCCACACAAGTGGAAACTGGAACCAAGGATTTTCAACATGGTGACAAGCAAATGGGGGTGCCCAGATATAGACCTGTTTGCCTCTCCCCAGAACTACCAATTGGACAATTGGACTACCCACAAACAAGCCTGGAAAGTGGATGCTCTGTCCTTCAGCTGGAAAAACCTATCAGTCTATGCCTTCCCCCTCTGCTCCAGAGTACTACTCAAAATCAAACCGGACAAACAAAGGATGATTTTGATTGCTCCATACTGGCCTCGCCAACACTGTTACTCCCTCCTGTAAAGTGTGTCATGGTTATCTCCATGGCACCTGCCTCAGACTCCTTCCCTGCTGTCTCAGCAGGAGAACCAGATGCTGCACACTCAGCTTCCAACACTGAACCTTGCAGCCTGGCTAATTTCTTAATATCTCCTTTACCATCCCTTAGCAAACCTGTGATGGATATCATTTTAGAGGCAAGGAAGCCTAGTACTAGAAAATCTTATGCTGAAAAATGGAAAAGATTCTGTGCCTGGAATCCATCTCAAGGGATGAGCACAGCAGCATCCAATTTACCTCAGATTTTACAATGCTTAAGTGAGATGCTTCACGAGGGCCTGTCTTTTTCCTCCATTAAAATCCACGCCTCAGCCATTTCAGCTCATTATAACACAGAACCTCCCTTCTTCTCTCATCCACTGCTCAAGCAGTTCCTCAGAGGGGCCAAAAATTTGAGACCACCCAGGAGAGCTCCATCCCCAGCCTGGGACCTTAACTTTGTCTTGGAGAAACTCACTCTACCTCCTTTCGAGCCAGCTGCTACTGCAGACTTAAAATTTCTTTCTTGGAAAACAGCTTTCCTTTTAGCAATCACTTCAGCTAGAAGGGTATCTGAATTACAGGCCCTTATGGCAGTGGAGCCTTTCATCATCTTTTATGCGGACAGGGTGTCCCTCAGAACCAATCCATCCTTCATGCCCAAGGTGGTATCCAGTGCGGCTCTTAATCAGTCCCTTCATTTACCAACCTTTCCCAATCCACAGAATAAAGGGGAATGGATACTGCATTCCTTAGATGTGCACAGATGACTTAGATTCTACTTGGACAGGACTAAATCTCAACCGAAATCTGAACTGCTGGTGGCATTTGCTGCAGGGGCAGAGGGGAAGGCTATTTCAAAGCAAACCATTTCTAAATGGATAAGCCATTGCATTCATTTCTGCTATAAGCACCATGGAAAACCTATCCCCCAGGGGGACAGGCCTCACTCCACCAGGGCTGCATCAACCTCTACAGCATTTCTCAGAGGTGTCCCTACCAGGGACATCCTAGAAGCTGCTGCCTGGAGTTCTGCACATACTTTCACCAAGCATTATAATTTGCCAATTTTCTCTAAATCCAGAGCTGGCTTTGCCACTGCAATCTTGCAGGACCTTATAGCTGGCCCTAATGCTATCTAAATTCTTCCTCCCAACCATAGCTTTGGGAATCTACCCAAATGTAATGATTGCAACAGTGAAACACGAAGAACATAGTACAGTTGTGTACACTTACCATAAAATAGATGTTTGAGTGTATTCACTGTTGCAGTCCTGGTTACCCTCCCTCCAGTCCCCTAACTTCTTTTGGCTATACCTCTACTTTCCTTTACTATGCTTAAAAGCCTTTTTGGTGTATTTGCTTTTTTGTTGGAGGTATATCTTTGTGCTTTTATGTTTAATTGCTTCCCATTAGGGGGGCACCTGACATCTTCATAGATAGGTTCATGGAATAGTACTAGGCTAACTGCCCTTGCGAGCCATTTTAAGCCTAGCCAATTATCCCTTGTGAGACTCAAACCCTGCATCTTGTGTTTGTAAGGCTCCATTAGGCCACCCTCCCAACCCTAGGGCAAGAAAAACTGATGTAATGGCGTCGGCTGCATGTTTTATACCCCTGATGTCATGAAAGAAGGGACAGCAACCAATGCAGAATCCAAGACTTTGTTAATCAGGCCAATTGAGGGCAACCTGCAAGCAGATGACCCAAATGTAATAACTGCAACAGTGAGTACACTCGAACATCTACATTTATGGTAAGTGTACACAACTGTGCTTATCAACCATGACCATGCAACAGTTTTGCATGTGAACTCTCTTAAAGGTGCTGTCAACTCACTGAAGTCTGGTATAAATTTGCCTAAATAGTTGACCATGCCCAGGAAATGCTGTAAAGCTTGTACATTATCTGGTGTTGATATTTCAAGAATAGCTGCTTGCTTGGTTGGGTCTGGTCTCAAACCTGTACTCCTAAACAAATAAGTTTATAGGTTTATAGATGTGTACTAGGCTAATGGCCCTGGAGCCTTTACAAACCTAGCCCATAGGATTACCCTGACATCATGCTACCTGACCTTAGTTCCTAGTGCCTCTGTCAAGTAAAGCCACTTGAGTGATCCATGGGGTGAATTTTCTATTTCTCATCCACTCATCAAGATTTCTCTTGAAGAGGCCAGTGAGGTGCTCTGCTTGACATGTATGGGAAGTCTATTCCATAGCATGGGGGCAGTCTTTTGGCTACGAACCTGTCCCTCCAGCCTGTTCTGTTGATTGTGGTAATGAGGTTGAGGTCTGTGGAGTGTGTGGTGCGGAGGGATTGGGATTTCTTTAGATGTAGCATTTTTAACAGAGCTGGGTCAGATATGGCTTTGTAAGTCAAGCAGAGATTGCCTCTAAGTAGGCAATATGAGACAGAATATTTGGAGTTTTTTTTGTCTGTCCATATAGGACAAATATTTAAGGCCTAGGATCCTCTTTGTGAGGTACTTTTGCTGCCTCTCCAGTTGTTGCAGGTGTTTGGTGCAGTACATGCCAAATAGGGCATTGTACTCGATTGGCCTAATGAGAGAAGAGTAGAGGGAGATGATTCTTCCTGGATGCAAAACCCTTAGTAATGAGATGTGCCACATAGAAGGACTTTCTGACCACAGTGGCAATGTGGTGGTCAAAAGAGAGGTTGCTTGTCAACCTGTGTTTCCAGATCTCTTATAACGCCTTCTGTGTTCAGTGGACTACCATCGATGTGGTATTCATGGAAACCAGGTTTTTCCCAAGGATGGTGACACATTTTTTTGTATTGAGCTTAAGGCCATGGTTCTGACATCAGTCGTTGGTCTCAGTGAGACCTTTCTGTAGGATGGTAACATCACTTGGGAAGTTAATAGCTCCCAACTTGCAATCATTGTGAACTTTGTCAGCCAGAGTCCATTCATGTTGGCCTGGACTTCAGAGAAGTAGATACCAAACAGGAGAGGAGTCTGACTTGGAGTCAGTTACGTTCACACTGTGGGTTCTATCTGTGATCCAGTTTGCAACCCATCTAGTGATGTAGGGGTTGATGCCTAGCTTAGTGAGTTGTTCTCTGATTCCTGAGTGGGGAATGGTATCAAAGGCCTTGGTCAGATCAAGGTAGGCTGCATGAACCACCTTACCTTCATCCACAGCTCTGGTAACCGAGTCAAAGAAGTTGACCAAGTTGAGCAGGCATGGCCTACCCTTCACAAAACCAAACTGACCTATGTATGTAACTTCTGGAAATTCAGAGGACTAAGCTTCAAGTTTTACCTCACGTGGTCTGACTAGAGCTTTCTTGCGGTTTCTGTCATGCTCTGCTTCACCATTGCCTCTACCCAATAGATCTACTGTTATGGCACAAGGATAACCCGAAAAAATTTGTTCCATTGCATGTTGAAAAACTTCACTTGTAGAATTTATTCCAAATGGCATCCTTAGGAATCTGTATCTATCAAATGGAGTACCGAAAGTAGTTAGAAATGAGGTTTTGGGATCAAGCATCACTTGCCAAAACGAACTCTCTGCATCCAAAGTAGAAAATACAGTATGGTATTTGGTATTAGAGCTGCAACATCTTCAACTGTGTACATTGGATGATACGGTGGTCTTAATGCTTTGTTCAGATCTTTTGGGCAATGCATATTCTGATTTTGTCTGAGCCTTTTTTTGTGAGCGGCTACCATGGATGACACCCATTCATTTGGTTTTGTGACTGGACAAATCACACCTTGCTTGCACCATTTTATCCAGCTTGAGCCTTAACCAGAACTCTTCTTGCTGGTCTGACTACTGGAGTGACCTCTGGGTCTAACTTCATGGAATACTGAACTGGAAGTTTTCCTAACTTGTCATCCAAAACATCCGGCTACTCTGAGAAAATGACTTCAAAGAAATTAAAACTCATAAATGCACTTGTGATGAACTACTTTAGCAACAAAAAGCAGATTCGTTCTTAAACTATCTTTGATACCCAATAAAGATTGCACTGGTCTTTGGACTGCATAGAGTAGCAAGTTGTAATCATTATGTGCCAAATAACATGAAAGCATCACTGAACCTTTGGTTTGAATTTCTTCACCTCTATAAGCAACAAGTCTCACACTACTGGTTACATTGAGTTGCTCGTTGGTTCTCACTCTAGCGAACGTGTCTGCTGATATAACATTATAATTTGAACCAGTGTCTACTTTGAGCTCTCTGGATTTTCCATTAAACTGGACAGTAAAAAATGCTTCACTTAAGTTCACTGCATCAAGTCTTTCACCAAGCACTGATGTACCATCAACATAGAAAGCTGACTGCTTCGACTCTACTTGATCAACTTGCTTTTATGTGCGACCTTTTGATACAACTGTGTGATGCTTACATGATTTGCAAAACTTTTGGAAATGGTTCCATTTTTTTTTACACTTGACATTGCTGACCAAATGCTAAGCACTTCTCTCGTTTAGACTCGTGATTTGCACCATAATAGCGACTGTTAACAATAAAGCTACATTTGGGTTTTGCTGATTCATGCTTATACTGCACTGAGCTGGTGCTTGCACCCATCTTGGAACTTTCTGGAAAACGTTGTGCCTTCTTTGGAAACCCTGTAGCTACCACTTGCTTAGGCCTGTCCTCATTTGCCATGTGTTGCATACTGTCTGCATATGCTCTGGAGCCAACTGAAACCATGCTCTTGTCACTTGCAAGCATACGTGTATGTTTTTCTATCACCTCATGGATTTGACAAATCTCTCTGGCTTTGCTCAATGTTAAATCAGTGTCACAAAGTAAAATCTTTCTCACAGCAGCACTGTTAATACCACATACAAGCCTGTCCTTTATCAGTTCACCTTTTAAATCACCAAACCAACACGTTTTAGGTCCATTTCTCAATTCAGTCATATAAGCTGCAAATGTTTCCCTTGGTTTCTGACCTTGTGTGCAAAACAAATGCATCTCTAATGTAATATTCGTCTGGGGAGTTGCACGTCTCTGAACTTGCACTTCATTCAGTATCTTCCCTTGATTCAGCTTGTACAATATTGTGGTCCACACCTTCTTCATATACTGCTCTCTCTCTGTGGCCTCTGACCCTGCTAGGTTTAGCAAAATGAATGCCCTGGTGCATGCATCTGTATCTGCATAAGCTGCTTGTATAAAAAATATTGTACTGTTGCTCAAATATTCTCCAGTTCTCTGCAATATTCTGATCAAACACAAGTGGTAGGGGCTTTCAAAATCAGTCTGCCATATTAACACATACGAGCGAAGGGTTTTATAAACAAGTATAAACACACACATGCAAGACACTAGTGGCAGTAATTGTCCAATGCCTTTGTGCTCTGAACTTGTACCTTTGTTGGGCGTTTTGGAATTAGGCGAATGAACAAACTCATACTTTTGAATAACTGGACTTTGTGAAATAAACGTCTTGGGCCTTTTGGTACTTTTGGAATATCGTTGGAAAGGCAAAAATGCTAAAGTCATTTACCATCATTTGCTGAAGTCATTTACCATCATTTTAAGAAATATCCGAGAACTTTACGATGCGACTGAATAACTCACAAACACTGTAATACTCTTGTAATGTCGTCTTTTGCAAGAAAATGCCTATTATCTGTGTAAGAAACATGTCAAGTGACTGCACAATGTGAATAAATTGAACATCTGTTGCCTTAAACTCTAACTTTTCGAAATAATTGCACTTTGCGAATAACTGCATACTGAAATGTCCCCAAAATGGTGGTACCTTGCAAGGCAGCTTTTTACAGTTCAAGAAGCACTCTGTAATGGCAGCACTTTGCAAATAGATACACCCAGCATAAGAAACTTTTTGAAATGGCTGTACTTTGACTGTATTTCATGAAATAGTTGCACTTTGCACGCAAACTCTTCAAAATACATGCACAGTAATAAGCACACTCTGTAAGCACTTTTACACAATTTGAGATACTTAGAAAAATTTTAGTTATGTCCTTGATACAATATGAAGTCGTAGTTATGCCCAAACACAGCACTTTGCCAAAGCACATAGTCACCTTGCTTTACCTTTTGCTTAATGTGCCCTTTTCTTTTCTTCTTGTATTCGTTTTGCTCGTTTAAGCCCTTTTCATGCCCAATGTACTTTTCTTGTGCTCGTTTTACTCTGAACATGTCCAACTTTGCTTTAAACGTGCTCATTTTTACTTTGCTGTTAATCGTTTTATCAAATACTTTAAAACATTTTCTTTAGTTAATAAACTTTTCATACTTTCCGCTTGCCTGATAACGTGGTTTGTGCCCTTGTAATGCCCCTTTTTGTCTTTCATATCAAATAGTGCATGTTATTTCTCATTACCTTGGATTCTTTCTGGCTATGTTTGTGCTCTTTTCTCTTGGTTTTACCTTCACTGTAGTCTTTGCACCTCGTGGCTCCTAATTTTCTTCTCTTTGATCCCGGTTCTGACACCATGTCGCTTTTGTGTCTGGGACACGGTAAGAGTCTTCGTGGGTTCTGTTCAAGCAGCTTTATTTTATACAAGCACATCACTATAGATGCTTACTGGCTTTAATTTAAGTAATTTGTATACAAACTAACGACTGCAATCATGCGTGCGCTCTCTCTGGCTGCTGCTTCAAAATGGCACTAGGGACTGCACGTGTCTGGAATTTATACACACACGTACAACGTTGCATGCTTCTTAAAGATGTAGCATACACTTCACTCTCTGATCTACAATTATATACTAGATTCCTTCTGTATGTCTAGGACAGGCTTTGCCAGGGCCATTCTCTAAGGGCTCTAAGACTCCTCATCCTTCCTCCTCCCAGTCAGTCTAAGCTATGGTAATCTACCCATATAGTTAAGGCTACTGCAGCAGTGATCCATATGATGAATAATAGTACAGCTGTGTAAGTAAAGTTACTGTAACAGTAGATGTGTGAATGATCACTGCTGCAGAAGCCCTTCCCCTCCCTCCATCCCCCTGATTTTTATATGTTTTTGTTGCAAGGATGAGGATCTTTATTTTTGTTTTCCTAGTATAATTGTCAGAGCTTTAGCCTCCCTCTCTTCGTTGGGATGAATGCTTTGTAGGGCTTGGCACCCAAGCCTGACTTTAGTCAGCTCAGCTCAAGCTAACTGTTTAGGCAAGTGAAAAGTGTCCTAAACCTTTGGAAGTTGTCTGGGTGTTATACTGTTTTATACTTGGTGAACTATAACCCATATATCTAAGGCTATTGGTATAGTGATGATCTGAACGTCTACTGTTGTAAGTTTACTTGCACAACTGTGCTTCCATTTCTTATGGAGGTAAGAAAAAAAGGACTACTTGTGTCAAAGCAGACTGTTTCCAAACAGTTGTCCCATGCTGTCTCCTTTTGTTCCCTCCATAAAAAGTCCAGACTGGGTCAAGGCACATTATACAAGGGCCTTGGTTTCATCAGTTTTTAAGAACCTTGAGTTTTGTTTTTGAAAGGATTGTATTCTGCAGGCAGCAACTTAGTATTCTGTATGTACTTTTAGAATGTACAAACCAGACTCCTTTACACCTAGAGAATCATTTTCCAGGAGCTCCTTGAACCTTATCTTTCCTTCTCAGCATTTATAAACTATGGTATTCTACCCATATACATTGGGCTACTGCAGCAGTGATCAGATAATTAACTTAGTACACTTGTGTAAAGTTACCATAACAGTAGACACAAGCACTCAATTCTCCTTGTTAATGATGAGAAATTAATTGTAAGCACTAAACAGCCTGTAATTGCAAGTACCATACTGGGGCAATGCAGCAATTGCCTCATACAGACCAACCCTCTCCTCCTACCACCCAACACTACAACCTGCGAGAGATGCACTTACCTTGCCAAACTGGAAGCAAAGCTCTCTCCAGCCAAGATTGTGCTAGACAGTGAAGAGTAGAAGGTTAACACCTGCACTACACCGCCAGTAACACACAGCCCTTCAAAACTCACACCACCAACATCCACACATAGTAACACTAAACCCATTTATGCGGAGGCCCTTAACATTAACCTGCCCAAGCAACAAGGACCTCCGAAGCGTGAACAAACACCAATCACAACCAAAGTGAGACACAGCTCAAAACACCAGTGTGTCACCAAACAGTCGCTAAGGCAAGACAACGTACCCAACACTTTAATCATAAGTGACTCTATAGTCAGGCACACTGATGTCCCACTCACCAAGCTGAACAAGGAGAAATTTACTGTCAACTGCCTGTTGGGTGCCACGATCCACCACATAATGTATGCACTCAAGTCACTCCACAACAAGCACAAATATGACTCTGTTATTGTCCATATTGGAGTGAATGACTTGAGACGCATCTCCCTGGACTACTTGGAAGAGCTCTCGGCAGGCACCTAGCCCTGATCAGCATCCTGCCTTTGCCTAGAGTGATACCACAGTATAAGGGCAAAATGATTGACTTGAACAATTGGCTAAGTTTCTGGTGTCATTCAAAGGGGATCCAGTATCTGTCTGCCTGGGACAACATGATCGACAAACCACGATGCTTTGCCAGAGATGGTCTGCTCCTGTCGCCCCTGGGATTCAGGTTACTGGCAAAGGCTCTTGCCACCCCTATAGTGCATTTTTTAGGCAAGGCTCATAGGACAAAACCACCACCGTAACCAATATAAGCATGCGAAATCTGAAGGTAATGCTACTCAATGCTAGAAGTCTAAACCTCAAAATGCACTCTCTCGAGGCACTCCTAAAAATGGAGAACCTCGATATTTGTGCAGTAACTGAGACCTGGTTCAAGGCTCCAGAGAGCACCCCTGCAATACCAGGCTACAACTCTTGCCACACTTGGCCACCAAACCAGGACCGAAGCACTAAAGGCAGAGGAGTGTCCATATTCACTAAGGATATTCACACCTCCAGGCTAGTTGCCCAACAGAATGCATTTTAAATTCTACAGGTGCAACTAACACTAGGTAAGGCTGCAGTCCAAATTGTAATGTGCTACAGATCCCCCACCATGCCCCAAGATTCTCACTACACCTTTCTAAACATACTAGAAAATATTAAGATACAACCAAATGCCCTAATACTGGGTGATTTCAACTACTCTGCCATTATTTGGGAAAACTACTCTGGTACCAACGGTTCTTGGAATTCATAAATTCCAACGCCCTGGATCAATTAATCCATAGTTCCACCAGGGACTCAAATATCCTAGACCTGCTCATTACCAACATGGGAGATTGATGCTGCACCCCCTTGTTAGTCAGGTCTGACCATAAGCTAATCACCCTTGACATCCACATCCCACCCCCAGTAGGGAAACCTCCATAAAAAACTTCTACAAAGCCAACTTCATGCTACTCAAGTCAGAAGTGACAAACTTCACGATACCCGTGCAGATGGGAACTGAAAGTTCGACTGCTGAATCCTATACTAAGGCACTGTACGAGCACATCCACTCGTGCATGAATCATGCCATTCCAAACAGAACCAAGGTGGTCTCCTCCAAAAAAAGGAACCCAGTCTGGTGGCCCCCTGCCATAAACAAACTATACAACAGAAGGAAGAAAGTGCTGCAGAAAAGAGGAAAAGCCCAGGATGCAAAAAACTCCCTTACCAGTCTCAGTAAGAAGTGGAGATCCCTCACAAAATCCTCCAAAGCTAGTTACAAAAATAAAATTGCCAAAGATAACCTCAAGGCATTCTATAGTTATGTCAAGAATCTAAATGGCAATGCTCAGATCTGCTCTGAGTTACAACAGTATGACATTAAATATACTAATCCCAAGGATATTGCCAATATCTTGGCAGATGGATTCAGTGCCAACTTTACCCCCTCTCACCCCCTAAAGGGCCCATCTCAATACCAAAAGATTGCCAAATTCCAGTAATCACAGCCACATAGATAAAAAAAAAAAAAAACACTCTCCAAAGATAAGACTGCAGCATCCATGGGACCAGACGACATCCCGGGCTGTGTACTACATGAACTACAAAATGAACTTGCACCTCACCTAAGTGTCATGTTTAATCATAGCCTCACCTCAGGCTTCATGCCGAATGAGTGGTGCACAGCTATAGTTATTCCATTCCACGAGGGGGGATCCACCTTGGATCCCAGGAACTATCGTCCCATCAGTCTGATGAGCCTGATCTGCAAAGCCATGGGATGCATTATCATGGAACTTATAAACAAAGACATTGGCAACCTTCAAACACTGGACCCCACCCAGTTTGGTTTTGTTAAGGGCCGATTTTGTCTCCTCAACCTGATTGACTTCTTCAAATCAGTCTCCAGAGCTGTGGATGAGGGTAAGGCAATCCACACAGTATCTGGACCTCACCAAGGCTTTCGACACCATCCTCCAGTATGGAATCATAGATAAACTTACTAAGCTGGGCATTAAGCCCTACATCACTCGATGGGTTGCCAACTGGCTTACTGACAGAACCCACACTGTAAAAGTAGCCGACTCAAAATCCAGCTCCAGACAAGTGGAATACCTCAGGGTTCAGTCCTGGGACTGCTCTTGTTTGGCATCTACTTCTCTGAAGTACTGGCCAGCACTAAGGGACTCTGGCTAGCAAAGTTCACAGATGACTGCAAACTGGGAGCCATTATTGAATCCCCAAATGATGTGGATATTCTACAAAAAGAGCCATGGGCTCAAGCCCAATGGCAAGAAATGTACAGTTATCCCCTTTGCGGGAAAAAAAAACATGTATCCATGAATTACCACATAAGTGGCAGTACACTAAACACTGAAAGTGTGATAAGGGACATAGGGACACAGGTGGACAGTGGTCTCACCTTTGATAACAACATAGCCACAACAGTCAGGACTTCTGAGTGGCACACATAATCACTAAGGGCTTAAAAGGAGGTCATTGTCCCACTGTACTCATCCCTCATTAGACCCCTTATAGAGTACAATGCCCCATTTGGTATGTACCTCACAAGACATTTGCAACAACTGGAAAGTACCTCACTAAAATAATCACAGGCCTAAAGCAGATGCCCTATGCTGACAGCCTTAAAAAAAAAAAAAACTCCAGCTATACTCTCACATATCACCTACTCAGAGGCGATCTCTGCTTGATATACAAGGCCATGTCAAACCCAGTTCTGTTGGACATGCTACACTTAAAGAAATCCCAATCCCTCAGAGCCACCTGCTCCAGGGATCTAAACCTGGTCATCACAATGAACAAAACATGCTGGAGGGATAGGTTCCTGACCCAGAGAAGCCCCATACTCTGGAATAGACTGCCCGTACATGTCAAGCTGAGCACCTCTTTGTCCCTCTTCAAAAGGAACCTTGACTATTGGGATGTGAGATAGGAAATTCACCCTAGGGATCACGTCAGTCACCCTGCTAGACAGGGGAACAGGTAAGTAAATATTCTGGGAAGAAATAGCCAGGGAATTGTTATGGCTAGGCTTGTATAGGCCCTAGGGCCAATAGCCTAGTACCAGCCTAAGAACCTATGATGTTCATCATGTTTCAGTGTTGCAGTCATTACTCTTGGGTTATCCTGCTGGCAGGCTACCCTCAGTCTGCCAGAGTTCCAAAGTCTAGGTCCGGCGTCGGTTGCTGTTACTTCTTCCCTGACGTCAGTGTGCCAGGGGTATAAAAGATGCAGCCGACGCCATTTTCTTCAATCTTTCTTGCCGCGCAATGCCCAAAGCAAAAGCAGTTCACAAGTGCCGGTCGGCCGACTCTTGAGATTTTCAAGTCTGAATTTCAGAATCGAAGTCTTCGTTAAAGCTAAGTACCCCATTGGGGAAACTTTCTTCTTGCTCCAGACCAATGTCAGAAAAAATTAACAATTGTATTTCTTGTGGGAAGCAAATACCTCATAAGGATTTTTACTCTTACTGTTTTCCTTGCCTAGGCCCTGATCACAATGTTGCTAGCTGTCGGTTTTGTGCTAGATTTAACCAACACACTATCAAGTGTCTGTTCGATTTTGCATTTCATTACTTTGGCCGAAAATGTAATTATATATTGCCGTCGGACCAGCTGACAACCGGAGTTTACAAAAAAATGCAAGGACAAGGAAAAGGATAGGCATCCGAGGTCCAAAACAGACAACGAGGCCTTTGCTAGGCCAGTCGCCGTTTCGCCGGTTCTGTGAGGTGCTTTCGTAGCCCCTGGCGCCTGCTACCTCAGAGCCACAGGCTGCTTCCGACTCCCACGGGGAGCTGACTGGGTCTCTGGATACTCAAGGTATTGGACACTCGGAAATCATTTCCTCAGATGGGTCCGGAGCCGCTGAGCAGGCATCGGCTTCTGAGTGTGTCTTCAGACCTACACAACTATATATTAAGCCATCTTCAGCTTCAAAGACTAAAGCAGCTCTAAAGACAAAGAAACAAGTACAGCATTCTCCTACTCAGACTTCCATGCCTAAAAAACAGATGCTCAAAATGGCCGAAGATCTAATTACTTTGATCAGGGGCTCCCATCCCCCTCCTGATAAGAGGCCTAGGCAAGAGACAGGGTATGATTCTTCTGATCAAGTTTCTATTTCCTCTAATTCCTCTTCTGAACAGGATTACTCCATGCTTCCCTATGAGGATTCTGATGCTGAAGAATCCATTCCTTCAGCCTCTCCTCCTGAGGATTATTCTTTTGGGGAAACCCTGCATACCATGAGGGAGCATTTCCACTGGGAGAGCCAAGATTATTCTGAATCTAAGAAAAGGCTCAGAGACTTTCTGCTACTTCCTCAGCACAGACCACTTGCTATTCCACCTGTTCTAGACATTGTAGATGCACTTTCAGAGTCCGGCCTATCCCCTGACTCTTTACCCCCTGCACCTGCTAAGCCAGACAGATACTACAGGGTCCCGGATTCTCATAAATTCCTATACAAAAACCCCACTGCTGACCCAGAAACTATATCTCAGGGTCCCAAAGGGGTTAAAGCTTCCACTGCAAAAAACCCTGTCCCCTCTGATAGGGATTCTAGGGCTCTAGACAGATAGGGAAAAAAGTCTACACTTCTGCTACCCTGGCTGTAAGGGTTTTAAATTTGTCAGTTTCATATGCTTAAATATCAGCAATATTTAAATGTCACTGCTTAAACAGAAATGGTTGACAAATACTGAATGTTCAGAGAACAAAGAATTGCAGGATTTATTGCATGCAGCTGAACAAGTGGGAAAACATACTTTGCAATGTGGTTATGATTCACTGGAGGCCTCTTGCAGGGCCGCAGTTACAGGTTCTGTGATTAGAAGGCATGCTTGGTTAAAGGAACAGAATCTGCCTGATCATGTTAAAGCAAAATTATTAGATGCACCATTACAGCATGACATTTTGTTTGGTACTAAAGCAGAAGAGGTGTTGAAAAAAATGGAGGATAAAGTAAAATCCATGCAGACAGTCAAGGATTTCTTACAGGTACAGCCACCCAGGTTTGGCAGGAACTGGCCTTCTAAAAATTGGTCCTTTCCAGTGTCAGACAGACCACAACGAGGCAGATACAGGCATCCCAGAGGCAGATTTCAGCCCCAAGGCTCATACAGGCCTAAACAATGGGGTGCTCCTACCTCCAAAAGTGGAAAAGACAAATCACAACCTTACAGGAAGCGGTCCCAATGACTTTTCTCTACCAGATCCAAGCACTTTTCTTTTGGCAGCCCCCTTAGGGGGAAAACTAGCACTTTTTTCATCAAATTGGCAAATGGTTACCCAAGACAAATGGGTCCTGAATATAGTGTCCCAAGGCTACAGGTTCCATTTTCTCACACTGCCAAGGTCAAAAGGTATGCCAGACCTGCCACACAATCAATGGGCAGAGGCACAGAAACAAATTACAGTCCTCATGGACATGAGGGTGATTCAACAAGTACCACAACAAGAGCAGGGGGCAAAGTTTTTTACTCCAGACATTTCCTAGTACCCAGAAAGGACAAAACCTGGAGAACAATACTGGACCTGTCTATTCTAAATACATTTCTGGAAGTTCCAAAATTCAATATGTTGACTCTACAGCAGCTACTGCCCATGCTGGGCAAGAAGGCTTGGCTTGTAACTTTGGACCTAAAAGAGGCGGCATACCTGCATGTCCCAATCAGACAATCTTGCAGAAGATACCTTAGATTCATAGCTGGCGCAATGCATTACCAATTCTCTGCACTGCCCTTTAGCTTATCTACTGCGCCCAGGGTCTTCACAAAATGCCTGGCACCAGTAATTGCATTTTGCAGACAAAAAGGAATTCAAATATATCCCTACTTGGACGACTGCCTAATTCAAGCAGAGAACAAAGACATCCTTCTAAAGCATCTGGAGTTTGTAAAAAGATTACTAATTGGCCTATGGTACACAATTAATGAAAAGAAATCAAAACTAGTGCCCTCTCAAGAGATAATATTCCTGGGTGCAAGCTTAAATACAACTGCCCAGATGGCTTATCTCATGCCAGACAAACAAAAGCAACTGACTACTTACTTCAAGAAATTGGCAACAAAACCCCACTTATCTGCAAGGAAAATCCTGCAGGCCTTGGGTTTCATGGCATCCTGCATTCTACTAATTCCATATGCCAGACTGCATATGAGGAAGCTACAATGGTATCTAAAAAGTGTTTGGACTCAGCATTGCCACAGCCTGGAGACAGTAATTGCACTCATTCCCTGCCTGCAACAGGAGTTTCGATGGTGGGCAGAAGCCTGTCACAACAAGTGTCTGCCATTCAGTTTACCCACAGCCAGACAGACACTGACAACGGATGCATCAGATTATGCCTGGGGGCCCATATGGCAGGAAAATGTATTCAGGGCACATGACCTGCAAACCAGATGCATCTTCACATCAATCAAAAAGAGATGCTAGCTGTTCAAAATGCCCTGACAGCTGTCAAGGACCTGCTTCATCCAGGACAGTTACTGATAAAGACAGACAACACTATGGTCATGTGGTACATAAACAAGCAGGGAGGTACACATTCCTACCCCCTCTGCAGACAAGCAATGACCTTATGGGACACAGCATTGGCTTTTCAAGTTCACCTGCAAGGACAATTCCTGCCAGGAAAAACAAATACTCTGGCAGATGAACTAAGCAGAAACCTCATGGATCCCCACGAATGGAAACTGGATCCACAAGTCTTCAGCATGAAAATAAGGAAATGGGGATGCCCATAGATCTATTTGTCTCTCCTCACAACTGCCAATTGCAGAGATTTTGCACAAGGATTTATCACAAGCAAGCATGGAAAGTGGACGCCCTATCCTTCAGCTGGAAAAAATCTAACAGTATATGATTTTCCCCCACTGCCTCTCCTTCCCAGGGTACTTCTAAAGATCAGACAAGAGAAGCCAAAAATGATACTGATTGCACCCGACTGGCCACGCCAGCACTGGTACCCAATCCTAAAGAGCTTGTCCCAAGGTCCAGCATGGATATTGCCTCAGACTTCTCACTTGCTGACCCAACAAAACAATCAGATCCTGCACAGCCAACTCAGGACCTTAAATCTGGCAGCATGGCGGATAATGTAGTCATTCAGAACACTCCTCTTTCAAAAGCTGTTATGGATGTTATCTTGGAGGCCAGGAGGCCCAGTACCAGAAAATCTTATGCAGAAAAATGGAAGAGATTCTGTGCTTGGAACCAGGAACAAGGCATTGACACTGGTGTACCAAATATCCCTCAGATTTTACAATACCTAACTGAGATGCTGAACAAAGGCCTTTTCATTTTCATCAATTAAGATTCATGCCTCTGCCATTTCAGCAACCGACGCCAGACCTAGACTTTGGAATTCTGTCCGACTGAGGGTAGCCTGCCAGCAGGATAACCCAAGAGTAATGACTGCAACAGTGAATACACTCTAACATCTACATTTATGGTAGGTACACAACTGTACTTTTGTTCACTGCTGCTGCAGTAGTCATCCCCCTCCCTTATTTTTGTGATTTTTATTGCCAGGGTGTGAACCTTGATTTTTATTTACTTAGCATTGTCCTCTTTCGGGGCTCTAGCTTCCCTCTTTTAGTTGGCTTGAAAGACCTGAAGGGCTTGGTGCACAGACTAGTTATTTTTTACAGCTCTACTTTAGCTGTTAATGGTCTGGGCACTTGGAAGGTATCCTCAAGCTTTGGGAGCCAGCCATCTATTGTACTCTACACATGATTAATCCATACAGCTAAGGCTACTACAGCAGTAATTATTTGACCATGTACTGTTATACA
The DNA here is from genome assembly GCF_019279795.1 of Protopterus annectens. Classification (NCBI taxonomy): domain Eukaryota; kingdom Metazoa; phylum Chordata; order Ceratodontiformes; family Protopteridae; genus Protopterus; species Protopterus annectens. The sequence goes on from NC_056749.1 coordinate 577,373,840, forward strand.
TTACTATTCTTTCCAGTATAGTGATAGGCACTGTACCCTGGAAAATAGTGTGTTAACATGCATTCAGGTATGCTAGCAACTACTTGAGAGTATCCATTTTTGTGTGTTACTCCATTTTGTTTCACCAGAATACATGTGATATATATCTGGAAGGATTGATAATAGTCAACAGAATTACTATAGTCAATAATAAAATCACATCTAAGGCACCTTTGTTGCATGGGGAATATTTTAACCAGTTATAACATTTAATCCTTGAACTAAATGTCTTTATGGGCAATGCCACTTATCCACACAAACTGTCAAATGTACATCACCAGCAAATATGCACAAGAATTTTTGGACTTTGGTAAACACCAGTGGCTAGAACACTTTGAACACCAGAGATATCAGTCTTTTAAATATTCTCTCAAATATATCCCTTAATTATACCCAGTATCATAACTGGGGTTGGACAAAGGGGTGGCTGCCCCATATGCAAGCTGTTTGGCAGTTGCCATTTGGACTTGAGCAGTACTGAGATTAATTTAAGAAGCCATGAGTAACATCACACTCCTTAGATGAACATAACTTTAACAGGGAGCCTGCTTAAGCAGTTAGCTATAGTTCAGTCTGCATTATCCATTTAGTTCTCAATTTTGGGTTGACTGTAGGGTGCCAGTTAGGTGCTTTCCCACGTTGTGATCTCCCTATAAAGCTACAATAACTTTTTTATGTTAAGGGGATACTTGGGTATTTACTATTTATTTAGTTACTGCGGTATAGCTCCTTGGGAGACCTTGTGCCCAGAATGTGCTTTACTCTTCTGAATTTTGCTTCCTCTTAGCTATGTTGAAGCATCCATGCCCATCTGATATAAACATAATGGCAAGTTTAAAACTAAGTCCATGTGCTGGAACACCCTCATCAACAATGTCTATACCAAAAAGAAAAGATCTCCACTTCACCTTTATAAAATGTTTAAAAATCGTAAGTTGCTCAAGCTTACCATTAAGAAATGCAAGACTGAGTATGAACTTATAGATGCAATCTTGTCTTTTCCATCTCATTCAATAGTTGGATTATCAGATTCAGTCTGTTATTTTTCAAGAGTGTGGGTCCAAGGCTCTTATGCCTCCCCTACCTATAGTCCTCTCTGGTCCCCTGATTACCTCAGATTTCATTTGCCTCTTGTTCATTCAAGATGGTGATTCGAGGGCTGACAGTGTTCTAGATTTCATTCCTTCATACACTTGACTCCAGATGTGCCAGATTGGGATGGGTCTCGGAGCCAAAGCTTCTGAGCAGGTGGTCACAGTCAACCCTGAAGTTTTCAGAGCCATCCTTGGTGCTTTGGCTCTGGACAGCTGACCTCCATTGTCTGCCTCAGGGTTGAGTCTGATTGGAACCAGAGTTGTTCCATCTCTGTCCTATGGTTGGGGAGGTTATTGCTTAGGCTCCCATCTCTGCTTTGGCTTTCAAGATATTTGAGAGGCTTTTCTCCAGATCCAGAGAGGAGGTGTCACTGTCTTACGTGGTACTGTCTTGACCTCTTGTAAATTCTGTTACCATGTCTGCTCATCCTGTTTGACAGGCACAACCTTCCTTGCTCAGCCTTGGGGACACTCACTTGACAAGCTCTCCTTCAGATTTTGACCTTTCCTCAGAAGTCACAGTGGGGAGGGCTGTAGGAAATGGGATTATAAGAAAAAGCACTTCGACTGCTCTCCAGGTTCTATCACAGAAAACACAATTTTTAACAAAGGAGGATTCTGCATGCTCCCATCTGGAAAACATCCCCTTTGAAGATGTTCTAAATTTGATGAAATTGTTAGGGTGGGGGTGCACCCCACTGAAGCCTGCAGTCCAGAGGATTTGGTGGTCCTTGAGGCATTCAGGTCGGACTCTTCTACTTTCTAGGTCATCCTACCTACTGATGAGTTAATAGACTTTGTCCTTCTGTTCAATGTTGCAGCATTATTTACATATGGGAAGTCCTCCGCCCAAGCAACCCGACGTTCGGCCAACATATACAACAGCTTTTAGCTACTGCAAGGTGCATGGGACGTCACACATATGTGCTATTAGCCATAAAAGGATGTCTACACGTACACTCCTCAGCCTTTCTGCTGCCATTTGGAATGCTCGACTCATACATTGGTCTGCTGCCAGCTTTCAGATGTGCCCCCATTAGGGAATTTCTTTCTTCGCTACTCTAGATATCAAGATGATTATCCCAATTCATCCTCTGTACAGGAAATTTTTAGGTTTCTCTATAGCTGCTTTGCACTTTCAGTTGTCTGCCTTGCCTTTTGGATTTTCAGCTGCCCCAAGGGTATTCACAAAGTGCTTGGCCTCTGTGATTGCTTTTCTGAGGGTCAGGTATATCCATACCCTGGCAATCTTTTTCTAGCTCTTCATTAGAACAACTGACTCAGAATCTGCAGTTTGCCATCCTTTTCCTACAAAGTAAAGGGTTTACCATACATTTCAAAAAAACTTCCTTGTCCCCTTCTCAAGATCATGTCTTTATAGGGTGCAAGTTCCAAACAGACCTCATTGATGGCTTTTCTTCCAACAGACAAGATTCAGTCCCTCACTTCCTTCTTTGAAAACCTCCTGCCTCTCCCCTCCATTACAGCCAGGCAGTTTCTGAGACTTCTAGATTTCATGGCATTCACAATTCCCATGCTGCGTCTTGCAAAGCTCCACGTGAGACAATTTCAGTGGTACCTCAAACCTCAAACCTCAAATCTCTGCTCCCATGCCTAAAAACAGAGCTTTTTTGGTGGATTCAACAACTTGCTCGGAATCCAGGGTTTTCCTCTTCATCTGCCCCAGCCTACTCAACAGCTGTTCATGGATGCATCAGACAAAGGTTGGGAGGCAACATTTGCTTCAAAGAAGGTACAGGGCCTTTGGTCTCTTAAGGGAAAATCATATCAACATCAAGAAATGAGCACTCTTATTCTACCTCTGCAGGCCTTTCATCCTCTCTTTCAACCAGGTCCTCTGAAAGTATTTACAGACAACACGGTTCTCTGGTATGTCAACAAGCTTGGGAGGATGAAGTCTTACCTTCTTCACAGGTTAGCTCCCATGGCATGGGATTTGGCAGTTCAGTACAAGGTAACTCTTCAAGTGGTGTATATCCCATCTACTCAAAATATTGTGGCAGATTCATTAAGCAGATCCATGACCCAATCCCACAAATGGATGCTTCATGGAGATGTGCTTCTGGACTTGGTCCACTGGTGGGGTATACCTCTTCTGGATCTGTTTACCTCCTCTCTGAAGAGAGAACTTCCTCTGTTTTGTGCCAGACTTGCACATCATCTGGCCTGGAAGGTGGACACCCTATCTTTTCCATGGAAGGTGGTGTTTCTTTACACAGTCCCCCTTTCCTCTCATTCAGAAAGTCCTGCTGAAGATTAAGCAGGACAAACCAAAAATCTTGCTGGTGACTCACATTTTTGGCCAAGACAGCATTGGTTCCCTCTTCTGCATTTAGCCAAGGGCAATCGCCACAAGTTAACTCAGAGTTGTCCTGCTTGCACAAGACAAGGGATCTCTGCTTCATCCACAATTGTCAACCCTGCAACTGACACTGTGGTTGATCAAGTTTTGATTCCTTTCAGGCACCTTTATTCACTGGACGTGCTTAGGGTCCTGCAGGGGGCCAGAAAGCCCAATTCTAGAAAATCTTACTTATCCAAATGGAAGAGGTTTTCAATCACCATGGTGCCTTTCATGAAATGTGGATCCACTTTCAGTGGATGTTGCAGTTTTTTTTCTTACTTGTGTGAATTACTTAATAGTGGCTTGGCTTTTGTCAGCGAAAGTTCACTTGTCAGCTGTTTCTGCATGTCTGACATTATCTCCACTTTTGGCTTCCGGATTGGAAGTAAAACCTTTTCTTAAAGGCGTCCTTCATACTAAATCTCCCAAGAAACCAGTTCCTCCTCTTTGGGATTTGAATTATGTTTTAGAAAAACTTACTATGGCCCTTTTTTTACCTGCAGCCTCAGCTTCTTTAAAGTTTTGTACTTTGAAAGTAGTTCTAGCAGAGGTTAAAAACAACAGGAGGAGTTTGAGATTCAAGCCTTGATTGCTTCTCCACCTTTCCTGGTTTTCCACAAGAATAGGATCTCTGCATACTGATCCTTATTTTGTGCTCAAGGTGGTGAATGATTTGTCCGTTGATAAATCTGTTTAGTTGCCCACTTTCTTCCTCCTTCTCAGTCCTCCAGTGAGATAAACTTGCACACCTTGGACATGCATAGATAACACTGATTTTATTTGGATAAGACTAAGTCTATCAGAAAATCTGATCAGCTATTTGTTTCTTTCCATCCCAGGGCTCTGGGTCTGCCTGTCTACAGACAGACAATTTCTTGGATTTCTAAGACAATTTTGATTTATGACTTCCATGGTAAAGACTCTTTCAGCTCCTGTTAAGGCTCACTGCACAAAGTTGGTGGCTTCCTCAGGTGCTTTCTTTAAAGGCCTGGATACTAACTCTATTTTAGAGGCTGCTCCATGGTGGTCTGTGCTTACCTTCAAACATTACAAGATGGACACCAATTCCAGATACAGAGCAGAGTCCACCAGTAGATATGCATGTTGTGGTAGCCATGGAAAAGGAGCTCTCTGAGGGGAACTTTTGTGTCCATTCTTCTGGAGAATATAGCATGTTGGACAGATATGGGAAATTGACATATGCTTCAGTGACTTTTGCACTCAGGGCACTGAACTACTTGGCTGACATGACTCATTTCCAGGAAGACTTCAAGGAATGGTCAAAATCCCTCTTGGGTAACCTGCCTTTGGGCATCCAGAAGTCTGTGAACTCTCAGCTGTCTGTTCTTCAATCCATAACTAACGTGACCATGCATCTGCATTCCAACACAGGTGATGAGACAGCAACTACAGGAATTGGCATTTGCCAGCATGCCTGGATGCACCCATGCAGTTTTGCATTAGACTTTAAGGTGTCCTTTATCAGTGCTTTCTGTGACTGTTTTGACCTTCCTTGGAACTACGTTTAAAGAAACGTTTACTAGAAGCAGGGTGAAGAACAAGATCCTGTTGGCAGTTGGCATATGTTTTCTACTCCACAAGAGACTTTTTTTCCCAGACTCAAAAGGGTGGAAAGAAGTTATGGTTTTGAAAGAGCTAGGGTTTTGGCCAGAACACTTCTGCTAACAGACACCTTCTGGGAGCAGAGGGGGGAATAATTTTAATGGACATCACTCATCACTCCAGGGGCAGAGATGAACTGCATAATCAAGAAGTTTGGGGCTCCTTAACTGGGAAAAACCCTTCCAGTGCTCCTGAACAGTTGCCTAGCTGCCACATTCTGGAGAAGTTGGGGGAGTGCTTGTCTCTGCCCCCTCAAGCCAGGCCATCATCCTAGATTCCTGTGTGCAGAGGATAATTATTGGACGCTACATTATTCCCTTTGCTTCCCCTCCTCAGAACAGCAAGAGAATTCTCAAAGGTCCACCTAGTCAAATGGAATAGGCAGCATAAGGTACAAATCTGCTAGAAGAGTCATCTTAGAGGTCTCACCAGATGAGCAAGGATCTGGAATCTGTTCAACGCGGTCTTTGGTTCTGAAAAAAAAATAGGGGGACCTCAGGCCAATTCTGAACCTAAGTTACCTCACCCAGTTTGTAAAACAGATAAAGTTCTTGGGTGGTCAATGTTCTGTCTGTTCTACCTCTTCTGAAGGGCAGCTGGACGGCTAGATGTCCAGAACAGACACTGCGACAGCAAAGCAATAAAAAACAAAAAATCCACAAACTTACTGGAGAACACTGTACCCGTTTATTAAACAATAAAAATTGACTACACGCTTTCGTCTGTTCTCTGCCCGGGCTTCATCAGAGTGAATTAACATTACAAATAGATTTCATTAAATAATCAACCACATGATTAAATAACCAAATTAAAACCAATGAAATTCACGCATTTAAGAAGATGGATACACCCTTTAACATTTAAAAACATTAATCTACACTAACAATCACCACTTTTAAGGAATCACATAAAAAATTACATATATTTGTGTGATAAAGTTGACACCATAAAAACGGCTTACATTATTATAGATCAAATAACTAATCTTATAAAACCAATGTTCACATTAAATAAATTGTGATATGTATTTTAAAATACTGGAAATAGAACAACATTCATTAATACCTGGTAGTTTAGTGGCTTCTAATCTCAATTGCCAAAGACATTCTCTTACTTCAAGTAACAGTTTCCGACTGTAATTCTTTTCTTTATGACAAAATGGGATTAGCTTTACTTGACAAATCAAAGGCTCATTCAGCTAGAGCTGTGGACGACACCACTGCTTTTTTTCATTAGAGTTCCCATTAATGAGATTTGCACTGCAGCTATTTGGTCTACTGTTCATACTTTCGTGTCACATTACAGGTTGGATGTATAATCCAGATCTTGTATGTCCTTTTGCCCCACCAGACTCAGGAATATCCTTCCATGAGACCACCCAGTCTTTCCGGTAGCTTGTAAATCTGTCCCAACTGGTAAATTGGATGGAAAAAGACTGTACTTTGCTGTAATGGTAGATCCACATTGTCTTGTTTCATCTGGTTCAACATGCCTCCCTCAATCCCCCCCATCCTAAATTGTCATTTTTTGGCTCCCAGCTGATCGCTTGGACCTGACCCCAGGGGTCTTGACTTCTTGGACAGCTAATTGCTGTTATCCAGGTCTATGATTCAGTTTGTTGTTTTAGTCCTGTGTTTTCCTTGAGTGGTCTTAGTTAAAAACAGCCAAACTTTATCTGTAGTAATCAGGGGGGACCACTGCATACTTCTCAACCTCTTAGGGCAAGAAATATGGACAAAGCCATGAATAAAACTGGGACAAAGGCCCAAAAATAGGGACATTTTTAAATGTTGCTCTTACAAACTTAGAAAGTTAATATAATAGGTTTTGCATTATCACAAATTTTCTGAAGGTTATGAAGTCTGAAACTCAAATGTCTGTAATTTTCTAACTTCAGTCTTTAATTATTTGCTACTAATAATAAACAATATGAGGCAAAAATATGGACATTCTGCAAAAATCTGTATAGTTGAGAGGTATGGGGACTAGAAGGAATTTGAGTAGGGGAAGAATATGAGAGCCTTGGATCCAACCTCTTGGAAAAAAAAAGTGCCAAGGTCTGATCCACTCGTATCAGATAACCCAATTGTTGAACCAGATGGAACAAGACAACATGGATCTAGCATTGTGGTAAGTATATAACGTTCATTAATAACCAGTTTGAAAGATGGCCAAAAGCCCTACAGTTATGCTTGGAAACTTAGAAGTAACAAATTTTGTAACAGACTTGCGTTACACTAACGTTAGACGTTACCCCGTTGCGGATCCTTTTTTCTTGCTCTAACCGATATTAGAAAAAATTAATAACTGTCTTGTCTGTGGAAAGCAAATACTGCTGAGATTTTCATTCTTACTGCATCACCTGTTTAGGTCCAGACCATAACATTCCTTGCTGTCAGTTTTGTGCCCTGTTCAATGCCTGAACTACTCGTCATTGGGCTTTGTCGCTCAGTTCTTTTGCTCTCGTTCTCCATGTTCCAAAATGGCTTTCATTAGCCATCCAACTACTGATGATCTGAAAAACATAAGGATAAAGACAAGAGACAGACCGCATATGTCCAAAACTGCCGATGACGCTTCCGTTAAGCTAGTCGCCAGTCCGCCGATACTCAGAGAGGCGCTTTCACAGCCCCTGATACCCACTTCTACAGATTTGCAGGCCTCTTCTGAGACCCATTCAACTATGGAACCTGTGGATGTCTCTACTTTGGATGGGTCCGGAGCTGCTGTGCAGGCACCAGCTTCTGAGGGTGTAATCAGACCTTCCGATGTTCATATTAAACCAACTACTTCGTTTCAGACTAAAACTACCAAATTTCTCAGGCCCAGAGTTCGCACTATGACTAGGAAACCGACGACCAAAGCGCATTCTCAAGCTCCCTTGCCTCAGAGACAAATGCTTAGAATGGCTGAAGACCTTATTACTTTAATTAGGGGAAGCCAGCCTTCCTCTGTAAAAGACAAAGAATTGATTTTCCTTCTGACTCTTCAGATCATGAGTCCAGTGACTATGACCCCTCTGATTACCAGGACATACCCTTATCTACCTATGAAGATTCTGATGCAGAGGATTCCATTCCCCTCTTCTTCCCCACCAGAGGATTTTTCTTTCCGTGAAACCCTGCATACCCTCAGAGAGCATTTCCGCTGGCAGTACCAGGACTACCCACAGTCCAAAAAGAGACTCAGGGAATTTTTAAACTTGCCTTAGCACAGGCCTCTAGCTATCCCTACTGTTCTGGAAATTGTAGATGTCTTCATGGAATCCAGTCTTACTCCTGATACTTTGCCACCAGCTCCTAGAAACCCTGGCCGGTACTACAGAGTACCTGACTCTCACACATTTCTATTTAATAATCCTTCTGTGGATCCAGAGAACTTTTCCCAGGGAGCTAATGGCATTAAGGCTACTACAGCCAAAAAGCCTACCCCTTTGGACAGGGATTCTAGGGCTTTAGACAGATGGGAAAAGAAGGTATACACCTCTGCTACTCTTGCCATCAGGGCTTTAAGTTGTCAGTTTCACATGTTGAAGTACCAGCAACGTATTATGGAACTAATTAAACAAAAAAAATGTTGATTTGTGATTGTGCAAAACATAGATTTACAAGAGTTAATACATTCTGCAAACCAAGTTGGAAAACATACTTTGCAGTATGGTTTTGATACTTTATAAGCATCTTGCAGGGCTGCTGTCACTGGGTCTGTTCTTAGAAGGCATGCTTGGCTAAAGGAACAAATCTTGCCAGACCATGTCAAAGCAAAATTACTAGATGCTCCATTAAACCAAGAACGTTTGGCACTAAAGCAGAGGAAGTTCTTAAAAAGATGGAGGAAAAAGTTAAATCTATGCATACTGTTAGATTTCCTACAAGTACAGCCGCCTAGATTCAGTAGTCATCGGCCTTCAAAAAATTGGTCATTTCCAGTTCGTCCCAGACCTTCGTAGTCCAAACCCAGGGGCAGCAGACCACCAAGACTACAGTCTCAGGGTATCACAGATCTAAACAATGGAGTGCTCCCACCTCAAAAACAGTGAGTGTTATGCCACCATTCTATGGAAAAAGTTTACAATGACTTGTCCTTCATCCTTCCCAGCCTTGCCCAAGTACTTGCACTCCTAGGAGGAAAGCTCGCCCTGCATGCAAAAAACTGTGAGTGCATTACCCAGGACAGATGGGTCTTAAACATTGTATCCCAGGGATACAGATTCTACTTCCACTCACTGCCAACCCTAAATGGATTGCCAGACCTTCATTCAAACCAGTTGCCAGATGCCCAAAAGCAAGTACTTTCTCTTCTCAGTATCAAGGCTATTCAACCTGTTCCAACAGAGCAAAGGGGAAGGGGTTTCTACTCCAGACTGTTTCTGGTGCCCGGAAAAGAAAACTTTTGGTGCCTTATCCTGGATCTTTCAATTCTCAACACCTTCCCGGTGGTTTCAAATTCAAAATGCTTGCTCTCCAACAGCGGTTTCCTATGCTAGCCAAGGACTCCTGGCTGGTCACCCTAGACTTAAAAGAAGCTTATCTGCACATCCCTATAAGAGAATCTGGCAAGAAATATCTACATTTCAGGGCAGGCTCTATGCAGTCAGTTCTCTGCACTTTCCTTTGGCTTATCTACTGCACCCAGGTATTTACCCATACTTGGTCAATTGCCTGATTCAGGCAGACAGTTAGGAACTGCTACTTGAGCACTTGACATTTGTAAAGAGACTTCTAACTTTGCTGGGGTATATCATCAACGAAAAATTACATATGGTACCCAGCCAAAAAATTGTATTCCTGGGAGCAAGCTTGAACCAACTTCCCAGATGGCATTCCTCACTCCAGAAAAACAGGTTTGACAAACTACTGGCCACCCAAACCCAGCTATCTGCAAGAAAAATACTGCAAGCCCTAGTGTCCATGGCCTCTTGCATTCTACTAATTCATTATGCAAGACTGCATATGAGGAAACTTCAATGGTACTTAAAAAGTCTCTGGTGTCAACATTCTCAGGACCTGGAAACAATGATTCCCATTATTTCTTGCCTAAGAGCAGAGTTCCTTTTGGTGGGCAGAGGCATGCAACCACAACAAGGAACTCCCTTTCACTCAACCCCCGCCATCCAAACCCTGACAACAGATGCATCAGACTATGCATAGGGGGCTCACATGGCAGGCAAATGCATTCAAGGCAAATGGAGCTCAAGACAAATGCACCTGCATATCAATCAAAAAGAAATGTTAGCTGTACAGTATGCATTGACAGCCTTCAAATACCTTATCTTTCCAGGACAGCTCTTGATAAAGACAGACAACACCACAGTTATGTGGTACATAAACAAGCAGGGGGGAACTCGTTCCTACCCACTCTGCAGGTTAGCCATGGCTCTGTGGAACACAGCATTGAGCAATCAAGTGTACCTGCAAACTCAATTCCTGCCAGGCAAACTAATTTCACTGGCAGGCAACTTAAGCAGAAATCTAATGGACCCACATGAGTGGAAATTGGAAACCATATCATTCAAGCTTCTGATCCACAGGTGGGGGCACCAGAGATAAACCTCTTTGCCTTCCCCAGAACCATCAACTGAGCACATTTTGCACCAGAACTCCCCATAGCCAAGCATGGAAAGTGGCTGCCCTGTCCTTTACATGGGAAAACCTCTCGGTCTATGCCTTTCCCCCTCTGCCCCTCCTCCCGAAGGTACTACTCAAGGTCAAACAGGACACTCCAAGGACAATCTTGATTACACCAGACTGGCCACGCTAGTACTGGTACCCACTTTTACGCAGTCTGACAGTAGTGCCACCATGGCACCTGCCTCAGACCCCTTCCCTGCTGTCACAGCAGGAGGGCCAAATTTTGCATCCTCAGCTGCAAACCCTGAGCCTAGCAGCCTGGCTCATCCCCTGAATACATCACCAGCAACCCTCAGCAAATAGGTGCTGGATGTCATCCTTGAGGCCAGGAGGCCTAGCACTAGGAAATCCTATTCAGAAAAGATACTGTTTCTGTATCCAGTCTCAGGGAAAGGACACAACTGTGCCCATCTTACCTCAAATCCTAGATTATCTAGCAGAACTGCTCCACAAAGGCCTATCCTTCTCTTCAGTTAAGATTCATGCATCTGCCATCTCAGCTCATTACAATACTGAGCCCACCCCTCTTTTCTCACCCTCTGGTTAAACAGTTCCTGAGAGGAGCTAACAATTTAAGACCCCCAAGGAGAGCTCCAACTCCATCCTGGGACCTTAACTTTGTACTAGAGAAGCTCACTCTTCCCCTCTTTGAGCCTGCTGCTACAGCAGAGTTAAAATTTCCTCTCTTGGAAAACTGCCTTACTTCTAGCCATCATTTCAGCAAGATGAGTGTCTGAGTTGCAGGCCCTTATGGCTGTGTAACCCTTCATTATCTTCCATGCAGACAGGGTTTCCCTCAGGACTAACTCATCATTTATGCCCAAGGTGGTATCTAGTGTGGCTTTAAACCAATCCACCCCATTTACCAACTTTTTTTCACTAATCCTCAGAATAAAGGGGAAAGGATCTTGCACTCCTTGGACGTGCACAGGCAGCTTAGGTTCTACCTTAACAGGACTAAACCTTTCAGAAAATCTGACCAGCTGCTAGTCAGCTTTGCTACAGGGGCAGAGGGCAAGGCCATTTCAAAGCAAACCATCCATTTCTGCTATAAACACCATGGAAAACCTACCCCTCAGTGGGATCAGAACCCATTCCACTAGGGCTACCTCAACCTCTACAGGATTTCTCAGGGGAGACCCTACCAGGGACATCCTGGAAGCTGCAACCTGGAGTTCTGTACACACCTTCACCAAGCATTACCACTTGCCTATCCTTTCTAAATCCAGAGCTGGATTTGTTACAGTAGTCTTACAAGGCCCGCTAGCCAGCCCTAATACTTCTTGACTGCCTCCACCCTTCCTCAGCTTTGGGAATCTACCCGTGTGATGACTGCAACAGTGAAACACGAAGAACATTGTACAGTTGTGTACACTTACGATAAATGTAGATGTTCGAGTGTATTCACTGTTGCAGTCCTGGTTACCCTCCCTCCAGCCCCCTGACTTTTCTATACATTCTACCTATCCTCTTTTTTGGCCATATTTTATAGCAATGGTATTTACTTTCTACTGGAGGTGTTCCACACCATGTAATTGCGTCCTATTTTGGGGGCTCCTGACATCTGGGGCAAGACAAACTGATGTAATGGTGTCTGCTGCATGTTTTATATCCCTGATGACCTGACGTCATGGAAGAAGTGACAGCATCTGACGCAGAAATCCTAAGACCCTGGTATTTGGGCCGACTGAGGGCTACCTGCAGGCAAGATAACCCAAATGTGATGACTCAACAGTGAATACACTCTAACATCTACATTTATGGTAAGTGTACACAACTGTACTTTGTCATAGCTGAATTAAACTGTGATATGGGCAGCCATATATCCCTGGATACACAACAGTTTGGCTTCTTAAAAGGCAGGTCATGCTTGCTCAGCCTTGTTCACTTCTTTGAATGGGTTACTGTAGTCATCCATGAGTAAATGGTACACAATTCATGCTGCTTACTGGAATTTACCAAGACCTTCAACACTATCTCCCATGCTAGGACTATTGAAAGACTTTCCCACCTTAACATTATCCCTTATGTAGATTGTTGGATGAAGTACTGGCTATTTGAGGGACCCCATGCCATTATGGGGTATTTGTTCTAGACAGAAAAATGTCACCATAATTGTTCCAAGACTATCCCCAGCATTGTTCTTGCATATAATTCTTTGAAATGAAAGCTGATACCAAGGGCTAATGTTAAGCATGTTTACTGATTACAAACTGGAAACAGTTGTGACATCCTACTCTGATGCTCAGATTCTCCAGCAAATGCTTGGTGTGTTCAAGGAATTATCCTGTGCATCAAAAAGTTTCCCTTGGTAAATGTTATATCAGTACTGCATGTTATATAGATGCCATTCAATTTTTAAACCTCAGTCTGTCATCAGGGACTTTGGTTTCTTTGCTGATAAACTCTTGACTACCACGTCTGTGTTCTGGTCAAAAAAATCCTACATTACACAATTTATTCTGTGTAGATCATCTCGCTGTCCAAAGAAGTTGAGTCCTCGCTTATTATGGCCCTCATTGAATGTAATATCTCATTTAGGTACACCTCGCTAAACACTTAAAACAACTCTAGACACCTCAACGTTTCCTCTCCAAAAGGATCTCTGACCTTCTGTGCTGTAAAAGACCCTACTTTCTTCAAACTCTTGGGTAAACCATCCACCTGCTTTAGAGACCTAAAACTACACTGTCACAATGGTTACCACCCTAGTGCAAGATTTACTAACCCAATGTATCCCACTCCTACTCCCCATTTCTGGATTAGGTTCCACGTGCATATCAAGCAGAATAGTTCTCTAGCAAGCCTCTAAAACCATCCTGGATGACCGTATGGATGATAGAAAATGTTTGGATTCAGGTGCTTAGGCGGTCTGACACCCCCCCTGTGGGACAGCTGGATGTGGACACATGGCTGCATGGCAGTTTAACTGCAGTGACAAATGCCTGTGGACAATTCCCTGTGGGCCTAGTAGATCCCCCTGCAACCGTGTCTGTAGGTGGCAGACACATCCTCATAGTGTGACAGCCTGCACCTGCCAGAAGCCAACAGGTGTCACTATCTGCGGTACAAGTGGATGCAACTGGATACCAGGGGGGCATAAAGGTGGTAGTGTGAAACCAGTGTACTGTGGGCAAAGCCTTTATTAAGACAACACGTAAAGTGGTGTGTGCAGTGCTTGGTGTGTACTAGATGCAAATACAGTCACAACTTGTAAAAATGTGCCACAGCACATAAGAAATCCTGCACATTGCTGTCATCATACTTATGCTGCAGGATGTGTTTTAGGCAACACTCCCTTAAAATAGCCTTCCTACATGGTATCATTGGCATCCCCCTCAAAAGTGATTCACTTTGGTTGTCTGTCAGGTTGTGTTCCTGTTGCAGAACCGACAGAAGGTCAGGAATCTGTACTGTAGGGCATTCAAGTAACACCTCCAGCCAACAATGCAATGCTTCCACCTGGTTATTGGTCCATGGGAAATCCATGTCAGACGCATCACACACATTCCAGAATTTCAAAAGGTACGAAGATGGCAGTTGTGGTGCTGAACAGTGGGATGCATATTTCCTTGGTCAGCCATGCCCATAATGATGGTCCAGAAATGTCCCTATGGGCTTAGAGCAGTCTGGGAGTGTAGTCACAATCTCCATAAATGCGTGGACAACATAATCTACTGGATAGGAATGTCAGTGCAATCAGCTTGCGGATGGCTATTGAGAATGCAGTGTCCATACCATACAGGACCACAAGGTGGTGATGCTGGATTTGGCGCCAAATTATCTGGGCAAAATGGAATAGGGAACCCTTCAAAATACTCTTGGCCGCCTACTCAAAATCACTCATGATGTAGGGTGCATCCAAGATCTGCAGCCATACCCTTAAGCATATCCCACATATTGTATGCTTGTTTTCCGTGTCATTAGGCAATACACAAGGGAGACAATCCTGGTTCTGGTGGGGGTGCCAGTAGATCTATGTAACGTGTACAGTTGACAGCACACATCTGACCGTGTTGAGAATGTGCCATCCCCAAGTATGATGTCCGACCTGCCAGATTTTGTGCTGTAGTGAGCAGAACAATGGAGTCCTTCATCCATATCTGACTTTCTTCATAGGATAAAGCTACCACTATGGAGTGCTGGCTGACATCAATATCTGCTAAGGTTGTCAGGGGTATGGACATAGATGCCCATGCTCTATGCTGTATTCTGGTAATGCTACGATGGAGGGTGGCACGACGAGGCATCTCTTGTAGCACAGTCTCATCCTCTCTGCTAAGGGCACTGCATTACCTGATGATGCAAATCATTGCTGTTTCCTACCCTCTGCCATAGTTCTGCACACAGCACAGCCACTTGAGCACTGATTGGATCAGGCCCATGTTGGTTTGGCAAGGATTTCTGCAGTTCTTTCCACTCATCATGGTGAACAGTGATAGCCTGGCCTCTACAGACCTTTATTCTCCACTCGATACATGCCCAGTACCGTTTGGATAGCATCTCATGCTCTAAATGGTATAGGTATCCCTCCACTATCAGCATTGGCTTGCCACGTTGGCTGGGCACTGTCCAGTATATGCTGCCAAGCTGACCTGGGCTGTACTCTTATGCAGTACCCTTCATATCAACACTACTTGTAGTGGGCCTCTCAGTATCCATATTATCTAGTGTAGCAGGGCACAGCACCTGAATGCTACTTAGGTATAGGCCACTATCTGACCCCGTGATCCGTGAAGTACATCACCTTGTGGTGTAGAATTCCTAACAAGCTCTGTCTGCCACAATGGGCTGTTTGTAGCAGTATGCACTCCACACTGCTGTTATACAATTCCCTGCAAGCTATGCTGTACTTCCAAATCAAACAGCTCTAGGACAGACAACCATATGCAGTCCAGTAGGTGTCTGACCTGCATGCTTACACTATTGACACTGCATTTACTGCACAGGTCCCCTTTAACACCCTGCTGTCTGCCTTGACCCCAGAGTATGGTGACCAATCTCATTTTTTAGATACAGACACTACTTGGGGATGTTTCCCTGTGTAGCACTCTTTCCTGCCCACCTGCCTCTGCATCTGTGTTTATCCCATCTGCAACTGCGATAGGATGCCTTTGTCGACACCCACATTACACACATGCTACTCCAGTATTCTACAGTCTGCTGTGGTAGGTGAGGTGGAGTTATACTCCTGTCTGTGCCATATGTACTCTGCATCCCCTATGTGTTTGTTATAGTTTAGAAAGTGGTTGCTGCTGTACTGTTAGGTAGTCTGTAATGGGGAGGGTTGTCTTCTGCCTTGTAGACAGTGCTGTGGTCTGGCATATTAGAGGGGTCCACATTCCTCTTCACCTGGTAGCTGTTATACTGTGAGGACAAAAGGCCAACTGTTTATGTATTTATATCTGTAGTTATGCATTTCATCCCTTACATCTTCTAGCACAACATGTGTACAGGTGGGCTATGTCCCAGACATGGGGACTGCATTTGGGCAGACGGACATTGTACGGCAACAGAACAGGTTGTAGGCAGTAGCATGCCATATCTGTGTATGAGGTCTGAAACTCACATGTCTGCCATTCTTTATCAGAATTCTGTTCTATCAGCCTCCGTTAGTACTTTGTGAACTCACAACTGTATTATTCTAACAGCCACATTGTCTGGGGCAAACCTCTGGACATGCACTACACAGCTGTCCAGTTACTGGCTAATCATGGTAAATGTTATATTTAGGACTGCCACACTTTGGCCATTGCTAGGATACAGGTCGGTGTGGCTATGTGCATGTGCTTCTGGGTCTACCAGATGTAGCTGCAGCTTAGTGGGATGTCAGTACTTGGTGACATTGTTCTTCCCTATTACAACTGAATACAGCATGTCTTTTCTATGGAGAGTGATTTGGGGATTTTGCTGCATTGTGGGACTTGCAGGTAGCTTTTTTTTATTTGCTACTTTCCGATGATCACTTGTCTACAACAGCTGATTCTGCTATTAGGAAACAGCCCAGTTACTTTTGTTAGGGATTGTCAGGATGTGGTGGTTTTCTGTGCTGTGTTGATTCCCACAGCGTATCTGTCTTTCAGCCGCACCACTCTACAGTCTAGCGGTACTGTGGCTTTTTGATTTTGGTGTTGTAGATTGCGGGGAATAGTCTTGCAATCTACATGCCAGAACCCCAATTTTGTACCTGGGATGTCTGAGGAATATCTACTACTTGGGGCGGACCAATATCCCAATACTGGATGATTTGACTGAGTTTTTGATTTTTTGATCGTCTATATAACTGAAAGCTTAGCATGTGTGAAGTCTGAGAATGGATATGGATGAGTATTCACTTTCTTCTAGCAGCCCTTGTATGATGAGTAATCCTTCAGAGAGACCTTTTGGGGTCATGTGGACCAGCCTGCACTGTTCTGTTGTTGTGTATTCCACATCTGAGAAGTATTTGAATACCTAATTTGAGCAGACTGAGTTTGAGCCCCTAAAGATATTGACCTTCTGGCATTTATAGTTGATGAAATTATTATACCATGAAGGCACACAGATTATAAGGCCTTCCTCTTCTATGACAGTTTGACCATCTTTATCATTGACTTCTCTAGACACCACCACTACTGACCTGCCACCAAGAAGTACACTTCTATTTTAGTTTGTTTACCATATATCCTTAGCACCTGGCATTCTGACCAGCAGAGTCCAGTCTGTAAAGCAAATATAGCAAAATGATTTACTCCTTTGCTCGACTGTTCCCCAAGGCATTAACTGCCACATGGCTAAACAGAGCAGCAGACTTGCACCATTATTCGGTGGTTTTGCACAGAAATGATCAGTCATTAGTCTGTCTAGTCATAGGTGTCTTCCATGTAGAAATCATATTTATATCATTTAAGAACCTTTTTTCAGTTTTTTATTGTTTAGGTTATGCATGTTTGTCATTTGTTTTTCATTTGTGATGTGTGGCTTGCTGACTTTCAAGGTCCATGACATCCACAGAAAAAAATGTGTGCTAGTAGAAGACCAGATTTCATCTAAAGACTACCATTTACAAATGCCTTAATTACTTGGGAGAGCCTTGAGGTCATTGATGATCTTCATGTTTCACTTTTGCAGTCCTCACATATGGGTTATCCGGCTCCCGGTAGCCCTCGGTTGGTTCGAATACCAGAGTCCTTGGTATATGATGTCGGCTGCCGCCGGTTGTAAAACTGATGTCAGAATGTCAAGTATAAAGAGAGGCAGCTAACACCATTTCCTCAGTCTTTCTTGACGCGGAGCCCGAAGCAGATGCAATTTGCACTAGTGCCGGTTGGCCGTTTACATTCATTTTGCTTTCCAACTGCCAAGTTGAAGACGCCTTCAGATAAATACCATGTTGGGGATCCTCTTTTCTTGCTTTAACGAATGTCAGATAAAGTTAATAATTGTCTTGCCTGTGGAAAACAGATTCTGAACCGTGATTTCCATTCCTATTGTAATAACTTGTTTGGGCCTTGAGCATGACGTCCTTAACTGCGATCTCTGTGCTTCCTTTAACCCGCGTACCATACGCCGTAGAGCTAAGATTTTGTATAAGCATTTCGGAGTCTGGCCTAAGTTCGTCGGTATGGCGTCTTCTGGTCTCCTGACTTCGGATATACCTGGGAAACGCAAAGGCAAGGACAACGACAGGCCTAGGGTTAAATCTGCTGATGATGCACCGGTGAAATTTGTCAGCACAGCAGTAATCAGTGAGGCACTTTCACAACCCCTGCAGTCCACAGATTTTCAGCTGCAAGCCTCTGCCGAGACCTTTACTGAGTCCTCATTGCCGCAGGCTGCTATTTCATCTTCAGACCCTCCGCCTGCCACCGCCTGAGATGAGTCTGGAGCCACTTTGCAGGCACCGGCTTCTGACGCCTCTTCTTTTCGACATGAAACCAGAAACAGACCCGACTACCTTAGTTCAGACTTCTGCAGTTGCTAGGCCTCCCGAGTCCCTCCGGATTGCTAGTAAACCTTCCAGCCACAAACCTACTCACAAACAGGTGTCTGCCTCCCCTCCTATGCCTCAGTCCCAGTTGGTAACGATGACTGGTGATCTTCTCTCCTTGATTATGGGCTCTCATCCCCCCCCCCTTCAAAGAGGGCTAGGGAATTATCTCCTGATGTTTTGTTTGTCTCAGATTCTGAGATTTCCAGTATGTCTGCTGGTGAAGAAGGAAATTCTCAACTTTTTTCTGGCTTTGAGGATTCTGATGCTGAGGACTCTATCCCTTTTGCCTCCCCCACCAGAAGATTTTTCCTTTGGGGATACTTTGAATACCCTTAGGGAGCATTTTAAATGGGAATGTCAGGATTTTCCACAATCTAAGAAAAGAATCAGGGAATTTTTGGATTTGCCACAGCATAAGCCTCTGGCTATACCTCCAATTTTGGAAGTTGTGGATGATGTTTTCATGGAAAATTCTTTAACTCCTAATTCTGTTCCTCCTGCCCCCAGAAAACCTGATAGGTATTTATAGGGTTCCTGAATCTCATCAATTCCTTTTTAAAAACCCTACTGCTGATCCAGAAATTATTTCTCAAGGCCCCAAGGGTGTTAAGCTACTATTGCAAAAAACCCTGTGCTTTCTGATAAGGAGTCTAGGGCCTTGGACAGGTGGGGTAAAAAAAAGTCTATACCTTTGCAACTCTGGCCATTAGATCCATAAATTGTGTTTTTCACATGCTTAAGTATCAGCAGCATATTAAGGCTAAGCTTGGAGATGCTCCTTCCATGACGAAGAACAAAGATTTACAAGACTTACTGAATTCTGGTACTTTAGTTAATAAGCATTCACTTCATTGTGGTTTTGACCCTTTGGAGGCTTCCTGCAGAGTGGCAGCCACTGGTTCTGTAATTAGAAGGCATGCTTGGCTCAGGGAGCAGCCTCTTTCTGAACCTGTTAAGTCTAAATTGCTGGATGTTCCTTTGCACAAGGACAGTCCTTTTGGTTATAAGGCTGAGGAGGTACTGAAAAAGTTGGAGTACAAGGCAAAATCTATGCAAGCTGTGAAACATTTCCTTCAGGTTCAGCCTCCTCAGTTTAGTAGGCATTATCCTTCCAAGAAGTGGTCTTTCCCTAATCCTGGCAAGCAGGGTCGCTATAGGCCTAGTGGTTTCAGATCTTCCAGAGGGCAGACTTCTGTCCCTCAAAGTGCTAAACAATGGCATTCTTCTGCTAAATTGGGGAGTACTAAGCCAGCTTCCCAAAGCAAACATTCTCAATGACTCCGGCCTTCTTGTGCCTACCTCTGCAGGCCCTGGATTTCATTTGGGGGGGGGGGTTAGCCAGGTTCACAGAGGTATGGTCTACCATCACAGGTGACAAATGGGTGCTCAATATAGTAAACCAAGGTTACAAGTTTTACTTTCACACCTTCCCTTTTCTACAGGGGTACCTAGACATACCCAGAACTCTCAGGGCAGAAGTAGAAACTCAAATTTCTTCTTTACTGACTTTGGGGGCTATAGAGCCAGTTCCTGCAAATCAGGCAGGCCTAGGTTTTTATTCAAGACTTTTTCTGGTGACCAAGAAAGGGGGGCACCTGGTGCCCCATTCTGGATCTGTCTAGTCTAAACACTTTTCTGGTGATTCCCAAATTCAAGATGCTCACCCTTCAACAGTTACTACCAATGCTGGGCAAGAATTCATGGCTAGTAACTTTGAATCTCAAGGAGGCTTATCTGCACATCCCAATAAGGGAAAGTTGCAGGCAGTTCCTTCGCTTCAGGGCTGGGGAGAAACACTTTCAATTCCCTGCATTGCCTTTTGGCTTATCTACTGCTTCCAGAGTTTTTACCAAGTGCCTAGCTCCAGCCATTGCTTTTTGCAGGCAGAGAAACATTCAAATTTATCCTTACCTGGATGACTCTCTCATTCAAGCAAACCCCCCAGAACAACTAGAAAAGGATTTGGATTTTGTGAAGAGCACTCACCTCTTTGGGTTACACTCTCAATGAAAAGATGTCAAAGTTGGTTGCTACAAGGGAGATTGATTTCCTGGGAGCAAGTCTGAATACAGCCACCCAGATGGTATTCCTCCCTCAACAGAAGCAAGATCTTTCGGCTTACTTCATGAACTTGGCAAGCATGACCCAGCTCTCTGCAAGGCAATTCCTGCAAGTACTGGGGTTCATGGCTTCATGTATTTTGATGATCCCATATGCAAGGCTGCATATGAGAAAACTTCAGTGGTACCTCAAGAACCTTTGGTGTCAACACACACAGGACTTAGACTTGATTCTTCCCTTGATTCCTTGTCTACAAATGGAGTTCCTCTGGTGGGTGACAGCCTGTTCTCAGAACAAGGGTCTGCCTTTCCGCCCACCACCTGCCAGCTAGACTCACCACAGATGCCTCAGATGTTGCATGGGGGACTCATCTGGAAGGCAAGGGCATACAGGGGACATGAAGCAACCAGCAGATTCATCTGCACATAAACTTAAAAGACTTGATGGCAGTGCAGCAGGCCTTGCTGGCTTGCAAGGACCTACTCTACCCTGGGACTCTGCTGATCAGGACAGACAATACCACAGTCATGTGGTACATCAACAAGCAAGGGGGGGCTCACTTTTACCCCTTGTGCAGACAAAGCATGAGACTATGGTCCACAGCAGCATCCATGGGCTTGCATCTAATAGCCCAGTATCTCCCAGTGAGGCTAAACTCCTTGGCGGATCATTTGAGCAGACATGTTCTGAATCCTCACGAGTGGCAACTGAACATGGACATTTTCCATTGCATCACTCATCATTGGGGCACCCCACAAGTGAATCTTTTCTCCTCTCACACCAATCTCCTCACAAACTTCTGCACCAGGGAATTTCACAACAAAGCTTGGAGAGTGGACGTGTTGTCCTTCCCATGGACACATATCTCAGTTTATGCATTCCCTCCTCTGCCTCTTCTTCCCAGAGTGCTGCTAAAGATAAGGACAAAAAACCAAAGGCTATTCTGATAGCTCCAGATTGGCCCAGGCAGTATTGGTATCCCCTTCTTCGCAGCCTTTCACAGGCTCAGCCTTGGCATCTTCCCGTGGTGCAAATCAATAAATAAAAACACAGTTGTAGAGAAAAACCACCTTTATGAAAAAGCAAACAGCAAAGCTTTCGGGTATAACCCTTTCTCAATGCTAATACACACTCTAAAATCAAATGAGTTTAAATACACATCAAAATGTCACATGCCATGCAGCCCAGGGTCATGTGACAAATGTAAAACATAAAAATATATGAAATTATAAAATTATAAAAACATACTATAATAAGGAATATTCAACTAACAATATAACCTAGTTTGTTGTATTTGATTTTAGAGTGTGTATTAGCATTGAGAAAGGGTTATATCCAAAAGCTTTGCTGTTTGCTTTTTCATAAAGGTGGTTTTTCTCTACAACTGTGTTTTTATTCATCTTCCCCTGGTACCAGATCTGTTGGTTCAGGGAGGGGGAAAGTTCCTTGATCCTCATCTTCAAACTCTGCATTTAACTGCCTGGCTAATACTTTAAATCTTTCCCAACAGGTGGTTGAAGTTCTTCATGAGGCCAGGAGGCCTAGCACATGAAAATCCTGTGCAGATAAATGGAAGAGATTTTGCTCTTAGATGCAGGCTAAAGGAGAAGACTATTCTCATCCTTCTCTTTCCCTCATTCTTGACTACCTAGCAGGATTGCTTAATGGTGGACTTTCCTTTTCTTCAATCAAAATTCATGATTCAGCATTTTCGGCTCATTGTCCTTTTGAGCAACCCATTTTTTCTCACCCCTTGATGAAACAGTTCCTGAGGGGATCTAGTAATCTTAGACCTCCCAGAAGAGCTTCTATCCCTGCTTGGGATCTTAATTTTGTCCCGGAAAAAACTTACTCTGCTTCCCTTTGAACCAGCTTCCTCTACAGATTTGAAGTTTCTATTCTGGAAGACTGCTTTCCTTTTAGCTATTACTTCAGCTAGAAGGGTATCCGAGCTGCAAGCCCTAATGGCAGTAGGACCTTTCATTATTTTTCACTCAGATCAAGTTTTTCTGAGAAGTAATCCCTCCTTCATGCCTAAGGTTTCCAGTGTAACCCTCAACCAGTCTATTCACCTGCCTACATTTTTCAACAATCCCCAAAATAAAGGGGAAATGATTCTGCATCCTTTTGATGTGCATAGACAGCTGAGATTTTACTTAGTACTAAATCCTTTCGAAAATCTGACCAGTTGGTTAGTTTTGCTCCTGGGGCTCAGGTAAAGCTATTTCAAAACAAACCATCTCCAAATAGATTGCTCATTGTATCCACTTTTGTTAATTGCAGCATGGGAAGGTCCCCCCTCAGGGTATTAGGACCCATTCTGCTAGAGCAGCCTCTACCTCTGCAGCCTTTCTGAGAGGTGTGCCTACTAAGGACATTCTAGAAGCAGCTACTTGGTGGTCTTGTTCATACTTTCACAAAGCATTACAATCTACCTTTGTTTTCTAAATCCAGGGCTGGTTTTGCCTCTGCAGTTTTGCAGGGCCTTCTTACCAACCCTTAATCTGTGATCCTTCCTCCATCCATTCTTTTTCCTGGGCTTTTGGAATCAACCCATATGTGAGGACTACAACAGTGAAACACGAAGAATATAGTACAGTTGTGTACACTTACCATAAATGTAGACATTCAAGTGTATTCACTGTTGCAGTCCTGGTTTCCCAACCTCCATTTCCCCTTTTTTTCCTAAGGCACAGACTATATATATATATATATATATATATATATATATATATATATATTTTTATTTCTTGTATGACATGTCCAGGGGTGCTGCCTTCCTGGGTTAACTTCTTTTGGGGGCTCCTGACAGTTAAGGCAAGAAAAACTGAGGAAATGGCATTGGCTGCCTCCCTTTTATACCTGACGTTCTGACATCAGTTTTACAATTGGCGGCAGCCGATGTCATATACCAAGGACTCTGGTATTCGGGCTGACTGAGGGCTCCCGGGAGCCAGATAACCCATATGTGAGGACTGCAACAGTGAATACACTCAAACATCTACATTTATGGTTAAGTGTACACAACTGTACTTTCTCCGAACACTGTAGTCTTTGCTAAAATATACTGTATTGGAGATTCCAAAACTTTAAGCTTTCCTTTAGCATAGGAAGTTAGCTTTAATTTGAAGTGCATCTACCACTTTGGAATGATCCCTCTTCCATCGTACATTCTTACATACATGCTTAGGTAAACATCCCTAAGAAGGGAAAAATGACTCAGAAAAATTAAATGTTATTTATTCATCCCAATTCCACAAACTTTCTCTGCTGCAGTCCTACCTATTAAGGCTCCTTTGGAGGTAGGCAGTAGAATCTCATCTTGTCTACCAGTCATCCATGCTCAACCATTGTACTGCCAGAGCTACCAGTGGTATCCATTAACTATTAGAGTTTATGCCCTAGCTTACCTCTTTACCAGTAGGAAGGTCAACCTCCTCTTTAAAAGGCCTGACTCCTGTCCTACCATTGTCTGCCATAGTTTGTGCTGCATTTGGTTATCACATATTTTTGCCAAGAAATATGTCACTTGATGCGGAGTCAGCCTCTCAAAAGGTACAGTCCTTCTCATAAATAAGACTCACAGTGACTGACTTGTTTTCTGAGTTGAATTAGATCATCTGGCACATCTCTGGTTCATTTAGTTATGATGCAGATGATGAGATTACCTCACACTACATTCTTGGAGTGTGGTTGATTTTGCAGGGCAGATACTTAACCTACTGAGGGATTTTAGATTGAGTTCTAAAGAAATGTCTGGCCGTTAAAGATATCTGGACTTCTTTAACAACTGAAACGTACAAACTTGCATTATTGCTTCCATTGTTTGGTTCTCTGAATGTGCCTTTGAATTGGTTTCTATACAGCCTGACCCTCAGTTCTTTTCTCCAAGAAGTTGGATAGATTTTACCAGGAATTCTGTAAAAGATTTGCATAAAAACCCTGTTCATGCTCCAGAGTTACTTTACATGGATGCTGCAAGAGATCCAAATTACAGTCTGGGCTCATTATGCCCCCAATAAGGAGTGCAGATTACTAGTTGGATCTGGCAGAACAATGTTCACTAATTCAACCGTGGTGCTTATAACTATTCATTGTCAAATACACATTATAAAATAGTAAGGTACATCCTCAAACAGAGAGAGGAAATGTCATTGGAAGTCCATGATGAGGCCGTAAAGGACAAAAATTAGTATACTTTGCCTGTCTTGAGGGAAAACGCACCAAAGATGGTATGATACAGTGAGTGCCTGTAGTAAGAGCACAGCAATATGCAGTGTAATAAGGTATGCCTGGAGGAGAATCCAGACAATGCCAGAGGCTATCAAATGCTTCCCTGAATTAGTATGTCCTGTTTATCTGACTTCTTGGCCTTGCCAGATGACATCAGGGACAGCTGTTGAACACTCTTGATGATAATTTGTTGTTCAGTACCCGATTGTTAGAGAGACTAGAAAAGGGTTAAACCTTGGAATCAGTTAATAGTTTTCATCTACGTGTACCTTGGAATTACCCTAAGCAATTGTCTTTTTTAGACAGCTTTCCACTACTGACAATTCAAGTAAAAGATGACATTTAAAAAGAAGCAGGTCTGAGGAGGTGGCAGAAGCAAAAGCAGGCAGCAAGATAGGTGAGTAGGCAAGGCTACTTCTCTTTTTCTGCCCCCAGTCACACTTTATAGGCAGTGATCTTTCTTACTTCAAAGTCTATGTTTCAAAATAATATCAGGCAAATGGGTAAGGGAGATAATTGTTTCAGGGTACAAAATTGTTCAAAGCCTTACCCATCCCATCCTAGAAATTCTTCCTGTCCCCCACTCAGAAGAGCCAATCTTGGCACATTTCCTGCAACGTCAAGTGAAAAAGTTTTTCTCCAAGCTATTCTAGATTTATTCAGGCTAAAGGCATTTAACCAGGTTCAAACTTCTACTGCCACAGGCACTGCTTCCATTGCTTTTGCAGTTACAAGCAAGTCTAACAACTCAGATGGGACTGTCTGTACTCTGTCTCCAACAAATGGCATCCCTCCACATATAAAAATGACTGGTAAACTCCCTAGCTTCAAAATATTACTAAACTGCACATTGCTAAGTCATGGTAATGCTTTTGCTCTTCACCAGGTTGAGTCTTTTTTCTAAAATTGATGTTTCTCATTGCTCATCTTCTCCCCTTAGCTGTATTATCATACTCTGCTGTACATTTCCTTAACGTATTTTCTTCTCTCATCTAGCCTTTATACTTTCTGAGACAAATACTGTTGTGCTGCCCTATCTGTAGTCATGGACCTGTGTCCTGTTACACAAAACTCTTATCTTTGTTACCATATCGAACATCATCCTACACCTACTATTTCTCCTTTTAACTTTCTTTATCAGTACTAACAAATGTATCTTACCGGGAAAAGCCGAAAAGACAAACAGTAACTCAAGGTATATGATTCATTGATAAAGTTTTGTCTTAATAAAATGCATTTAGAATATTTAATTTCTACTGAAGTAAACATCTCATAGTTTTACAATGTATATACTTAATACCGTTTTTCTTTTATAAAAACTCTTCAAACAATTCATCAATGGAAACGGTACTTTCTACAGGTCTGTTATGCAACAGCTGTATCTCCGAAACAGTAATTGTGTAGTTAATGCAATTATGTATTTTTGATGGAGCTCGTCTCCCCAGCTCCCTGCTGAAAATGGGCTTTGTTTAGTCGGAATCTTGGTCACTAAAAATTGAAAAATGTGCACTAGCACACCATTCCAAAAAGACCAGGGGCCTGCAGTTCAGAATGGATATAAGCATTTCTATTTGATTTCCTCCCTGACTTTTTCTACAATTCCTAGAGTGTTAACAAATGCTTATAACCAGTGTTTGCCCATCTCAAGACTTAAGTGACTCCTATTTGCCCTTACCTGGATAACTGTCCAATTTAGAAATCATCAAGTGAGGAAAAGTAGAGTGCATTGTCATATGCTATCTGTTGCATACCCAGCTTGGATTTTTTCCATGAACATGCCTAAAATCAAGGCTTGCACCAGGAAGAATAAAAACTCTGCTGTGAAATTTTTTATGAAAACTGAGCAGAACAAGCTGCTTTTGCCACAAGACAAAGGCCTCTGTTGAGCTAGTACTTCTCTTGTCTGAAACAGAGAGAGCTATATCAGTATGGATGTTTCTGATGGCAGTTGTATGTCCACTTCCATCTTAATGTCGCATCTGGCCAGGATATGCATGAGAAAGATCAGTGGTATCCAAAAAGCTTTTAAGCAGGACGGTGCTTCCCAGCAGACTTACTTCCCAGCAGATGCTAAGAAATCAGAGGGAGTGCATATATGATCCAAGAGGGAAACCAGACCTTAATCACAGATGTTTCTGTTCTGACTTAGTCCCCATATACTGGCAACCTCAAAGCTTGGGCAACTGCAAGTACCTACATGAATGGAAGGCATATCAGTCTGAAAGAAATAATGTCCCTCATTGTAGCTATAAGAGCCTTCAGAATGGCTTGGCAGCCAGAGACTCCGTTATTACAGAAAGTATCACGGAGATGTACATAAGCAGTCAGGGATGTAACCACTCACTTGTTGAGTAGGCTGACAGTAATGGCTTGAGACTTAGCCTATCACTTAGGTCTTCATCTGCATGTGTCCCACTTATTCTCAGGCCCTGAATGCAGTAATAGTGGATGTGGTGCAGCGGTCTAGAGCCACAGCTGAAGTTGATCCTAGTGTGTTCCAGGACCTAAAGAGAAAATGGGTAACATCTGGGAGGGACGACTTTGCCTCAAGAAAGAACTATATTTAATTAGCATACTCAGAAGCATGGACAGTAAACACATTTCACTATCCACTGGAGAGTGCCACTCCTCTGTCTTTGACATCCATTCTGCTAATCCTACAGTATTATAGAAGGCCAAAATGGATGAAATGAGACTTATCCTAGTATGTTTTCCTGCGGCTAAGGCAGCTGTGGTTCTGTGTTAAATGTATCTTACCAAAGAGGGGGACAGTACATCTCTTGCAATGTTGCACTGTACTGACTCGGAAAGAAGGATCAGCTAATGCAACCACACCTCAAGAATCTGAATTTTGTGTCTTTTTTCAAGATGGCTGCACACTGAGTAACAGTTTAATTTCAGTTGTCCTAGTATGAAAACAAATTCAGAAGAGAGCCAGTGAATTTTTTTCTTTTTGCGCAAGGTTCAGTTACTGGCTAGTAAGTGAACTGCCTGGATGCCAACAAAGAAGAAATGTAGAGAACCTGAAAGAAAATTGATCATAAAAGGTGAGGAGAAAACACTGGCTGGGAAAAATCCTGTAGCTGTTCAGTAAAACGCAGTTCAAGCTACAGCTTTGGTGCGTGATATGACTTCAAGTAATCTAGATGAAAAAATAAGTCTGATGTGCTCAGAGCTGATTAAGATAAATGAAACCTCAAATGATTATATCAAGTCAAAAAAAGCCTGGAAAAATGAAGGAAGTTTTAAACAGGTATTCAGATGAGCCGATAAAACTGCAAAAATCAGACAATGAAATGAAGAAAAAGCTTGGCTGAGTATAGAAATGCTCAAGAAGTGATGTTTCAAAAATGGTAGAATTAGATGACAGAGCACATAGGAAAAACCTGAAATTTTCTGCTGTACTTCTGTGTGGAGTCTGCATGTCCTCCCCGTGGTTGGGTGGCATTCGAAAGACATGCGTAAATGGGCATGTGCCTTCGTTGAAGGTTGGACGTTGAGCTGGTACCCCAGCATTCATGAAAATCTACTGCCAATCATTAGCGGACCAGAGTTCCGTTGTGGCGACCCCTAACCGGGAAAAGCTGAAAGACAAACAACAACTACAGAAACTGAATGTAACAGACTGTATTCATTCTATGAAAGCACAAATAAACAACTGGACTGGCATTCCACAGCAGGAGTTAATTGAAAGGGCACATTGTGTTCATGCTCCAAACCTGGTCATGTGAAACTAGCCAAGACCTCTGATAGTAAAGATGCAATACTACCAGCAGAAAGAATTGTTTCTGACAAAAATGTGGCAGAAGTACAAAGTACTAAAAGTTGAAGACAGAGCATTTGTGGAAATGATTACTAACTGTATGCCAAGCAGAAAAGTTAATGTTCCAGCAATAAGGGAAATATAGATGCAGGTGTGAGATTGAAACTTCTTAATCCAGCTATCTTCAGAATATTTTTCTGGAGGGTCAAAGTAATTTTTGGATGAAGAACATGCTAGGGAGGAAATACAAATGTTTGTCCAAGAAAAAGTGAGCTAACAGAAGGAGACTCTGCTACTTATTCTTCTAATAAAGCTCATAGAGAGACTATGCTAGCGAAGCCTTTTCCATTATTCCAAAGTAAATGCTTGAAATTGAGAAGGACACAGGAGTTGACTAGAAAAACAGGAGTACATTGGAAATGAACCAGGGACTGGAGTTAAAAGGGAGAAATCAGCAGGAAGAAAACCAGCAGCTCTGAAATTAAATAAATGTGGATTACAAAGATATAATCAAATTTGTCTAGTATGATAGAAGAAGACAACCTGGAAATATTGGACTTTTTTGACTTTGTTAAACTTGGGATTCCAAAGCAAATGCCCTACTTCATGTCATCAGTGTGTGGAAGAGCACCAAGGAGATAGGAATAAGAAGGAAAGAGGCAACTAAGTAAAACCGTTCTTGTTCTCAACAGTGTTTTTCTAAAGTAGGACGTAAACTGCATTTTATATAGTAAAGCATTTTCAGTTATTTTTGGGTGTTACAGGGATAATAAAGTAAACAGGTGCTCCTTTTTTCCTCCTTTCTTGTTTAGTTTTAATAAATGTAAGCAATGGAAAGTAAAAATAGAAGAAAGCCTGCACAAAACATGTTTAAGATAATAGGCTGTAATTTTGGGTTGTTGAGGTGAGAGACTGGTTGTAAAGGTATACAGACCATAATATAAGTAAAATTGATATGATTTTTCTTTCTTTCTTTTGTGTAGGGAAATGACTGGATCTTAAGGCCAGTGGTGTGATCTAAGAAGTTAATTAGAAGGTAGTTCATAAAGAACATTGAATGCAGAGAAAAGTTTTTTTTTAGCAAATAAATGTTCACAGTGCAGCATAAAAAGCTTGTTCTCATGTTTCTATGGAGACAATCTGATGAGGGCAGTAAGTACTTTTTCAGTGGCTAAAAGATAATGCTTTCTGAAAGCACTTAAGGTTTCTGTATCTTGAGAGAGAGGAATAAAAGGGCAAAAACGGACAGCACTTAGTGTAAGAAGAAGCACAGGCTGTACCATGCATCTTTAGTATGAACGACTTTCATTATAGGTCAGTTAAAGCCTGTGAGTGTAGCTGTCAGTCTGGGACAAATGTTATTACTAGGAGGGTTAAACTTCATTATTTGAAGATGTACATAGTTTTGTGTGTTTATATTAAGTTAATAGGTTCTGGGGATGGTGTTTGTTCTTTTGAGGATTTTCATTACAACAAAGGGTCTTGTAAGATGTGATGTAGGTTCAATTGGATATGGCAAGAAACAGTATAAAAGATGAACCTGCTAAAAATGAATGCATGCATGTAACACAAAAGCTGAAACTAGACATTTAAAGAAAAAGTCCTATATAGCAGGAGGGAATAATAATGTCTTATCATAATGGTGACACTTTACATATGATCTTTGAATGTTAATGGTCTCTCAGGTGTATACAAAAAAGAGTAGTGAACTGTATTAAGAAATGCAGAAAGCAAATTGCTATGCTACAAGAAAGACATTTGGAATGAACTGAGCATGTGAATTTGATAAAAAAAAAATTCTGGATGGTTATTCAGCAGAATATCTGAGACAAGAAGGAGAGTACTTGCTCCAATATTAATAGAAGAGGGAAAAAAATGATGGTAGATTTGTAGTAAGAGGCTACTGACAAGGGAGAGGGATTACTCTGGCATGCATTTATATTCCATCTAAAACTGCTACAGTGGAGCTTAAGAAAATTCTGAAGAAATCAGCTTTCACCAGGGAATATTACTTACAAGTGGGAGCTAGAATTTGATTTGCAACATTGAGGAGGATGTATCTGGGAGGCCTTGAAGGGAAAATCTAACAAGAGGGCAGAGTTTTGAAGAAATTTATGAAAATATTTATATGTGAAGTCAGTAATAACTCAGAGAAAATTTACATATTCTCCAAGGTTACAAAAACTGGGCAAGCAAACATTTTTATATGCATCTAATAACTACAGATCTCACACTAATAACTAAAAGATGCAGGGTAATGAAATAAAAATGAGAGACTGGCACTTTCCCACCTATCTGTTAAATGGAGAATTTTGTATTCTCTGACATGATAATATGGTTAATTAGGAGGATATATGAGAGATCATATGTGAAAATTAAAGTGGGAGGGGATTCCTGTCTGATAAGTTTTGTTTGAACAGAGGAACCAGACAAGAATGTCCCCTCTCCCCTTTATTGGCATTATATTTAGAACCACTGGCAAGGAATGTAAGAGACTCAGAAATTCAATGATATAATTGATATGGTAATCCAGAAAAGCTGGCTGTATTTGCAGATGATATTTTGTGACTAATAAAACCAGAAAAGGACATTTCATTGTTGTGGAATATTCTGAGACAGTTTCAGGTCCTTTTGGGATTCAAAATTAATGAAGATAAAACAAAGGCAATAGCAGTAAACTATGTACCCACACACTAACTGGTTCAGCAATACCCATATTTATGGGAGACATGATAAAATGAAGTACCTATGAGTATGCGTTAAAAAGGATGCTGTTAATGGCAGCTAAGTATATGTGTAGAGAAACTAAACAAAAGGTGGTAAACTGAGAAACTGGAAGCTCTCTTATTGATATGGATAACAGGATACAAGCAGTGAAAATGCTGGTAAGGCATATTTTCTCAACCAGTGGAGAAGTTGTGGATAGCATTTAATAAAGACTTGAAAGGATTTTATCTGGGAGAGGAAGAGGGCAAGAGTCAAGTGGGATACATTGCTTACAGTAGAACAAGGTGGTTTGGTGTTACCGAATTTGAAGAGGTATTTCAGAGCTATGCAGCTAAGGATCCTATACAGAGCACAATCAGAAAGCTAAAGTTCAAAGTGGAGTGATAATGAAACAGAGTAGAAGCTCAAGAAATAAGGAGGATTTTCGATGCAGATCCTTAATACAAGAATAACAATAACCAGAATTATATTAATAAAGTAGCAGAAAGTTTTCTAAGAGCTAAGCCAACATGGGAATGGAAAAGGAATATTGTGCTGATAGGGATGACTGCAATTAGGGGTACAGAAATTTACTGGAGAAAACTGGCAAAGCAGCTACGGTATTGGGAGCAAATAATTAGAGAAGGGAAAAGGTAATGCTATGAGAAGAGGCCAAGAATACATTTGCACTGCAGGCTAGACATTGTCTTCCCTATCAAGGATTTATATCAGTGTATAGGCAGAGAGTAAGGAACAAGGGGGTTCCTAACTGAGAGACCAGCACTGGTAAAGTTTTTAATAGAATTGAAATCGGAAGCTGCTGTTAAAAAAAAGATAATTAGTAGGGTATATTAAATACTGCATGATAAATATAGGAATCAGTTAGATGCAGTTAGAAAAGACTGGGAAGAGAGATTGGATAAGCAATTCACAAACAATGGAAGGATATATGTATGTCTCCCAGATATGCAACACTGTCTATAAGATTTAGGATTTTTGCTTGGATGTGTGTACGTTATTTTATACCCCAGGAAGACTCCAAAAACATTTCCTCAGGTAGATTGCAAATGTTGGAGGTGTGATGGGGAAGAAAGAGGTAATTGGAAACATAGTTTTGGGAGTGTAATGAGTTGACAGACTTTACAAATTTCCAGCAAATTACTCTGCCAAAAATAATAGGTGAGCAAATTGATGTAGCTAAGAAAAATTTTTTTGAACTGTGATATAGAATCTGGATTGCCCTGACACAGTAAGGTCTTGCTGAATTTAATTCTAATGGCTGCCAAAAAAGCAATTACTAGAAAATGGAAGTCAATCTGCTCAAAACTAACCATGCTAGAAATAGCAAATGTAGTAACATAGATAAAAGAAATGGAAGTGTAATCTTTAGAAGAGGGTAGGAGCAAATTAAGAAAAATGAGAATCGTGGGATGTCAGGAATTGAATAAGGTGTGTAATGTTTGACAATGACTGTATGGAAGATTTTATGTGATGTATAATGTTTGTAACTGAAATTGTCAATATGGTTTCTTTTCATTTATATAGAAATGTATGTTGCTTTTGTGATAAGTGATAATTCAATAAAGATGTTTCTTGTTTAAAAATATCTGAATTTTGCCCCCTGTTTTTCAGCTTAATGTCCCCAAAGCCCCATTTCCAAGGTGGTGCTGCATGCCTCACAAGAGGGTATGCCTCACATTAGGAAATCTTATCTGACAAATGGTAGAGGTTTTCTTTATGGTGTGAACTAAGATGCATGTCATATGCAGGATTTACAAAGATGAAGTTTTGAACTGTTATAGAAATATTTCTGAAGGGTCTGTCCAGTGTCTGTTAAATTACCCCTTCAGTTCACTCTTCAGAGCTGCAATTTCTGAAGGGAGTCCTATACCTCCAGTTGCCTAGAAAAGTGGTACCTCCACCTTTGGGACCTTATTTTTTTTTTTTTTTACGTCTTTATTGAATAATCACTATTGACACAGGCAAATTTACATTTATATAAAAGTAATCAAACTGCATTGACAAGTTCACATTTACAAACATTATACTTCCCATATATTTCTATATATCATATAGTCTAAGCAACATTACGTAAATTATTCATATCCTCCCCTTTTTTTAAAACAAATATTTTTTTTATTAAACCACCACCTGCAACTTAGGTAATCATACATTTATATAAATGAAAACAAGCAACACCAACACAATCCTAATTGCAAGCATTTTACATCACAAACCATACTGACGCACTCCCAGATGCAAACATTATACATCACTTCTAATCTACCCAATCATTTTCAGTCAAACATTACATAGCTCGGTTGCCATGCCTTCTTTTAAACCTCATTCCTCCCCGTATGTATTGTTCCCACAGTTCCCATTTTTTCCTATGTAGTTTGCCCCCCACCCTTTTCTAAAGATCTCTGTGCCACTTGTTTTATCTCTGTTACTATAGTCACTCCTTCTAGTATAGTTGGTTTAGATTTTGATTTCCATTTTCTAGTAATTGCATTTTTGGCAGCTACCATAATTAGACATAGCAAGGACTTACCATGTCTAGACAATTCTAATTCTGTATAATACCTTAGAAAAAAACATTTCCTTTGTCACACCAATCTGCCACCCAGCATCTCTAATAGTGCATCCTGCAGGGAATCCTTAGTCTGCCAGCTCACGGCACTCCCAGAAAATATGTTCCCAATTATCTCTTTCTTCCCCGTCATACCTCCAACATTGCTGTCTACCTGAGGAAAAATTCTCTGGAGTCTACATGAAGCATAAAATTATCTATGTAAACATTTCAAAGCAAAAATCCTACATTTTTTAGACTCTGTTACGTATTTGGGAGACATACATATACCCTCCCATTGTTTTTGTGAATTACTTATTCAGTCTCTCTTCCCAATCTTCTCTAAACTTCTCTGATTGGCTCTTATATTTATTATGCAACATTTTATATGCTCTGCTAATTATTCTTTTTTAATGGCTGTTTCTGTTCTAGATACTACTAAAAAAACTCTACCAGTGCTGGTCTTTCATTTAGGACCCCCTTAGTTCTTTCTCTTTGCCTATACTCTGATATCAATCCTTGATAGGGAAGGCCATCTCTAATCTGCAGTCCAAAAAAATTATTGGTATCTTCCCATTCTGTCATCTTTCCCTGTCTAGTTATTTGCTCCTAATACCTTGGCTTCTTTGCCAGTTTTCTCCAATAAATTCCAGCCCCCTTTTGTCTATATCCCTAATTGCAGTCATCCCTATCAGCAGAATCTCCTTTTTCCATTCCCGTGTTGGCTTAGTTCTTAGGATACTTTGTTACCTTATAGATATAATATTCTGTATGAATATTGTTCTCCTTAAATGCATGCATCCAAAATCCCAGTCTCTCCTTGTTTCTTAAGTTTCCCCCATTTCATCATCCTACCTTTCCACTTTGAATTACTGTTTTCTGCTTCTGCTATATATAGGAGGCTTAACTATGTAGCTCTGAAATACCTCTTCATATCTGGTAATCCCAAACCATCCTGTTCTTCTGGAAGAATTGGCTTATCCCACTTGACTCTTGCCATCTTCCCTTCCCAGATAATCATTAAGCGCTCTTATTAATTGCTATCCAGAACTTCTCCTCTGGTTGATAAAAATATGCTTGACCTGCGTACAAGACTAATGGAACTAAAAACATTTTAACTGCTTGTATCCTACTTATCCATATAACAAACCTTGAACTTTCTCAGTTTTTGTGTTATTTTTATTTAGTCTCTTCCCATATATCCTTAGCTGCCACACCGGAATAATTTTTAATCCATATTCCTAAATACTTAATTTTATAATGTCCCCATAAATATGGATATTGCTGAACCAATTCATATGTGGGTACATAATTTACTGCTATTGCCTTTATTTTAGCTTCATTAATTTTGTACCCCGAAAAGATCTGAAACTGTCTCAAAATGCTCCACAATACTGTAATGTCTCCTCCTGGTTTTGTCAGGTATAAAATGTCATCTGCAAATAGAGCCATCTTTTTTTGACTACCATATCAATTACATCATTGAATGTCTGAGCCCCTTATTTTCTTTGCCAGTGGTTCTAAATATTATGAAATAACAAAGGGGAATGGGGACATCACTACCTTTTTCCTCTGCTCAAACAGAAATTATAAAACAGGACCCCACACACTTCAATTTTTGCCTTTGATCCCTCATATAGCTTAATCAACCTTATAATTTTTTTCAGGAAATGCAAATGCTTCCATTGCCCTGCTAACTCTGTCAAATGCTTTCTCTGCATCAAGACCCATCAACAGCAGTGGTATTTTCATGCATTCTGCTTCCCTCTGGATTATCAATATTCTGTTAATCTTGTCAAATGTTTGCCTCCCCTCCACAAAACCACATTGATCTATATCTATCAGTTTTGGCATCACTTTTGCCAATCTTTTAGCTATTATAGACATGAACACTTTATAATCATGGTTTAGTATTGAAATGGGCCTGTATGAAGCTGGGTGTGATGGATCTATACCCTTTCTTGGTGTTACAGCTACCACTGCTCTCTTCCAGGACATTTGCACTTCTCTTAAAATACTGTTAAAATCTTCCAGATCTTTTAGGTTTTTCCCCCTCCTAACTTTCAAATTTACACAGGAATACTATCTATTCCTGGGACTTTCCTGTAGATTAGTTATGCATCACAATTTGTATCTTATCTAATATTGTAACCATTGGTAATTGAGCTTCATCTACCTCTAACCTTGGCATACTTAAATCTTTTCTTGACTTCCATGTTTCTCTGCTTTATACAGACTTTAGTAGAATTTCAGAAATCTCTTTAATACCTCTACAAGGATCTCTTGTTACCTTTCCTAAGCTTGGTGACATCCCTTTCTACTTTCTGTTATCTAAGTTTTTGTGCTGAAAGTTTTTGTGCTGTAGAGTTATCAAAAAACAGTTGCTTAACAGCAATCTTTCTAAACTTCTGTATATTATTGAGGTAATCCCTTATTTTTTGCTTAGCATTCTGCAGTTGGTGGTCCTCTTGTTCTGTGAGATTGATTCTCCCTAGTCTGCAATACTTTAAAATTTATCAGTCCCTCTAAATAATTCTTTTTACTTCTTAACTATAACTCCCCTTATTTTATTTCCACCCTGTTTTTAAACTCCACCTTAATTTTATCCCACTCTCAAGTTATATTTTCAGAAGTAATTTCTATCCTCTCGAATGGCTTCTGAATAATCTCCACTACCCATTCCTTAAATTCCTGTCAACAGATAGGCGAGAAGTGCCAGTGTCTCATTTTTATTTAATTACCCTATGATTTTATTTTAGTTGTTATTGGCACAAGATCTGAAAGTTATTGGGTGCTTATCAAGACCTTCAATTAAATACACGTTCCCATGAAATGTAAATTCTGTCTAACATAGCCCAGTTTTTATATCTTAGGGAATAATAATTCAATTCACTCCAAACTCCTATTACTGAATTCATATCTTCCATGCCAAATATTTTCATAAATTTCTTCAAAAATCTGCCCTCCTTTGTTATACTTTCCCTTCTGGGCCCACTGGCACATCTTCACTGCTGCAAATCAATTTCCAGTCCCCGCCTATAAGTAATATTCCTTGCTGAAAACCGATTATTTCTCCATTAAGCTCCATTATAGCAGTTTTAGGTTGGATATATAAATACATGCCAGTGTAATCCTCCTCCCTTGCCAGTAGCCCCTTAGCACTACAAATCTGCAATTATTATATTTTTATCCTCATCTATCACTATTGGAGTTCCTCTTGCAATTAATAGAAGTACTCCTCTTTTCCTTTGTCCCACATATTCCGCTGAATAACCATTCTGAAAACCTTTCTTTATCATTTCAGCCTATATCACATCTTACAAAACTTTTTGCTTTATTGAAATCCCTGAAACAAAAACAGAATGAATCCCTAATGCACCCTAACACCTATTAATTTAATACTAACACATAAAACTATGTACATCTTAAAATATTGAAGTTTTACCCTCCTAAGAGGAACAAATGTCCCAAACTAACTGCCACACACACGGACATGAGTTAACCTAAAATAAAGGTTATCCATGCTAAGACCCATGGTGCATCCTGTACTTCTACTAAGTGCTGTTTTTGTCTTCTCTTTATATGTCTCCCAGCTGGGAAAACCTGTGAATGCTTTCAGAGAACATCATCTCTTAGTCAGTTTCTCTCTCCCCCCCCAACCAGTTTCCACCATAATGTAAACAATTTCTCCCTATCAGATTGTCTCTATGAAGACATGAGAAACCAGACAGTCAATTTCTTTTTATCAGATTGTCTCCATGGAGACATGAGGGCCAGATACAGAATTGCTACTAAACATACTTTCCTTTGCTAGAAACAAGCGTCATAATATTCAGTATTCTTTTTCATTTACTTGTTTTTTTTCTTACAACTTGTTATTAAATCAATGTAATGTCCTTAATCCAGTTATTCCCCCATGTAAGAATGAGAAAAAGCACACTGTTTCTTTTGTCATGTTCTTTTGACCAGACTTTTTTTTTGTTTGCTTACATTGCAGTACCTGCATTTCTTAAATCTGAACAAGAAGAAAGAAGGGAGAAAGAAAGGAAGAAAAAGAACAGCAGCACCTATTTACAATCCCCATTCCACTTAAAATAACTGGGAAAACTTTACTTTATAGCATGTGGAGAAAGCCATATACAACAAAAGTAGTACTATTAAGAAATTCTTTCTTTACTTAGTTAATTTTCTCCCTTCTTGTACCCTCCCCAAAGCATTTTTTGAATATTAATGACATAAAGTAGGGCATATATGTTTGAGTCCCCCACAAGTCCAGCAAATTCTGAAAAAGTCCATTATTGCCAGATTTTCATGTCATATATGACAAATATAATTATTACATTGTAATCCCACATTACTATTTTTTAATAACTGTTTCCATCTCCCAAATCCTGTCTCTGCTTCGTTTCCAATGTACTCTTGATTCTCCTAATCAAAGGTCTTGCTCCCTTCCTTCTGTCCAAGATTTCCATTGAAATACTGGAAAAGGTTTCACAGGTAAAGTCTCTCTGTGGTCTTTATTACCAGAAGAACAAAAAGCAGAATGTCCTGTGTCACAGCTCACTTTTGTTGGACAAACTTGTATTTCCTCCTTAGCATGCACTTTGTCAAAAATGATTTTGTCCCTCCAAGGAAGAATACCTTGAACACAACTGGATACAGCAGTTTGAATCTCACACCTGCATCTTCAACATTCCCTGTATAGTGGAATGAATTTACTGTTCTGCCTGCTGTACACTGAGTAATCAATCTTCACAAACACACTGTTGTCTCCCACTTTTAATATTTTGACATCCTGCCACAGTTTTGCCAGAATAAATTTCTCCTTGCTGGTAGGATTGCATCTTTACTATTAAAGGTATAGGTTGCTTTCTCATAGCCAGGTTTGGAGCATACACATGATGTGCCCTTTCAACTAATGACAACTTCTGTGGAATACCAGTCCAGTTCCTTATTTATGCTTTCATAAAATTAAAACCGTATTTCTTCTGGCTTCTCTGGTATAGCTGAAAATCTCAGGCTTTCCCTATTTGCTCCGTCCTCTAATTCTATTATTTTTTAAACATCTCTTCCTGAACAATCTAATATTTAGCCAGCAATTTTCTTCATTTCAATCTCTGATTTTTGCAGCTTTATCATCTCATCTGAATATCTGTTTAATGCTGCTTCAGATTTTTTGTCTTTTGTTGTTTGTGTTGATATACTTCATCAGTGTTTCATTTATTTTAACCAGGTCTTTGTACACTTGTCTTATATCTTCCTGTAGGTTACTGGAAGTCATGTTTGGAGGTTGCAGTGCTTTTTGCTAAACAGCTTTCCCCAGTCAGTGTTTCTTCTTCACTTTTTTTCAGGTGGTCTGTATTTCTTTTTTTCCTGGCATCCTTGCAGTACACTTACTAGCCATTTACTGAAATTTACCTATAAACACAAAAGTCTACTGGCGTTCTCTGTTGAGTTTCTGTTTTTACACTGGGAGAACTAGAGTTAAGCTGTTAGTCATTGTACAGCCATCTTGGAAATATCACCTTTGAGACCATAACTTTATTCTGAGAAGTCAACTCTAGCCCCCTTTTCAGTGGCGCTTAAGATGTTCATTGTATAGGCCACTGTTGCAGCACTGCTGACTACTAAGAGTTCTGCCACAGAGGGTTCTGTGGTTAGCATAATCTCCAGAGTTTGGCATCCTTTATTCTCTAGGAAGATAAATGGCTTGTGTCCCTGAGATCTCAGCATGTTCCCAATATAAAAGAAGCAGGTGTACGCTAAAATCCTCTTCAGTTCTTTTTTGCTGCAGCACAGTTAATTGTAACTGGTATTATCATTATTCTAGCATTTTGGACTGTTTGGAGTGAAACTACAAGATGAATACTCCATTGTTTAACACTGTGTCATTTTCAGTATATTTATATTGAAGTTGGTGGGGACAGACAAAAATGATGGTCCTATATAATGTCCATTCCAGAAAAGG
Organism: Protopterus annectens; assembly: GCF_019279795.1. Taxonomy (NCBI): domain Eukaryota; kingdom Metazoa; phylum Chordata; order Ceratodontiformes; family Protopteridae; genus Protopterus; species Protopterus annectens. The sequence goes on from NC_056749.1 coordinate 577,413,863, forward strand.
AGAATAGATGTGCATATGGTAGCCTTATTCCATAGAAAAACTGCCACTGCATCTTTTGTGTGAGACTTGAACGTAGTATCCCTAACTGTATTATTTGCCAGTGTGTTTATTGAAGGATGATGGAAACAAGGAATTATTTGCATGAGAACTATCTGGAAAGGAAAAAAGCTTTGAAGCCTTGGGCTGTATTGCTGTTGTTTTCCAGCATTTCCTCTCTTGTCACAGGTATGCTAGTAGAAAGATGGTGAAGCTCCAAAGAGGCAGAAAAGTATTGAGAAATAGGAAAGACCTTTTACCTCCTGAAGGCTGTTCTTGTCCTGAAGGTGCCAGATCCCATGAGGTGATTTCACAGCCTCTAGCCTAGGCATCGCCCGGTTGGAAACTATCATGCTTCAAATCCTGGCATATCTTCCCAAGTCAAAAACCTTTGAAAGATGTCTGCAGACTCCTTTCTCTACAGATGTACTTCTGATATTCAGATTATTTCCAATGGAGGGGATGGAGTCTTATCTGTCCTAGTCTTTGAGGGTATTTGTGGCCAGAAGGTGTATGCCAGTGATACTCGCCTGTGGACCCCAAGCATCCAAGGTGACTTTACTTGTTAAGAGGATTAATCTGTGTGGAAACGGTTCCACTTCAAATGATCAAATTATCACATGATCGAATCGCAAAATGTTGAGATCATGTGGTTATTCGATCATTTCAAGTGGAACCATATGTTATCCATCCAGTTAATCTGGCTGCACCTCAGGCAACCATTGAACTTTGCATACTTTTCCCTTTCCCAGACTTTCACACAGTGTGATTCAGTCTGGTCCAGGGGTTTTTAGTTTATATATATATATATATATATATATATATACACATATATATATATATATACACACATATATATATATACACACACACACACACACACACACTCTTTATACAAAACTCCAATTTTAATCACTGGACTTGCTTTCAGTGTCATTAGGCCCCATTCATTGAAACTAAGATGGAGCCTTCCCCACAGAGGGTCTCTGTTTCTTGAGACAGTGAAGAGAATGCTGTGACTTATGCCTTGCAGATCTCTCTCTTCTTGTTTTTGGTACCATGTCCTTTGTGTCTCCTGCAAAGAAAATTGCATTTAATGATACCTTGTGTACCAGTCATCACTTCTACTGGGCTAGTAAAGGTATCAGATGTTCAGACATCCTGCTTTGATGTCCTGGGCATGGAGGTCCCAATACATTGGCCATCATCCCTGTCCTAGGGGCCTTGTAGGATGTCTTTCTTGTGCTGTTCTGGAATCAGACTCTCCTCACCCCTCTCCAATGCACACCACTTAAAAGAAGACTGACTCATTGTATAGGGGCCATGATGTCACCAGTTGTTGTATAAATACTCTGTCACTAGTTTAGCAGTGGAGTCTCTTGATATAGAAAATTTCAAACTGGAACCAGACTCTTAATACCATTTCCATTGACTGAGAGCAGGAATCTTGACTTTTTTGAAAAGAAAGTGTATATGGCTGTTCCTCTGGCCTTCAGGCTGCTTTACTATCTCACCCGTGATTAAATATCAAAGTGATCTCTTCAGTTAACTGAGGACAAAATAAAACTGTAGGAGGTATCTGATGACACTTAGAAAGCAGAATGTCTAGAACTTGTACAACTGCTTATTCAGGTAGGAAAATATACCATTAAATGCGACTGTAATCATGTGGATGCTGAATTCAAGGCAGAGCCACTGGGACTGTTATGAGAAGACATTCCTGGTTTGAGGATTCAGCCCCTGAATCAAAGCTCTACCCTAAAATCCAAACTAACCTCCTTTTACAGCAAAAGTTCACTATCTTAAAGGAGCTAAACTGGTAAGAACTTAACATACTCTCAGCTATTTATGGCATACGCAAGCGATAATGCCCAACAGGGTGTTTATTAATGTGTAATTAACTCCCGCCCAGGCAGAGGGCCTCTACACTCCTGGAAGGGTGTTAATTACACATTAACACACACCTTGGAAGGCATTCTTGCGCTTAGAGAATGGGCTTGCCGTAAAATTGTTGTGTTTTACTTGTATATATATTTTTTATTACTATATTTTTTTAGTATATTTTTGATGTAAATAGTTTCCCCGCCTAATGTTTCAAACTTGCTGTAGTATATATTAATGGTGTAGGAGGAAGCATTTTACAGACAAAATGTAACATTTAAGAAATAACCAGGTTATTTATTTTTGGTCCCATACTCCTAAATTGGTTGGTTGGCAGTCACTGGAGATTGAAATGACTAAATAATGATATACATTTCAGCTTCAGACTTTTTTTCCCTTCAGAAAATTCATGGTAACTTAAATCCTTTACTTTAGCAACTTTGTAATTTTATAAGAACAATCTTTGTTCCCTAAAGATTTCATCAGCTGAAAGGTGCAGAGGTTTGTAAATATCTTTACTGCTGCTACTGCTGGTAGTTCTCTCACACTCACCCTCACACACACCTCTGCTTCAGAAAAAATGCATGTTGACAAGATCCCTGTTACTCTAGCAACTTTCTAAGTTTATAAGAGCAGTATTTAAAATCCGCCCCATTTTTAAGCCCTTTGTTTCCGCATTATTTTTTGCTCTGTCCAGATTTCTTGTGCCGAGTGTTATTCAAAGTTCTTTCTAACGTGATGCTGCCAGGAATCGCTCTCACTCCTCTCTCTCTCTCACACACACTCACACTCTCCTGCTTTCATGCACCATTCATTCACACATGCAGACAGCAACATTCAACACATACACAGTCATCTCTCCCTCTCGTACTTTCATACCACTCATATACTCTCTCTTTCAATCTCTCTCTGTCACTCACACACTCTTTATTTTACACTCACTAAACAGTAGAAGCGCTGCTTAGCCAGTGTAAAATAGTAGCTTAACCGATCTCTCACTCATACAGATATACACTTTCACACACTAACACGTACACTTAATTTATTCTACAGTTGCTAAACAGCAATAGTGCTGCTTAGCAAGTGTAAAATAGTAGCAGTAGCACAACTGATCTTTCTCTCACACACTTCCCCACACACGTTTTTTTTTTTTACTTTTATTTTGTTTTACACTTACTAAACAGCAGAAGCGAGTGTAAAATAATGGCAATCATTCCGTTTTCAAAGTCTGAGCTCTGCGGCGGCTTGATATTCTGCCGTGAAGTGGACATGCTTTTCAGTGGGCATTATTTGTACAGTAATACCTTACTGGAGAACGCTGGTTCTCCATTTGGGTACTGATGTACAGTAAGCCCATTCTCTAAAAACTGATATATTATACTGAACAATGCTCTGCATTAAAAATGATTATTGCCCTACACCAACAAAGTACATCCGTTCTAGTGATAAATTTCTACTAAGTACTACTAAAGCAAATAATTCATCTGGGGACTCCCTGTACTCCTGTTACATCTCTAGACTCTGGAACAGCAACTCTACACAAGTAAAAATGATTAACAAACTCCCAAGTTATAAAATCTTGTGTTCATCACCAGGTTGAGACCTCTAGTGAAAACACAAACTTCCTGTTGTTTATCACTAACTTTTTGCCCTCCTATACAACCAATTTGGAATAGGCAGCCTAAATAGAACTAATCATATACCATGCTCTGTCATATGCTATTGCCAATTTCCTCCTATACAATACTAATATCTCCCCTCCTACATAATTTTATAACTTCATTATATCTCTTGAACTTTTTTATAAACCTATGCATTACTAAAATCTCCCTTCCTACATAATTTTATAACTAATTCATTACCTATCTTGAACTCCTTGCAAACCTTTCTTTATTGAAAGGTAAGAACATTAAACTAGTTTACAACAATGTTTTCTGTTCTGCAGTATCAATTCATTTACTTTCTGCAAGATTTTACAGCTAGAACAACTGTATAGACTTACAATTCTTGGTGTAAATACTTTACTGTGTATATACCTGTTTTGTAATTGTTTGTTTTTAATGATAAATGTATCTGTTGTTTTACTGAAAAGTATCTGAAATTCAGTTGTTAATATAAATATACTGTGATAGGGATTTTTTCCCCGGGCCTACGCTAAAATTGGGCTTTGACCAGTCGAACTTTCCAGGTCAACAAAGTCAAATAAATAAGTAAATAAATGTCAGCAATTTTTATTTAGCTGCAAGTGCAAGGATGTCAAAGATTCTTATTTAGCAGTAGCTGGTGTATGACTGCACTGAATTTTGGACTGAATTTCATCATTTAAGGTTTGGATACTTCCATTTTTTTTTTATTTTTTGATCTTGTTATTTAACAGTTTATTTTAAATTGTATTTTACCATAACACATTTTATGAGTTTTAAAAGATGATGTCCTTCCATATCACTGTTGCAGTAGTTTTTTTATGTAAGGGATCTCCTACTAAAGTTAGATCAATGTCTAGCCAGTATACTTTAGTTTTTATAGACATTGTATGGGGCACACATGCTCCCTGAGCATGCTGTAGGGTATAAAGATGACATAATGGACACACACTTGTATAACATCTTTGCTGCCAGTCCAAATGCCATTGCTGAACATCCGTCTGAACGCCCTTCTGCTGTGCTGGTTACCAAACCATATTTTCTGATAAGGGCCCTGTTGAGATTTCTTCTCTTTCTTGTATTTTTATGGTTATTGTGTTCATGTTATCCAAAAAGGGCAGATGTCAGTGTGGGAGGCAGATTCCCCATAAAGGCCATCATAACCAGTATCTGTTCTGTTTGGGTGTTTCCCACGATCATACACTGTGCTCTATCTGCCAGGCATTTGTGCCTAAAACTCTTAATAGTCATCTCTCCTCTTTGGCCATATCCTTGGAGAACCAGCATCTTAAGTTGTTGATTCAGGGTGCTGTGGCAGAATCCATCTGATATTCTTCGTGTTTCACAGTTGCAGTCATCACACTTGGGTTAATCTGCCTGCAGGTAGCCCTCAGTCGGCCCGAATACCAGAGACTTAGTATTTCTGCATCGGATGCTGTTGCTCCTGGACTGACGTCAGGGGTATAAAAACAGGCAGCCGACGCCATTACATCAGTCTTTCTTGCCGAGGAGCCAGGAGCAGTTCGCAAGTGCCGGTTGGCAGCTACCTGAATTTTCATTTTCGAATTGAATAATCCTGAAGTCACTGGCTCTGTACTGAGAAGACATGCTTGGCTGAAGGAGCAGACCTTGCCAGACCATGTCAAATCAAAATTACTAGGCGCTCCTTTGAATAAGGACTGTTTGTTTGGCACCAAAGCAGAAGAGATTCTTAAAAAGATGGAAGAAAAAGCTAAATCTATGCAGACTGTTAAAGAATTTTTACAAGTGCAACCCCCTAGATTCAGTAGGCATTGCCCTTCAAAACACTGGTCCTTTCCAGCCTCCTCCAGACCTTCTGAAACAAGACCCAGTGGAAACATACCACCCAGACTACAGTCTCAGGGTATGCAGAAATCTAAGCAATGGAGTGCCCCCACCTCTATAGCAGGGAAGTGGTAAGCCACCTCCTTGTGGAAAAAGCTCACAATAACTCCCTTACTCCATTTCCCAGCCCTGACCAAATGTGCTCCTTTGGAGGAAAAATTGCCCTTCATGCAAAAAAAAAAGGATGTCCATCACCCAGGACCAATGGGTCCTCAACATCATATCGCAGGGGTACAAATTTTATTTCCATTCACTGCCAACCCCAAGTGGGTTGCCAGACCTTCCTCCAAACCAGTGGGCAGAGGCTCAAAACCAAGTACTTTCCCTGCTCAATATCAGAGCTATTCAGCCTGTTCCAGTAGAACAGTGGGGTCAAGGATTCTACTCCAGACTCTTCCTGGTACCCAGGAAAGAGGGCTCTTGGCTCCCAATCCTGGATCTTTCAATTCTCAACACCTTCCTGGTGGTACCAAAATTCAAAATGCTTACCCTGCAACAGCTTCTTCCTATGCTAGCCAAGGATGTCTGGTTAGCCACCCTAGACTTAAAAGAAGCCTATCTGCACATCCCCATAAGGGAGTCATGCAGGAAGTATCTATGTTTTAGGGCAGGAGCTATGCATTATCAGTTCTCTGCACTTCACTTTGGCTTATCTACTGCACCCAGGGTATTCACAAAATGCCTGGCTCCAGCCATTGCATACTGCAGGCAGAGAAATATACAAATTTACCTGTACTTGGAAGACTGCCTGATTCAGGTGGACAATCCGGAATTGCTGTTGCAGCACCTGACATTTGTGAAACACCTTCTCACTTCCTTGGTGTACACCATCAACGAAAAGAAATCAAAACTGGTACCCAGTCAAAAGATTGTATTACTGGGAGCAAGCTTGGACACAACTTCCCAGATGGCATTCCACACTTCAGAAAAGCAAGTCTAGCTGACAGACTACTTCAAACAATTGACCACCAGAACCCAGCTAGCTGCAAGAAAAATACTGTAAGCCCTAGGATTCATGGCCTCATGTATACTGCTAATTCCATATGCAAGACTGCATATGAGGAAACTTCAAAGGTACTTAAAAAGTCTTTGGTGCCAACATTCTCAGGACCTGGAAACAGTCATTCCTATCATACCGTTTAAGGACAGATTTCCTTTGGTGGGCAGAAGCATGCAACCACAAGTTTCGGCCATTTACTCAACCCTACGCCACCCAGACCCTGACCACAGATGCATCAGAATATGCATGGGGGGCTCACATGACTGGCAAATGTATTCAGGGCCACTGGAGCCCAAGTCAAATTCATCTGCACATCAACCAAAAAGAGATGCTAGCTGTACAAAATGCCCTGACAGCTTTCAGATCCCTACTCTTTCCAGGACAACTGCTGATAAAAACAGACAACTCCACAGTTATGTGATACATCAACAAGCAAGGGGGAATCCATTCCTACCCACTCTGCAGGTTAGCCATGGTACTGTGGAACATGGCCTTGGACATCCAAGTCCATCTACAAGCTCAATTCCTGCCAGGAAAGCAAAACTCAGTGGCAGACGACTTAAGCAGAAATCTCCTAGACCTACATGAGTGGAAGTTCGAGCCCAGCACCTTCAACCTTCTGATACAGAAATGGAGGACCCCAGAGGTGGATCTCTTTGCCTCCCCTACAACCACCAGCTCAGCAAATTCTGCACCAGGAACCCTCAGCAGGGCCTGGAAAGTAGATGCCCTATCCTTTTAATGGGAAAACCTCTCAATCTATGCCTTTCCCCCTCTGCCCCTTCTCCCAAGAGTATTACTCAAGATAAAACAAGACAGGCCAAGGACAATTCTGATTGCCCCAGACTGGCCATGCCAGCACTGAGACCCACTCCTGCGCAGCCTGACAATGATGCCACCCTGGCACCTACACTAGACCCCAACCCTGCTCTCTCAGCAGGAGGGACAGATTTTGCATCCAGAATTGCAAACCCTAAATCTTGCAGCTTGGCTTATTCCTTGAATACTCCACCAGCAACCCTAAGCAAACAGGTGCTGGACATCATCCTTGAAGCCAGAAGGCCCAGTACAAGGAAATCCTATGCTGATAAGTGGAAAAGGTATTGTTCTTGGATTCAGTCTAAAGGAAAGGACACAGCACTGCCTTCCTTACCTCGAATCCTGGATTACCTAGCAGAACTACTCCACAGAGGCCTATCCTTCTCCTCCATTAAGATCCATGCCTCTGCCATCTTGGCTCATTACAACACTGAGCCACCTCTATTCTCTCACCCATTCATCAAGCAGTTCCTGAGAGGGGCAAACAACTTAAGGCCACCAAGGAGAGCACCCACCCCTTCTTAGGACCTTAACTTTGTACGCTTCCCCCCTTTGAACATGCTGCTTCAGCAGAGTTAAAATTCCTCTCTTGGAAAGCAGCCTTGCTTCTAGCCATCACATCAGCTAGAAGAGTGTCAGAGCTGCAAGCACTGATGGCTGTGGAACCATTCATTATTTTCCATGCTGACAGGGTTTCCCTCAGGACTAATCCTTCCTTTATGCCTAAAGAGGTTTTCAGTGTGGCTCTCAACCAATTCATCCATTTGCCAACCTTCTTCCCTAATCCTCAAAATAAAGGGGGAAGGATCCTGCACTCTTTGGATGTGCACAGACAGCTCAGATTCTACCTTGATAGGACTAAGCCCTTCAGAAAATCTGACCAGTTACTAGTCAGCTTTGCAACAGGGGCAGAGGGCAAGGCCATTTCCAAGCAAACCATTTCCAAATGGATAGCACACTGCATCCATTTCTGCTACAAGCACCATGGAAAACCAATCCCTCAGGGGGTCATAACACATTCCACTAGGGCAACATCTACCTCTACAGCATTTCTCAGGGGAGTCCCTACCAGGGACATCCAGGAAACTGCTACCTGGAGTTCTGTACACACTTTCATCAAGCATTACCACCTGCCCATCTTTTCCAAATCCAGGGCAGGTTTTGCTACAGCAATCTTCAAGGCCTACTAGCCAGCCCTAACTCTTCTTGACTGCCTCCACCCTTCCTCAGCTTTGGGAATCCACCCAAGTGTGATGACTGCAACAGTGAAACACAAAGAACATAGTACAGTTGTGTACACTTACCATAAATGTAGATGTTTGAGTGTATTCACTGTTGCAGTCCTGGTTTCCCTCCAGCCCCCTGTTTTTCTCTCTCCTCTCTATGGCTATTACTACTGATATTGGTATTTACTTTTTACTGGTGGTGTTTTCCCCACCATAACCTGCCTCCCTATTTTGGGGCTCCTGACATTTGGGACAAGACAAACTGATGTAATTGCGTTGGCTGCCTGTTTTTATACCCCTGACATCAGTCCAGACGTGACAGCATCCGATGCAGAAATACTAAGTCTCTGGTATTTGGTCTGACTGAAGGCTACCTGCAGGCAGATAACCCAAGTGTGATGACTGCAACAGTGAATACACTCAAACATCTACATTTATGGTAAGTGTACACAACTGTACTTTCTGAGTGCCATCCATCTGCCAAGAATTAGGCAAACAAAGTTAGGTCTGATATAGCTGTTGTCACTCCTTCCATAGATGTCTCTCTTGAAGCTGTTGAAAGTCCATGGGGGACCAAAGGCTGGCATGCCTCCGGCTTCTCACATGTCCTCAGAGGCTTTTCAAACATCTGTACTTTTTACACTTTTATCCTCCTTTTACCTCCCCTTCCTCTCCCCTAGCCACCATGCCTCACACCGTCTGATCATTGCATTCCTTCCTCTGCACACTCTGACTAACCCTTAAACTCCCCTTCCCTCCTCACTCAATCTCTCAGACCTGTTATAACATGCTTAACTACCTCATTTAATCTCGACTCCAAATACATATCCAACTGACTTGCACCTAGCTTCCTGTCACTACCACATATACTATTCACTCAGTCCTCTCTCTTACTCCTCTGTCTTCCCCGTCTATCTTGTACCACCTTTGTGTGAATCTTCTGCTTTATATCTGCTTGAGTTTAGTGCAATATTTGTATATAAGATTTAGGTATATGAGTTTAGAACAGTATCTCTTTGTGCTTAGTACTATCTGTATTTACATCCTACCTTTATTCCTAGCCTTTAGCTAGATATTGGTATAGCTGTTCATTACTATGTTTCATGTTGTATGTAGAGCTAATGTTTGCTGCAGTATGTATTATTTGCTATTGTACGTATATTCAATTGTTCTTCATGTACTCTGCTGCTCATGTATTGTTCTGTGGAGCTTTTCTCCCCGGGCCTCCACTGAAAAAGGACCTGTCTCCAGTTGGAATTTCCCGGTAAATAAATTAGACTAAATAATCTGTACCTGACATTGAGAAGATGGAGCCTTGGCTGATTATATCTGAAGTACGGAGGAGGATCCCTGAGGTCTTAGTGAGAAGGTTCCAGCAACCATTATTGAGCCTTGCCAGGGGCCTGACCCTCTGAGGGTGTTTCGTGTGGATGTCCTGCAGAAAAAGAAAAAAACCAAGCACATTTCCCCTGTTAGGAATCCTCAACATGAATAGCAGGATTTCACTCAGGATTTATTTGATGCTTTGATGGCCTTGAAGCCTCCTCAAAGGGGTCTATTGTGCCTCCTCCTTGGTCTTCCACTCGAGGCCTCGGGAACTGGATTCCTCTGATAAGGACCTGGACTCAAGAGAAGAATCTTTGGCGTACTCTTGCCATATCCCTTACTCCTTGGACTATGGTTCAACAGAGGAGGTCTCCATAAGTCTAGATTCCCCACAGAGGAAGTCTTCTTTGGGAGGTATACCATTGCTTGTATCATGGATTATTTTAAATGGGATTGTTCTCAAGTCTCTGAGATTCAGAAGAGGTGATATGAGCTCCTACAGATGGAGTCTCCTAAGCCAGCTGCTGTTCTTCCTGTTATGGCTGCCTTTATGAAAACTTTCTTAGTCTGTAGCTCCTGTCAGCCCCCTGAACCTGAGAAGCCAGATAGATTATATAAAGTCCCGATGAGTGCAACTTTCTTTATAAATGCCCTTCTGCTGACCCTTCTGTAGTGTCAGTCTCCTCTGACAAGCTGTCCAAGTTATTGCTGTCTACCAAGCTGTTGCCTTCTGATAAGGATAGGACTATGGAAAGGATGGGCAAAAAAGTTTACACTACTGCCATTTTATCCTTTAGGGACATCAACTATCAGACTCATGACCCAGGTATATTTTGACCCTCCTCTCTCAGGTTTCTAAGGTGGTTTCTGACCATCCTGACACTGAGGGGAAGACTTCTGCCCTTTCCCTGCTGGGTTCTACTTCTCAAGTTATCCGCCACTCAATCAAATGCAACTAGGATGCTAGTGATGCCTCTTCCAGGACTGCTGCCTTTGGTTCAGTTATGAGACATTATTCTTGGCTTTGTCTTCAGGCTTTGCCTGATATCTAGGCCAAACTTTTGGATGCTCCTTTGGATAATAAAAGTCTTTTTTTGGATCTGCTGCAGCTGAACGTTTCAAGTTTTTCCAGGACAAAGGTAAAGGCTTGCTGGAGCTGAAACACATTCTTGTTTCTCCTATTCCCAAATTTTAGAGGAATTATCCCTTTGTGTCTGCTTTTGTTCATAGGCAATCTCTTCTTCCTCCTAAGGGCAAGAAGAATTTTAGATACGTGCCTCCTGCTAAGTTAACTTAGACTCCTGGCTTTCACAAGCCGGGTTCTGTTTGACAGTTTACTCCTCCTGACCTTAAGCTAACTTTGATCAGGTTCCCTTGTCCTTCCATCTGTCAGTGTCTCTTCCAAATGGGCTACTGATCACTTCAAACTGTTTGGTTCTGTCCATTATGTTTCAGGGATATTTCATGGTTTGGAAGTTCCATCCTCCCTTTTCACACATTCTTCAACCACCTGTAGAACAGATCTCTCATTTCCCTGAGGTTCTTCACTATCTTTTGGCTGTGGTACCATTCAAGCCATGCCTTCTGCCCAGGTAGGGAAGGGATTTTACTTCAGTGTATTTCTGATCTCACAGGAGGAGGGCACTTGGAGACCAATTCTGTCTCTTTCACTGCTGAACACCTTTCTCAAGATTCCTTCCTATTGGATGTTACCTCTGCAGACATTATTTCCTCCTCTCTTATCCCAAGATTTTCTGGTATCTCTGAATCTCAAGGAGGCCTACATTCATATCCCATCTATCCCCATTTCAGGAAATATTTGCATTTCTTTGTTTCTTCCTTGCATTTTGAAATTTTGCTTTTCCCTTTGGCTTCTCTGCTGCTTAAATGGTATTCATCTTCTGCCTTGCTCCTGTCAGTGCATTTTGCAGGATGAGAGTGATTAAAATCTTTCCTTATCTGGACGATCTGCTCATTCCAGCTTTGTCCCCCGAGGCTGTGATTCAGGGTTTCCAGTTTGCTATTTCTCTGGTGCAGAGTCTGGGGTTCTCAAAAAAATATCAAAAATCAATCCTGACTCCACCTGAGGATCATGTTTTCCTTGGTTGCAGGAACCAGAGCATTCCCATGCTGGCATCTGTCTTGCCCCCAAGGCCCTGTCTCTGATTACCTTTTTCCAGTCTCTTCTTCCTCTGGCTTCAGTCATAGCCAGGGAGTTTCTCAGGGTCCTTGGGTTTATAGATTGCATCATTCCCATGCTGTCTCTGGCCAGAATCCATATGAAAAATCTTCAGTTGTATCTCAAGTCAGTATGGGTTCAACACTGTCACCTCATGGACTTCCTAAATCCCCCTTCCTTCTCTCAAGCTCAAGCTTCACTGGTGGATTCATCAACTTTCTCTAAGCCCAGTGCTTCCTTTCCAGTTCCTATTCAAGAGGCCTTTACAAATGTCTCAGACAGGGGGTGGGGAGCTTTCTTTGATTCTGTAAAGGTTCAAGGTTTCTGGCCTCTTCATCAGAGGTTGGACCACATCAACGTGAAAGAGATGAGGGCTGCTCTTCTAGCTCTTGGAGCACAATCTAGTGCCAGACTACTTCAGCAGGTCCAGCACACAAGCTCACAAATGGATGCTTCACAGAGCTGTGTTCATGTCTGTTGGTGTGGTATTCTTTGAGTAGATATTTTTGCCTACCCTCTGAACAGGCAAATTCCTCTTTTCTATGCCAGAGTCCCAAATCATCTGGCTTGGAAAGTGGATGACCTGCCTTTTTCTTGGAAGGGGATGTTTCTGTATGCTTTCCCTTCCCCTCCTTTCGAGAGTCCTGCACAAGATCTGACAGGACTCTCCAAAATCTTGTTGGTGACTCACCTTTGGCCTAGACAGGTAAAAGAAAAACGCTGTAAAACAAATATAAGGTGCAGGTATCCTTAGGTCAACAGCCCAATAAGAAGTCTCTCTGAAGTTCTTTAACGCAGGTTTATTAAATAAAAAGTAAACAGCGTTTTCGCCGCCTTGCTAAAGCAGCTTCCTCAGAAGAAATAGTTCAATTAAAAAAAAAGTTCAATAAAAAACGCGCTTTATATACTAACAGGAAGTGACATGACAGCATAATAAAAAACAAAAGACCATGCTTTACAATATAAAAACAAACAACTTTTTAAATACAAGTTGACAAAGTTATTTGTGATGTGTTGTATCTGCAAAGCACTATAAATGTATACTGGTAAATGCTTAGTGTAAAACTCTTTCAAATATCTGTGATAGGTGTGTATTTGAAGCACATTTTAGTACTTAAAGTAGTCTATACTTAGATGTACAAAAGACAATGTAACCTATCTAAGATACCTTCTTAGTTTTAAAACAGCTAAAATGTTGCTGTTTTCATTGTCCCGGGAACCTGAATGCATCCAGTTTAAGTTGCCATTCAAGTTCCCGGACTTCCAAAATTAAGGGGATGGGTCCTCCACGAATAGTGTGTGGTACTTGGTCTATGCACATAAAGGAGAAACTGTGCCCTGGGTAGGCTATAATGTGCTTGGCTAGTGCATTTTTCTCTGATTTTTTTCTAATAGCATAATCGTGTTCGTAAAACCGATCGTGAGCCCTACGGTCTGTTTTCCCTATGTAGAAACTCGGACAACAATTGCAAAAGGCAGCGTAAATCACTGATTTTGATTCACAATTGAGTTTCTGGTAAATCTGATATCTCCTGTTTCCTATAGTGAAAGAATTACCAGTTTTTACTACTCTGCACCAGTTGCAAAAACCACAGGGGTGCATTCCTTGCCTGCTAGATTGTATATATGGTAAATTCCTTTGTAATAGTTCTTTCAAGTTGTTACCTCTCTTGTATACAACTTGAGGTCTGTGTCCGAGTTTTTCTGCTAGGAAGTTGTTGTTAGAAATGAAATACCAGATGTTAAGTTGTCAGTCTCGCCTTCATTCTTGCTTGATGGGTTCGGAGCCGATCCTCGGCTCCGACTCGGCACTTGCTAAGCTCGAGAGTCACTTTTACCAGCTCGAGGCAGCCCCATATCCCATGATGCAAGGCGGTAAGTACCCAGATCTCGTTTGCCACTTCGCTGACGAGGTCCTCCTTTTACCAGCTCCTGGTAAGTGTTTTATATAATACCATATTAGCCCCTTTTTTCACTTTAAACTTTATATTTAACGTTTTTAGTTTATATCAAGCCCTTTTCTGACTGAAATTTTCCTCACTCCTTAATTTTTTTAGTCAGGCCTTCTCCCCTCCCATCCCCCCCTTGTTAGGGTGTGTGTGTGTGTGTGTGTGAGTGAGAGGTTAGTTATCAATATTTTTGTTGGGATAACTTGTTCTTTGGGACTGTGTTGTGTGTGTTTCTGCAACTATGTCCAAAGAAAGGGTCTCAGGCTTTAAGAAGTGTGACTCGTGCTGTCAGAAGATGTCTCTGACAGACGGTCACACTTCTTGCTTATACTGCCTGGGACCTCTCCACCTGCAGGACTCCTGTGCGATTTGTCATTCCTTTAGCCAGAGAGTCCTGCAGGAGAGGAGAAATAAATTGATTTTAAGGGGTCTTCTTAAACCGGAGGGCTCTCCGGCTAAGTCGGCTCCGAGCAAGACTTCTAAGTCTTCCAAGGCCCAGGCTTTTGTGTCTAAGCCTGCGGCCTCAGTTCCGACTCTTTCTGAGTCGAGATCGGCTCCGGCTGGAGCCGATCCTGGTTTGCGTAAACCTTCGGCACCGATGGCTATCGGTGCCGATACTGGTTCAGTTACATCGGTGTCGGCTCTGACTGGTTCCGACCACCATGTGGCTCAGGCTTCGGTGTCGGCGCCGACCGGCTCCGACACCCTTACTTTTATGTCTGTATCGGCTCCGGCCGGAGCCGATGCATCGAGACCTTCTGTCGGTGCCAAAAAGTCTTCGGCTCCGACTGCATCTATGGTTTCGTCGGCTCCGATGGTTCCTTCGAAGAAGAGGTCCAGGTCCCCTTCCTTGGAACCGATACTCTCGGCTCCGGCCTCACCTCTCCTCTCAGATCGGAGCCATCGGAGCCGATCATCTAGGTCATCCAGGCTTTCTGACCATGATTTAGAGAGGGTGGTCAATAGATTATTGAAATCACAGGCACTGGCCCAGATGCTACATAGTCCGTCTCAACAGACGACTATTAGTCTACACCCTCTTGCAGTTCCTCCTTCGACTCTACCTCAGAGTTTGGAGCTGGAGTCTTCGGGAATAGTTTCTGCTATAGCTGAGGGGCAGATACCTCCCCCTTCTGCTCCCTCAGCATCTACTCTTATCTCCTCTTCGAGACCTTCCTTAGAGGGATTCGGTGGTCGGGCTTCCCTGGTCTCCTCCAAGGGGGTGAGTGGCATCGGACCCTTGTCCGACCCCACTCTTCCTCTTGGAGCCTCGGCCTTGGTGAGCTCGGCTCCGACATCTGCCTCGGAGCCTTCCCTTTCGGTGGGCCCTGGAGTTCCGGTTTCTTCAGAACGGGTTCTCTCGGACCTCCCTGGGAGGGGAGCCTTCGAGGTGATGAAGAGTGTGCTGGCCACTGGGCTCAGCCAGCAGTCTGTTCCCTTACGGTGCCTGTCGATATCTCTGCCATCTCTCTTGCTTCCGGACCCAGAGATCCTCCGCCTCAGGTTTCCCCACTGGGAAGAACCCCCCTCTTCCGAGGAATCTCCTGATCAGTCAGGGGATCCTCCGCGTAAGAGGACTTGTAAGAGGAAACATGTAGACTCCCCTGAGTCTATCACTTCAGATACCAACTTAGATGAGTCGGAGGGATCCCCAAGATCCCCCTCTGAGGATGTCTCCTTTTCAGACATCCTAGAACTCCTTAAACAGAGGGGAAACTGGCCCTCCAATAATCCCTCTGAAGATGAGTCTGTATACCTAGAGGCGTTTGGATCTTGGCCCTCCACCTCCTGGGTGTCTCCGCCTTTCGACCCCCTTATGCAGGTTATTGCTCGAAAGGCTTGGGCTGCTCCTGACTCTGTAGAGCCAGTTCCTAGGAGGCTGTCAAAATTTATTACTGCCCCTTCGGATAAGCAATTCCTTAAGAAAGGTGTCCCTGCTGATGCCATGGTGGTGGCGGCTGCCACTAAGAAGGAACTTGCAGATCCTTCCGTACCTGTCCATCCTCCTAATAAGGACTCTAGGATCATGGATAGGTATGGTAAGCGGATGTTCTCTTCAGCGACCTTTGCTATGCGCTCGCTGAACTACTTATGTCACTTCACCAGACTCCAAAGGGACATCCTTAAGGAGCTAGGTGAAGTAGTACAGGATCCCACAGCTGCAGGGGCTCAAGAAAAATTGCTTCGCAGCTAGGAACCCTTAATTCTATTGCTAACTCCTCCATGCGACTGATATCATATGCAGCAGATGGAGCGAGTAGGGCCGCAGGTACAGGTGTGGCTCTTAGACGCCAAGCCTGGATGCGGCTCTGTAATTTTGCAGATCCCTTTAAGGCGTCCTTCACAAACTCTCCCTTTGATGGGTCAGCTTTGTTTGGCCCTCAAGTGAAGGATACATTGACCAGGTGTGAGCAGGACAGCAAGACTCTTTCTGCCAGGATCCGTTTTCCACCCCTTCTAGACCTTACCCTAAAGGACAGAAGGGTGGCAAAATGTGGTTCCGCAAATCCCAAGGAGTCACGCCGGATACACGTGGTCAGTTTACCCCTAGAGGCAGAGGGGGTAACAATAACAGACGCTGCTCTAGAGGCAGAGGGGGTCCACAAAACCAGGGAAGCAGAGAGCCTCTCTCTGACAAGCCCTTTCAGCATCCCTGAGATGTTGCCCGACTGTCCATCCTTGGAGGCAGTCGGGGGAAGACTATCGCTGTACCCAGAAGCCTGGCGTTCCCTCACTCAAGACAGATGGGTACAGTCGATCATATCCGAGGGTTACAAAATTCCTTTCGAGGAAAGTCCTTTCTCTCACTCAAATTCCCTTCCAGATGTACCACCCGGTCTAAGGGAAATTGCAGAGTTAGAAGTATTAAAACTTCTACAAAAAAGAGTCATTCAGCCAGTTACAACAGACCATTCAGAGCCCGGAATCTACTCAAGGTTCTTTTGGTCCCCAAAAGACAGGAGACTGGAGACCAATATTGATCTCAGCAGACTCAACAAGTCTGTGAGAAAGACAAGATTCTGAATGGTCACACTTCAGTCAATTCTGCCCTTCCTAGAGAAGGACAACTGGATGTGCTCAATAGATCTTCAGGATGCGTACTATCACATAAAAATTCACAGACGCTCCAGAAGGTTTCTCCGCTTTCGGCTGGGGTCCAGTCATTTCCAATTCAGAGCCCTGCCCTTTGGTCTCACTACAGCCCCCAGAGTGTTCACCAAATGTATGGCAGTGGTCACGGCTCACCTGAGACGCCAAGGATTCCAGGTGTTTCCGTATCTCGACGACTGGCTCCTTTCAGCCACCACCAGGCATCAACTTCTTCAAGCCAGGGATTACACAATAAATCTTTGCACTCAATTGGGAATTTCGATCAACTATGAAAAATCCTCCTTATTGCCCTGCCAGTCTATTACTTTCATAGGTGCAAACTTAAACACTGTTTGGATGTCAGCTACCCTCACAGACCAAAGAATCTCAGATATGCAAAGTCACGTGAGGATCATCCTAGCCAGCAAGAAAGTACAAGCCAGAATGGTTCTAAAGGTGTTGGGCCTCATGGCTGCGGCCATTACCCTTCTTCCCCTGGCCCGCTTCTATATTTGCCTGCTTCAGTGGATGTTGTTCACTCAGTGGTCTTACCAACAACTTCCAATGCGTCACCAAATACTGGTGACACAAATTTGCAGGAATCCTCTTTCATGGTGGATTACTTCTCCCCAGATTCACCAAGGCAGACCCTTTGTACCCCCAGCCCCGGTAGCCACTGTCACTACGGACGCCTCCCTGATCGGGTGGGAGGGTCATTATCAGGGCAGGATGGTTCATGGGACGTGGCAACCGTTCGAATACCACCTGCACATAAATGTCCTAGAGATGAGAGCAGTGCTTTTAACGTTGCAAGCCCTCAATGACTTTCTTCCCTTGGGGACAATTGCAGTCCACACAGACAAACATGTCTGTAGTATGGTATATCAACAAACAGGGCGGAACCAAGTCCTACCCCTTGTGTCGAGAAGCTCTTAGACTTTGGCAATGGGCGATCTCCTCTCATCGGTTTCTGGTAGCAACGCATATCCCTGGGAAAACCAACTTTTTAGCGGACAGATTGAGCAGAGCTATTCTCATGCCTCACGAGTGGTCTCTCAAACAATCTATAGTGGAGGAGATTTTTCTAGAATGGGGCCACCCATGTTGCGATCTTTTTGCTACTCCCCAAAACAGCAAATGCCCAGACTTCTTCTCTCTCTTCCCACTGCCAGGCCATCCCCCCAGAGACACTCTAACCCAAGATTGGCCCCAGGGACTTCTTTATGCCTTTCCTCCTTTTCCTCTGATTCCACAAGTACTCCAGAAAGCCACCGTATTGAGAGCCAAAATGATTCTTATTGCTCCCTATTGGCCTCGACAGATTTGGTTTCCATTCCTCCATCGTCACCTTTTGGTGCAGCTGTGGCATCTGGACCCAGTGCCAGACCTTCTGATTCATCAATCGGGTCAGCTGCACCGGTCTATCCCTTCTCTCAACCTCACAGCATGGTTGCTCCACTTCCTTCCTTAGCCAGGCTTCCTATGATCTCTAATCCTGTTAGAGACATCATAGTAGCTTCCTTAAAATCCTCTACTAGGAGGATTTATACTAGCAAATGGAAACGTTTTTCTTATTGGGCAAAAGCCAAAAATATTGATCCCTTTACTGCTCCAGTACAAGCAGTTTTGGATTTCTTAGCGGAAATCTTTCACGCGGGCTCCTCTTCCTCCACGGTCAAAGTTCAGTTGGCTGCTATCTCGAACTTTCATGTCGGGTTCGCAGATCACAACATTATGTCCCACAGGCTTTGTAGAGCCTTCTTAAAAGGAATTTTTCTCCTGAAACCTTCAATCAGGAGTCCTCCTCCTCAATGGGACCTAAATTTAGTGGTGACATCCTTGATTCTTCCTCCCTTCGAGCCAGCTGTTTCATGTTCCCTGAAATTTCTTTCATGGAAAACTTTATTCCTGGTTGCTATTACTTCGGCTAGGAGGGTATCTGAACTTCATGCTCTCTCTGTTCGCCCCCCCTATGTAGTCTTCCACAAAGACAGAGTATCATTGAGAACTAATCCGACCTTTTTGCCTAAGGTCGCCTCAGAGTAATTTAAATCAGGCTATTGATCTTCCTGTATTTTTCCCAATCTACTCAAACAGATCGGAACAAAAGTTACATTATCTTGATGTTCACCGCCAACTCAGATATTATTTGGACAGAACAAAACAATTCAGGAAATCCGATCAGCTCTTTGTTTCTTATGCTGATAACAAAAAAGGCCTTCCTGTCTCAAAAGTGACCTTATCTAGATGGCTTTCTTCTGTCATCTCCGAAATTTATCAGCTCAGGGGAAAACAGCTGTGCTCGAAACCTAAAGCACATTCAACCAGAAGCTTAGCCACTTCCACAGCTTTTCAAGCTAGACTTCCATTAGACACTATTTGTGCAGCAGCCACTTGGGCCACTCCTCATACCTTTGTTTCTCATTACAAATTGGATTTGGCCTCCAGGGACAGAGCCAGTTTTGGCTCTACAGTTCTCAAGAGTCTGTTCCATTGAGCCACCCAGGATAGAGATGATAGAGACGCGGTCCCATCAAGCAAGAATGAAGGCGAGATTGACAACTTAACATTGAGAAGTTATGTACCTACCATAACGTTCCATGTTAGTTGTCTTCTCTCGCCTTCTTTCTTGCGACCCTCCCTCCTTCCCCCTGGCCTGGACAGACCTTTTCTCTCTACATGGAAGTATGCTTCTTAAGACCATACAGTACTGGTCCTCCAAAACCATCCTTCAGGCTTTTCTCTCCTTCTTTCTTCCTTTGGGAAGTTTTTTATGCTATGTGTTATTGCCTATAGACAACAAACGAGATCTGGGTACTTACCGCCTTGCATCATGGGATATGGGGCTGCCTCGAGCTGGTAAAAGTGACTCTCAAGCTTAGCAAGTGCCGAGTCGGAGCCGAGGATCGGCTCCGAACCCATCAAGCAAGAAAGAAGGCGAGAGAAGACAACTAACATGGAACATTATGGTAGGTACATAACTTCTCATTTTTTAATATAGTTGACCAAATAGCCTGGGAGTTTACACTGAATGTTGTAGTAAAACTCAATGCATAAGGTGTTTTTGTATTAGTTGTAGAAACCTCCCCTATATGGCTTATGGTCACTGTACTAGTACACTGGGCTACATGTTCTATGTAAACTGATTTTTTATGAAGGATATGCTTGTAAAACCCTTCAGTTCTTTTAGTCTCTACTTCCAGTATCAGGTCGTCTAAAAGATCCGTTGGATACCCACGGTTAAGGAACATGTCCTTAAGATTTTCACATTCAAGTTTAAAACTAGATATAGTACTGCACATTCTCACAGCTCTTACTAGTTGACCCTTAAAAATAGATCTTTTCTGTTTGTAGGGGTGAAAACTAGTGTAATGTAGCATGGAATTGCAGTAAGTAGGTTTTCTATAAATAGTAGAAGTGAACATTTGGTTAATAATGTCCTTAGACAATTTTACATCCAGGTATTCAATTTCTTTTGTAGAAAATTTATATGTGAATTTTAAAAATTCAGTAGTTCCATTAAATTCTTGAACAACCTGGGCTGCTTGATCACTGTTACCTTGAAATAAGATGAAGATGTCGTCTAAAAACCTAGTGTAAAACGTAATGTGTTTAGTAAGGTGTGGTTTGTTTCTGAGAAAATTTTTTTCCCCAAAACGCTACAAAAAAGTTTGCGACACTAGCACCGCAAGGGGAGCCCATGGCAACCCCTTGCTTCTGGATGTAGAAACTTTCCTCAAAAATGAAGTAGTTGGAGGTAAGAACTATATGGAGTAGTTCAGTTACGAGGTCAATTTCATTTTTAGCAGCACCAAAATCACATAGGAGCAGTTCTGTCCATTCGATCGCTTCTTGGTGTGGTATGGAAGTATATAAATCTGCCACGTCAACAGTCAAAAAGTTGACACTTCCATCGAAAGGAATGTTGTTTATGTTCTCCAAGAAGGTCCAAGAGTCTTTACATAACCCCTGAATCTGTTTAATATATTTTGAAAGAATACTATCAATTAATTTAGAACAGGGGTATGTAATAGATGAGCGGCCATCAATTAAGGCCCTCATAGGAGGATTTACAACATCCTTGTGGGTTTACGGGATGCCGAACATTATTGGGATTCTTGGAGAACATATGTCAATGTAATTATATACATAGACATCAATTTTACCTGCCAAATATAGGTCTAAAAAGTAACCTTTAATCCTACGAAGAGTAACATTTACTTCATTAATTGAAGAGACACTGTAGGCAGGTGAATTCAACACTAACAACATTCTTCGTTGGTACTCTAAATTATCAAACACTACAAGCCCACCTCCCTTGTCTGGTTTCACTAACCTGACAGGTAACCTACGGCGATTCTCAAGGGCTAAAGCCTGTTCTTTTGTGATGTTATTTTTACTGATATTCTCTTTAACAGATGGTTTTGTGAGCAAGTGTCTGAAATCAGCCTCACAAACATTTTCAAATAACTGAAGGGTTGTATGTAATGGCGGGTTGAAGGTACTAGGGAGCTTTAACTGAGACTTACATTAGTGGGTTCATTGCAAAACAGTAGTTTTAGATTTAGTTTACGTACAAAACACTTTAAGTCGATAATAGCCTTAGCCAAGTTCACTTGTCTACTAGGAACAAAAGTGTTCCCATATGATAATAATTCCACTAATGCTTCATCAAGACTAATGTCAGAAAAGTTATAAATTGTGAAGTCACCCTTTTGATTTTTAATGATAGTAGGGTAAAAATTATCAGTGGAATCAGATTCAGGACAAGAGTCATGATTGGGTTCTGTTAATGTCTGTTCTTGTTCTTCCTCATGGGTGTCTGTTTGTTGCGGGCCCCTAAAAAATTGTTTTTATTATTTTTGTTATTACTATAAGTTCTAATTCTATTACTGCGTCTAAGCCCCTGATTATGGTCTTCATCTTGACCATTATTATCAAGTTCTAGTTCTTTTATAATAGTGTCATAGTGTGGCAAACCCATCATGTTGTTAGTCAAAGGTCCTGTAAACTGACCAGGAACCTCAAGTTTGGGATAAGCTTTATTTTTACTGTATGCAAGTCTATCCCTGTCAAGTTTCTTGGATTTATTATCCTTAAGTTTGGTTAATAAAGCATCAATACTGGTAAGTATATGATTATAATCATATTTGTATTTCAAAAAATCAATGTCCATCTTAATGGCCAAGTCCAGAATGTTAATGTCTCTTGTCAGGGTCTCAATATGAGCTTTATAGTGTTTAACTATAAGCTCAAGTAGTTGAATTTCTTGATTTTGAAAAAGAAGTTTTAGGTCGTCATAAAAAGCAAGTTCAGTTAGGAGACCAGAAGGGGAAAAGTTGTTACGTAACTCCTTCGGTACAAGTTTCTCCATAATGCATTGTTCAAAATAGGCAATTTCCAATTGTAGTTTTTTTAACCTAAGTAATTTACTGTCAAGTATCTTTAATTTGACTGCGATGTCTTCACTAGTAGTCGACCGGTTTCCTTCAGTATTAGATGAGTTGTCTTGATTAAAAACAGTGGTAAACTTAAACACAGAAGTGTTCCCCATCCAGTCGGATAGTGAAGGAGCTTCATGTCCATTAAACCTAGGAAGGTGAGCCTCCACCTGTCCTAACATTGGAGCTCCACTACGCAAATTGGTGTCAGGTGGAGAGACATTCCCCACATTAGAAGCAGTAGTAGAATTTGCTTCCCTTGGTGGTCTCCCTGGAAATGAATCACCTGAGACGCCAATGTTAGCGTCAATCGAGTTCTGTGTAAGCGAGCGTTGTAATTGCCCTGCCGGTATCACGCTGTCAGCGACACCAAGAAGCGATCGAATGGACAGAACTGCTCCTATGTGATTTTGGTGCTTCTAAAAATGAAATTGACCTCATAACTGAACTACTCCATATAGTTCTTACCTCTAACTACTTCATTTTCGAGGAAAGTTTCTACATCCAGAAGCAAGGGGTTGCCATGGGCTCCCCTTGCGGTGCTAGTGTCGCAAACTTTTTTTGTAGCGTTTTGGGAAAAGAATTTTCTCAGAAACAAGCCACACCTTACTAAACACATTACGTTTTACACTAGGTTTTTAGACGACATCTTCATCTTATTTCAAGGTAACAGTGATCAAGCAGCCCAGGTCGTTCAAGAATTTAATGGAACTACTGAATTTTTAAAATTCACATATAAATTTTCTACAAAAGAAATTGAATACCTGGATGTAAAATTGTCTAAGGACATTATTAACCAAATGTTCACTTCTACTATTTATAGAAAACCTACTTACTGCAATTCCATGCTACATTACACTAGTTTTCACCCCTACAAACAAAAAAGATCTATTTTTAAGGGTCAACTAGTAAGAGCTGTGAGAATGTGCAGTACTATATCTAGTTTTAAACTTGAATGTGAAAATCTTAAGGACATGTTCCTTAACCGTGGGTATCCAACGGATCTTTTAGACGACCTGATACTGGAAGTAGAGACTAAAAGAACTGAAGGGTTTTACAAGCCTATCCTTCATAAAACATCAGTTTACATAGAACATGTAGCCCAGTGTACTAGTACAGTGACCATAAGCCATATAGGGGAGGTTTCTACAACTAATACCAAAAAAACCTTATGCATTGAATTTTACTACAACATTCAGTGCAAACTCCCAGGCTATTTGGTCAACTATATTAAAAAACTGGTATTTCATTTCTAACAACAACTTCCTAGCAGAAAAACTCGGACACAGACCTCAAGTTGTATATAAGAGAGGTAACAACTTGAAAGAACTATTACAAAGGAATTTACCATATATACAATCTAGCAGGCAAGGAATGCACCCCTGTGATTTTTGCAACTGGTGCAGAGTAGTAAAAACTGGTAATTCTTTCACTATAGGAAACAGGAGATATCAGATTTACCAGAAACTCAATTGTGAATCAAAATCAGTGATTTACGCTGCCTTTTGCAATTGTTGTCCGAGTTTCTACATAGGGAAAACAGACCGTAGGGCTCGCGATCGGTTTTACGAACACGATTATGCTATTAGAAAAAAATCGGAGAACAATGCACTAGCCAAGCACATTATAGCCTACCCAGGACACAGTTTCTCCTTTATGTGCATAGACCAAGTACCACACACTATTCGTGGAGGACCCATCCCCTTAATTTTGGAAGTCCGGGAACTTGAATGGCAACTTAAACTGGATGCATTCAGGTTCCCAGGACTTAATGAAAACAGCAACATTTTAGCTGTTTTAAAACTAAGAAGTTATCTTAGATAGGTTACATTGTCTTTTGTACATCTAAGTATAGACTACTTTAAGTACTAAAATGTGCTTCAAATACACACCTATCACGGATATTTGAAAGAGTTTTACACTAAGCATTTACCAGTATACATTTATAGTGCTTTGCAGATACAACACATCACAAATAACTTTGTCAACTTGTATTTAAAAAGTTGTTTGTTTTTATATTGTAAAGCATGGTCTTTTGTTTTTTAATATTACGATGCCATGCTGTCATGTCACTTCCTGTTAGTATATAAAGCGTGTTTTTTATTGAACTTTTTTTATTGAACTTTATTTCTTCTGAGGAAGCTGCTTTAGCAAGGTGGCGAAAATGCTGTTTACTTTTTATTTAATAAACCTGCGTTAAAGAACTTCAGAGAGACTTCTTATTGGGCTGTTGACCTAAGGATACCTGCACCTTATATTTGTTTTACAGCGTTTGGCCTAGACAGCATTGGTTCCCCCTTCTTTATCACTTGGGCAGGGTTAATCACTACAAGTTACCTCACCATGTGGACCTTCTCACAGATGATAAGGAGTCTCTTATCCATCAATTGTCCACTCTTCAACTGACACTGTGGGTGATGGGATTTTGATCCCTTTTAGGCACATTTTTTCTGAGGATGTGCTTTGGGTCCTGCAGGAAGCCCACTACCAGGAAATTCTATTTCTCCATATGGAAGACATTTTCTGTCTGGTGCCTCTCTCGGCATCAGGATCCTCTATCTGCTGAGGTTTCTCTAGTCCTCTCTTATTTGATCTGCTCTATGCTGGGTTGGCATATCTTTCATTAAAGCTCATCTATCAGCAGTTTCTGCTTGTCTGACCTTGAGTCCTCCTTTGGCCTCTAGATTTGAGGTCAGACAATTTCTTAAAGATGTCCTTCATATCAGGCCTCCCAAGAAGCCTATTCCACCTTCCTGGGACCTCAGTTTTGTTCTTGAAAAATTGAGTCAGGCTCCTTTTGAGCCTGCTTCTTCAGCTGCCTTACAGTATTGTACTTGGAAAAAACTGTTCTTCTTTTGGCTTTCACTTCAGCCTAGAGAGGGTCTGAACTTCAGGTTGTCATGGCAATTTCCTCCTTTCTTAGTTTTCCAGAGACAGGGTATCTCTTTGTACTAATCCTCCTTTTATGCCCAAGATAGTCAATGTGTTGTCCCTTAATCAGTCTATTCATAATCTTCCGTATTTCCTTCTCCACAGTCTTGCCAGTGAGAAGGTTCTTCACACCTTGGAATTTTCATAGACAGCTCAGATATTAGTTGGATAAAATTAAAGTAATTCACAAATTTCTTTCATCCCAGAATTTTTAGTTTTGCTGTTTCTAAGCAAACCATCTCCTTCTGGATTATTAAGGCCATTTCTTTTGGTTCTTTTCATGGAAAATGTCATTCCTCATTGGTAAAGGCACATTCTACTAGGGCAGTTGCCTCTTCTGGTGCATTTGTAAGGGTCCCAATACCAGTTCCATCCTTGAGACTGCTACTTGGTCCTCTGTTTATGCTTTCATTAAACATTATATGTTGGATGTTATTTACAAAGCCAGGGCTATCCTGCATGGGGTTTGTAGTGGGCTCTTCTGTGTCTTCCTCCTCCCAGGTTGCTTCTTGAGCTCTTGACTCTCCTTTATGTAAAGAATGCTGTAACAATGATATGGTAGGACATAGTGCAGTTGTGCTAAAGCTTGCCATAACAGTAGATGTCCTTGTCTTTATTGTTGCAGTATTCCATATGCTCTTGCCCTGTCCTTTTCTTGCCCTCCTGGCCAAGGGGTTCATCGTCATTTTCCTTTTTCTCCTTCTGGATGCACATTTTTCTTGTCCCTATGGGCATTCTGTTCCTCCTGGGGCATTTTCAGTTCTGTGTGTATGTCCTTATGTCACCTTTATGACCTACATCTTATGTGGAAAAGCATACATGTAATGTACGATGTCCTCCTATTCCTATGTTGCAGTATTCTCGTTGTGGGATTTTCCGCCTCAGGTGACCCGTACATCAGCTCCTATACAAAAGCTTCAGCTTGGCTGTTGCAGCTGCATTGGGATGTCACATGTAAGACCATAAACCAGGGTCCTTAAATATGACATTTGCACGCACAGACCTCAGAACTTTTCAGCCGCAGACAATTGCATTGTGTGCTTTGCTCCTTCAACACAAACATCTAAAAGGCTAAGTACCCCATTGGGGTTTTTTCTTCTAATTATCTTGCTAAAGCTTGATTTGTTGTAGCTAGCCATATCTGATGTCAGCAAAAAAGGGTAAATGCCAATGCCTGCACCAGATTCCCCATAAAGACTCTCACGGCTACTACGATTTTTGCTCAGGCCGGGAGCACGACCACAAGGTTCATAGGTTGGTACTAGGCTATCAGCCCTAGGGCCTATACAAGCCTAGCCATAACAATTCCCTGGCTATTTCTTCCCACATTATTTACTTTCCTGGACCCCTGTCTAGCAGGGTGACTGACGTGATCCCTGGGGTGAATTTCCTTTCTCCCATCCAATCGTCAAGGTTTCTCTTGAAGAGGTCCAAAGAGGCACTCTGCTTTACATGTATGGGCAATCTATTCCAGAGTCTGGGGAGTCTCTGGGCCTGCTCCATTTGCCAATCATTTGTGCCCAAGACCCTTCACAGCCATCTGGCCACTCTTAATCTTTACTTGGAGAACCAACGGCTTAAATGATTAGCCCTTAGGATGGATCCTGCCTCTGAGGCCTCGACAGAACCTCAGCGTAAGAAGGCCAAGTTTCCTAGGCCCTATACCTCTCCGCTACCGGACGCCCTGCCAACTTCCAGTTTAAGAGTTGAGGGACACTCGGAAGACCTGTCCACATAAGTGGCGATTTTTCTAGAAGTCATTTTCCAGCTGACGATCGGCATGTCCTGGAGCCAGCCCAGACCCCGACTACCATCGAGGGGGAACCAGACTTAGAACTTCCGATTGGGATCCCTTCTGATGCTACTACTGTTAGATCATCCGACTCCAGGCCTACACCTACACCATCCAAAAAGAAACAAAAAAACAAACATTTGACCATGACCAAAGAAGGCCTACCTGACTGGCAGTCCTTCACTTCGTCCTTGATGCAGGCCTTTATGGCCCTTAGGCCTTCAGCCTCATCTCCCTCTACTCTACCATTGCTAAGCCCTAGAACTGCTTCTGCTTCTTCTCTCCCTCCTCCACCCTTTCAGGACAGGGAAGAAGAGCAAGACACCTATTACTCCTCCTCTGAGGAATCCATTTCTAACACCTCCCAAATTACGTCACCTCAGGAGTACAACTCCCCAAATGAAGAATCTATTGAGGGAGACTCTCCTCCAGAGGCTATTACATTTGGTGAAACTATTACCAAAATGAAAGAATATTTCAAATGGGACACCTCTCAAATGTCTGAAACTCAGAAGAGGTACTTTGAACTTTTACAGGTAGAATCCCCCTCACCTTCTGCTATCCCACCTGTCATTCCTGCATACTTGGATGCTTTTGTCTCTGCATCAGAGACACCAGATTCTCACCCACCTGCCCCTAAATACCCAGACCACTTCTACAAGATGTCTGATGACCAAAAATTCCTAGTCACACCCCCCCCCCCCCGACAGACCCAGCTGTGATTGCCACATATCCGGATAAACAATCCAGACTCATTTCGTCTGCCTCACTCTTACCCACTGACAAAGTCAGCAAATCTATGGATAGGATTGGTAAGACGGTCTATACCTCTTCCACGTTGGCTTTTAGAGCCATCAACTATCAGACTCATATGACCAAATATGCTTTGGATCTAGTCTCTCAAGCTGCCACCTTGCTGGCCAGTACTCTTGACTGCCCCACAAAAGCTGACATCTCTTTTAAATTTTCTCTGGCTGCCCAAATAGCCAGACACTCAATTAGATGCAGCTATGATGCTGTAGAAGCTTCTGCTTGCTCTGCAGCATCTGCCTCTGTTCTCAGGAGATATTCCTGGCTTAGACATCAACACTTACCAGAGGACTTTAAGTCTAAGATTTTGGATGCCCCCCTCAACCCCAAATACTACAGGAACTACCCTGACAAGACCACATTTGTCAGGTGTAACCCAACCCCTGCTTGGAGCTACCTTTTCCAGACCTGGATGAGGTACGAGAAGGCAAACCACTTCCAGGCCAGCTGCCCCTCAGCCTCACCCTAGGCAGCCCTTTCAAAACAGTGGAAGCCCCAACAATGTGTGACTGCCTTGCCCCCTACCCCTCTGCCCGTCTGTCTCACTGCCTCCCCTTTTAGAAAACCATCACCACAGACAGATGGGTGTTGGCCATCATCCAAAAAAGGATACTTCCTCTCCTGGAAAGAAAGGCCACCCCTAAGAGGCATTCCCTTTCCCCCCAGAAATTAGACATCTTTTGCCACAAGTCCTGACAGACCTTTTGAACTTGGTTACCATAGAATCTGTCCCCTCAGGACAGGAGGGAAAAGGCTTCTATTCTCAACTGTTCCTGGTCCCCAAAAAGGACGGACCACGGAGACCTATTCTAGACCTTTCCTCCTTAAATCTATTCTTAAAGGTGCCCAGCTTCAGAATGCTGTTGCTCCCAGGCCTACTTCCTCTCATTCCTATGAAGGCTTTCATGGCCACATTGGACCTAAAAGAAGCCTACTTGCACATTCCCATACTACCCTCTCACAGACAATTTTTATTTTCCTCTGGACTCCTCCAATTTACTACCTTGCCCATTGGTCTGTCCACTGCCCCCAGAGTGTTCACAAAGTGCCTGGCCCATGCCATTGCCCATTGCAGAGCACAAGGAATTCAGATTTATCCCTACCTAGATGACATCATGATCCTGGCAGACTGCAAAGAAACCCTTTCAGCCCATCTGCTATACACCATGTCCCTTCTACAAAATCTGGGGTTTACCCTCAACCTCCCAAAGTCTTCCCCAACCCCAGAGCAAGACAAGATATTTCTGGGTTGCAGAATCAGGACAGACCTAATGAAAGCCTTTCTACCCCAAGACAAGGTCAGCTCCCTGACCTCCCATTTCAAAGCACTGCTGCAGACCCATGTAATCTCTGCAATGCAATTTCTAAGGACCCTGGGCCTAATGGCAGCCACTATCCCTATGCTTCTACTAGCCAGAATGCATATGCAAAAGCTACAGTGGTGTCTAAAAACATTTTGTCCCAACACCAGCATCCCCTAAAACATGAAATTACACTCCTATCCTACCTAAAGGTGGAGGTCTGCTGGTGGATTCAACAAGTCCAGCTCAATCCGGACCTTCCCCTCCAGTCCTCTCTTCCAACCCAGGTAATGCATACAGATGCATCAGACTCAGGATGGGGAGCCACCTTGGCATCCTACAAGGTTCAAGCAACATGGCACCCTTCATTAAAGCCAAAACACATCAATGTGAGAGAAATTACAGCAGTCCTCCTGAATATGAAAACCTTCAGTCCTCTGCTTCTACCAGATGTTCTCCTAATAGTTACAGACAACTCCACAGTTGTGGTACTTCAACAAGCAGGGAGGGACAAGAGCCTACCTCCTGTGCAGACTAACATTACTGACATGGGATCTAGCCTCTCACCACAACTTGTCCCTGCAGGCATCCTACATCCCCTCACAGGACAACAAACAGCCAGACCTTCTGAGTAGGACATCCTCTCCACAGCACGAATGGATGCTGGACAGGACAGTCTTCCTGGATATAGTCCACTGGTGGGGCACTCCTCAAATAGACCTGTTTGCCTCCCCCCAGAACAGTCAACTGCAGACCATCTGCACCAAGACCTACTCCTCTCTAACTTGGAGAGTAGATGCTTTCAGTATTTCTTGGAAGGGGAAGTTTCTATATGCCTTTCCCCCTTCCCACTGATTCAAAAAGTCCTCCTGAAAATCAGGAGAAATGAACCAAAAATCTTGTTGGTGACTCCCTACTGGCCAAGGCAGCACTGGTTCCCCCTACTTCACAATCTAGCCAAGGGCAATCACCACAAGTTTTACCCCACAAGGTGGACCTTCTGACACAACAAAAGGGAACCCTCTTCCACCCACACTTGCAGATGTCACTGACACTGTGAATGATAAACTATCAATTCTGTTCAGGCACCACTACTCAGAGGACGTGCTTTCAGTCCTGAGGGAGGCCAGGAAACCTACTACATGAAAATCATACCTAACTAAATGGGAAAGATTCTCAAAGTGGTGTCTGGACAAAGGCCCCCTCCCCATTCTAGCATACATGTGTAAACTTATAAAAGGCGAATTGTCATACTCTTCAGTTAAAGTTCACCTTTTTGCAATCTCAGCCTGCCTACCTCTAGAACCCTCCCCCCTCCCTACTAGCCAGGCTCAATGTTAAGCTATTCTTAAAAGGGGTCCTACACACAAGACCTCCAAGAAGCCCATCCCAACACCCTGGGACCTGAACTTCATCCTGGAAAAGCTAACCCAGTACCCATTTGAACCTGCTGGGACAGCTACTCTTCACATGTGTACATAGAAAACAATTCTACTAGTGCCCATAACTTCAGTCAGAAGGTTGTCAGAACTACAGGCCTTAATGGCCTTCCTCCCTTACACTACTTTCCACAAGGACAGGGTAACACTAAGAACTAAACCCTCCTTCATGCCTAAAATGGTCAATGATTTGTCATTAAACAAGTCTATTTACCTGCCCACTTTCTACCCCTCTCCCACCAATAAAGGGGAAAGGATACTTCACTCCCTGGATGTACACAGACAGTTGAGATTTTACCTGGACAAAACAAAATCCATTAGGAAATCCAATCAACTCTTTTTTTCATACCACCCCAGGACCATGGGCAAGACAGTCTCCAAACAAACCATCGCCTGTTGGCATAAACTGTAGTAAATGTAAGGATTAGGAAGTTGTTGCAAGGTGGAAACATTGTGAGTGATTTTAACGACTGTGTGATCTTTGTGATGACTTATCTGCAATGATTTTTGTCAGTGTTTGGATGGAGTGCTTTGTTTCAGACAGGATTTTTGAGTTCTGTTTATGCTTTTACAGTGTAAATGAGACTGTATGGGGAAGTCTAAGTGCATGTGCTGCTTGTGAACATTTATTTGACAACCTATCTTCTGTCTGACCATTCAGATTTCGTCCTTGGCTACAACATGGATACTTACTCTGGTCCTGCTGGCTGTTCTGCTGCTGTACCTAAAAAGTAGTAGAAAAAAGCACAATAAATAGCCCTTGCTGCTGCAACTTTTGGCTCCGACAGTGTTTCAGCTGTTGGTGAGTGACCTTGTAGTGGCCAACCACTGTGAAGTATATAACAACTGACTAGCTTCCAAAGCTTCAGGAGAACCTTCCATGTGCCCAAGCTGTCAGGCTGCTTGAACTGACTAAAAGAGATATTTGGGTATGAAGTCCTTCAGAACTTTACTGCTACCAATCATCTGAGGCTTTTGAGAATCAACAGTTGGCTAGTACTGTTCCTTTGTTGGACGAAGAAGTTCTGTATGGGGAAAAAAGCTTCTATTTTCTTCTTTGTTTTGCTGTTTTATCACTTTCTTCTTCAGGAAAGTTATTTTAAAGCTAGGAATTTTAATAGCCTGTCATGAAGCTATACTTTACTTTTAAATAGGGCCCTCGTTTTTCCTGTCAGTTTAAAGTGATGTAAAGTCACCGAAAACATTTTTCTGTGGAGAAATCAGGTTTATTTTACTTTTTTGTGCTGGCATTGTGTTTTAAAGTGCTTTTATACTGTGTTTTGTGACAAAAAGCAACTTTTGAAGACTGTATTGTTTACCAGCATTTGCTATCTTTCCCATGAAAGAGACACCATTTTTGGCTTGAACATGGAATAGACTACTATTCCCATAGTCAGTCGTCCTTCTAGCCACAAAAAGAAAAAATATGCAAACAGTCTTTCCCATCACAGCAGGCTAGCAATTTGCCTCAACCACAGGTGAGAGACTCTGCTGTGGCCATTTGTTGTACTTCAAACCACTCATCTTTAATTCCCAGTCCCTCTGGTGTAGCACCTACCACTACTCTGGACTGAGGATTTGCCAAGTCCTCTATGGCTGTTGGGGTCCCTATAGTGTGCAAGTGAGAGCAGTCATATTAATCCTGGGAAAAGGGAGCAGTGAATCTTTTCTTGTGTCAGTGCTGTACCCATCCCTGGGGAAGCTACTGTTGCAATTAGTAACACTGTTGGCCCCATTCTTTCTTTCAATAAAATAAACAGCCCCTATTAGGGGAGGAGACTGAGAACTTCTTCTTACTTAATGTAACAGTTGTCTCTGGTGTTAATCATTTTGTTAGCATTAAACCAATTCTGAAAGGTAAGGCTGCTGTTATTTGATTTTCTGTTTTGGATGCAGCATACATGCTTTGTTGTTTTTACTCAAGTGAACTTTTTAATAATTTTTACTAAACCTGGTACATTTTTACAATCTCTTATTGAAAGGCTGCTATTTTAATGTATTTTTAGCTATTTGAATGTATTTTCAGCTGTTTGTATTTATGGTTACTTTTTGGTCTTTTTTTGTGGTATGTCTCTAAGAATTTGCTTTAAGAACTCATTTTGGCACCATTGAGGCTTTTTAAATGGAGTAAACAGCTTTACAACTGGTTCTGAAGAAGTTCTACATGTTTTAGAACAAAAGCACTTAAACTTGATTAAAATACAGCTTTGTGGCATGTTTTGCTTTTTACTACTCCTAAACCTGACTCACCAGCTATAGCTCTAGTTGATCCCACATCTGCTAAGCACTTAAGTCAATTCAGTGCTACTCTTTCTGATAAGGATGAGAAAATTATTGATAGGTATGGGAAAAAAAGTGTGTAGTTCTCAACTTTGATTTTCATAATTTTGAATTGTCAAGTTCATATGTTAGCTTGTTCTGACTAACAGTGACAATATAAGGAAAGGAGTATTTTATCTGTGGTTTCTTCTTCTTAAGAAAAAAATCTGTTTTAAGTAACTTCATTTCTTCTGTTGTGGAGATAACTACACATTGTTTACAGTGTGTGTTTGATTCCATTGATACTTCTTCCAGGGTTATGGTGACTGGTACTGTTTTAAGGAGGTTTGCATGACTGCATTCTCAGAACATTCTAGATGTTAAAAATTAGATTTTAAATTCACCCCTGGATAGAGATTGTTTGGCCCCTTTGCTGCAGAGGTGTTCAAAAGTGTGTTGAATGGGACAAGCTGATCAAGGGAATCTCTAAGATTTTTCAGCCCTCCTTTTCCAAAATTTCTAAAGGATTTTCTACCTCTTCATCCACTTTTGGCAAAAAGCAGAATACACCGTCTCAAATATATGTAAAGAGACATTTAAGAAGAAATGGCAAGGAGGTTCCAAAAAGTCTCAAACCTCTCAAAACAAAGGACAGTCCAGTAAGTCTGAATAAATATTCAAGAGACTGAGTGACCCCTCCACCCTGGCCCTTTTTTTCCTTTCTAAAAGTCTGAATCTCCATTTTTTTCCATTGGCAACAGACAAAATGGTTCTGAAAATCATTCATCAAGGTTACACATGGTGGTGGAAAGAGATTCCTACTTTCCAGGGGGGGGGGTCATTCCTCATCCTCCAGTTCAGATTCTTTGGTTTCCATCGGTTCTTCATCACATTCTGTTCCAAGGAGTAATAGAACCAGTTCCTCCTTCCCAGGTGGGGAAGAGTTTTTATTCAAGGATATTCTTTGTGCCAAAGAAAGAAAATCCTTGGAGATCAGTTCTGGATCTTTCTTTCCTGTTTGTGATAGTGCCCAAATTCAAAATTGTCACTTCACAACCTGTTACCTATTCTTACAGTTTCATGGTAATGCTAGATCTAAAAGATGCTCATCACATCCCTATTCATCCAGCCTTCAAATTTTTGTGTGTACTCTTTTGGTTATACATTGAACCAAGAGTGTTCGTAAAGTGTGTAACTCCAGTTATAGATTATTGCAGGCTACAGGTTATTCACATTTTCCATACTTGGATGGCTTTCTTATCTTTGCAGAGTATTTTTCAAAGCATCAGGAATCTCTCTCTCTCTTGGATGAGAGATGTGTTACACAAGCAGGGATTCCAAGAGAACATTCAAAAGTCTTTCTTGACTCCTCAGTACAGGATTGTGCTTCTTGGGATGTCAGCTGGACACCTCATTTCAGAGCTTTTTTCCTCAGGAAAAAAATAAATCTAGATCAATTTCTAAGGTTTTCCATTCTGACTACACTTCAGGGGAGTACTTCAGCAGTTTGGGTCTAATTGCATTTGTGATTTTCATATTACGCCTGGGAAGACTCCACACGAGAAAGATAGTGGTACTTGAATTTTCTTTGGTATTAACACCCTTTATCTTTTCAAATCCCAGTGCTGGGAACTGTCAGAAAATAAATAATTTTGTGGAGACAAAAGATACACTTGGATGCAGGTGTCCCTTTCTTCCTCCCTGCCCCAAAGTAGTCACCAACGATGCTTTGGACTTTGCTTAGGAAGCAGTTTCAGGAGGGATAAAATTGCACAGGGTGTAGGACACCAAGTACAGAAACAAGCACATAAATATCACAGATTTGCTTGCCCTGATCAAGTCACTCAGCTCTCTGAACCATCTTTTGTCTTTGGGACCTGTTTAAGTGGGTACAGACAACACCACAGTCATGTTGTACCCCCTTTGCAGACTAGCCGTGTTAGCTTGATATATAGCTTCACAGTGCAGTTTCACTATGCAGGCATCCGACATTCCATCAGAGAAAAACTGTGTGGTATACAAACTGAGCAGGACCAGGGCAGACCTTCACACATGGAAACTAGATCGGCGGGGGGGGGGGGTCTTCAAAGATTTGCTCCATTTGTAGGGAGTTCCTCAAGTAGATATCTTTGCTTTCTATCTTAACAATCAACTTGCAAGATTCTGTTCCAGGACTCCATGCAAGAAGGTATGGAAGAAAGATGCTATTTTTGTTCCTTGGGCAGGAATATTCCTGTATGCTTTTCCACTAATATCCAGGGTATTTCTGAAGATTCAGAAGGAATCCCCCAAGATCATTGTGGTGACTCCCTTCTGGTCCAGGCAACCGTGGTTCTCCCTTGTTTTGGAAATGGCCAGGGATAGTTACCACAAGCTTCCTCACAGACTGGATCTACTCACAGAAGAACAATTGACAACCTGGATGATATGGTCTTTATTCCTTTTTGCCACCCATTTACTGCGGATGAGTGGCATGATGTACTTAATGGAGACAAGAAAGCCTGCTACTAAAAAAAATCGTATATTAGCAAATAGAAACTGTTTTTTATTAGTTGACAGTAACATAACCAGCACCCATTCAGGGCTGGTTGCTCTGGTTTGACAATATTTAGATGAGTTACTATCCTATGGTCTTTATTATTACTCTGTCAATGTTTTTTTTTTGGGCTATTTCATTGTCTACCCATGGATCCTCCTTTTTCAATGTAGTCTTGTGTTAAAATGTTTTTGAGAGGAGTTTTGCATAAGAGGCCAAGGCCTCCAAGAAAAAAAATGTTTGCCCCTCCTTGGGATCTTAATTTTGTGTTAGAGAAGCTAACACTTGCTCCATTTGAACAAGCTGACCTTTAACATGAAAAAGTTTTACTGTTTGCTCTGACCTCTGTAAGAAAGGTATCTGAGTTGCAAGCTCTTATGGTAAGTTGATCCTATCTCATTTCTATAGGGACAGGGTTCCTTTGAGAACTATTTCTTCTTCTATAACTAAAGTAGTATCCACGTTTGCTTTAAGCCAAACTATCCATCTCCCTGTTTTTTTCTGAGCCTAAAAATGAGAGAGAAGGGATGCTCTGTACCTTGAGTGTCCACATACATCTCAGGAACTATCTTGGCAGAAATAGAGCTCTAGACCAATTGTTAATTCTTTGTCAAGGTAAGAAGGGACAACGTCTGTCAAAATTGAGTATTTCTAAATGTTTGCCTAAGACTGTTACCTTTTGCTATATTCACCATTAGAAAACTATTCAAGGCAGGGTCAAGGCCCACTCTACCAGGGCCTTCACTTCATCTGTGGCTTTTTGGAAAAGGTTGGATTCCGAAGTATTCTAGAAGCTGCTACTTAGTCCTCTGTACATAGTTTTACAAAGAACTATAAGCTTGATTTCTTCTGTAGGTCCAGATCAGGCTTTGCTAGTACCAGTCTCCATTGGCTCCTAGACCCTTCTTCCACCTTCTAAATGTAGTAAGGTAGGGTAATCTACCCATATAGATAAGGCTACTGCATCAGTGATCAGTATGATGAACATTGTACAGTTGTGTAAGTAAACATAGCATAACAGTAGATGTTCAAATGATTACTGCTGTATCCCACTTTTGTGTGTGTGTGTGTGTGCTTTTTATGCCAAGGTGTGGACATTTATTTGCTTTGTTCCTAACTGTCCTTTCAAGGCTCTGCCTCTCTCTCTCTCTCATTGCAGGAAAGCTCTGAAGGGTTTCAGTCCAATACTTGTCTTTTAGTTAGCTCAGCTTGAGCTGTGCCTGACATTTTGGGTGTATGGAAGGTGCCCTGAAGCTTTGGAAGCTGGTTGGCTGTTGTATCCTTGGCAGGAAATAATGCCATAGCTAAGGCTACTGAAGCGGCAAAAATTCAGACATCTACTGCTATGGTAATTTTACTTGCACTTTCCTCTGACTAGTCACTTCTCCAGGTTCCTCTGCTGTAGTCACTTCAGCCACCAGTGACCAGGGGTCAGACATCCTTTTCAGCTTTTCCAGTGTCCAGTTTGGCTATGGGAGAACTATCTTCTTCTGGTATGGTATACCTACCAGGAGGTGCTCCCTGGGGTAGCCAGGGAAAAGGAGCTCTTGAAAGGGTTGAAGTGCTATCTCCTAGTCTGCCTTCCTCCAGGGATATACCTGCAAAGAAAAAAAAACAAAAGTTTGAGCATTGTTCATTTGAAGACATGGTGTCTGTTCATAAAGATAATTTTCTTACCATAGCCAGGCAATTATTACAGGCTGTTATTCCTGATACTCAGAGATCCTTACCAGTGGACAATATCAGAAATTAAATTCCTGAGGAAATTTTGTCAAAGGATTATGACATTGACAGAGAAAGGGCTGCTTCTGCAGAATTCCAAGCCTAAATCTCTTGATTCTGAGGAAATTTGGTCCTCTCCAACTCCTTTATTGGACTTTTCCTTTTCATAGGCAATTTCAAAGATGAGTGAGGTGGTTTTGTGGGAACAAGTGGATGTTCCTCTCGAACTGTAGAGATATGTTTTACAAGTGTATATACCTCATTCTACACCATCCCTCCTTTTTTGCCAGCCTTGGAGGATCATTTTAATACTGACTGAAATAATCCCGATTCTCAACCTTCATGCCCCAAAAGCAGGTATTCTTTTCTGAGGTACCTTAGGCCAACAAATTTGTGTTTTTCTATCTTAGATCATAACTAGCCATTTGAACCTCTTTGCTAGCTGGAAACAAACTTTTGGTCAGTATTAACCCTTCACCTGTGGATAAAAAAGGCAAGGTATTGGACAGATTTGCTAAGAGAATTTTCTCCTTTTCCACTTCAGAATCCTTAACAACCAGGCACACGTGGAAGTTTATTCCGAAATGTGCATATGGTTTGAGGGAATACTCTGCCACACACTCTTCGGAAGGTAGCTCCTTTCTGAACCCTGTATACCTTTAAGTATCTAAACATGCTTTGAAGAGTGTGTATGATTATGCAGATATTGTTTAGGGCCACTGCTAATGCTACAGTTTTGAGGAGATTTGCCTAAGTAACCAAAAGTTTGCTGATGAAGTAAAATCTGAAATTCTACTTTAGATAAGGAGGTTTTGTTTATCCCTTCTGCTTTGATGAAAGGGGTAATTTATTTACAGAGTATGTAAGATTTTTCATGTCCCCCATTACTAATATCTGAAGAAGCAATCAAGCAATGCCTGTCATCTCTGGGCAAACAGGGAGGAAAAAAAGATGGCAGGAGAAGAACAGCAAGAAACATGGATCCTTTCAAAAAAGGGGGGCAGTCTAGTAATTCAGAATGACCATGCCAGCATTCTGTCTGTCTCCCCCTCCAGCCCCCTACCTCTCGAAATCTGCCTAAGAAAAACTCTACAGTCCCCTTTGGCAACAGATTGTTGCAGACTTGGGTGGTAAAGGTGATTCAGGAGGGATACAGTTGACAATGGATAAAAATGCAACCTTTTAGGGGAAATACCTCTTTGCCCTCTGAACCAGTGTTTTTTTTGAGGTGATTCTGCACTTGCTACCCCTAGGAGTCATGCGACCAGTACCTTTATATCAAAGCTGGAAAGGCTTCTACTCCATAATGTTTCTGGTTCCAAAGAAAGAGTTTTCACAGAAACCAGTTGCCTTTCTTAATCTTTTTGTGACAGTACCAAAATTTAAAATGTTTGACCCATGAGTTTCTGTTACCTGTCATTCCTTCTGTAAGTTTTATAACAACATTAAATCTAAAGGATGCTTATTACTTCCCCATAGCTACAGGCTTCAAGAAATTTATTGGATTCACATTATCTGTTCTTTACCCTTTGGGTTATCTACTGCTCCAAGAGGTTTTACAAAGTGTCTGTCTCCAGTGGTAGCTAACGGCAGACAGCATGGCATTCAATTATTTCCTAGTTTTAGACAACTTGCTGATCTTTGCAGTGTATTACCAGATATCAAGAGTCCTTAACATGTGTTATGTCTCTTCTGATCAATCTACAGATGTCCTTCCATATCACTGCTGTAGTATTCCTTACAGGAGGGATCCCTTGCATAGGGCAGCCCAACATCTAGCCAGTATGCCAAAGCCTTAGGTTGTTAATAGGGATGTCAGATGTTCAGAGGGAACCATGGCTGATTATTTCCAAGGGGCCTAGGGGTATTTCGCAAATCCTTGTTAGGGAGGAGATTCCCACTATGCTTATTGGGTGTAAGCAGGGGTGTGAGCCACCTAAAATAGTTGGGTCTGATGTCCCTTCAATAAAGAAGCAAAAGACTAAGCATATTTCTCCTGCTCCTAAGGATCCTGAATGTGAATGGCATGATTTTACACAGGGTTTGTTCAATGCCCTTATGGCTTTAAAGTCTCTTCATGGGGGCTCTGTTCCTGCTCCGGTTTGGTCTTCTACTCCTCTTAAGAGGCCTAAGGGGCAGGTTTCATCTGATGAGGAATCTTTGGCCAATTCCTCCCAGATTTCCTCTCCCTTGCATTATGGTTTAGAGGAACAGGATTCCGTTAGTCTGATTCTCCTTTTGCAGAGCTTTCCTTTGGGGATACTGTTTCCCATATAATGGAATTTAAGTGTGATTATGCCCAGGTTTCTGAAGTCCAAAGGCAATATTATGAACTTCTTCAAATGGAGTCTCCCAAGCCCTATGCTGTTCCTCCTGTTCTTGCTGCTTTGCTGGATACTTTTTATGCAGCTTCTCAGGCTCCTGATTTCCAGCCCCCTGCTCCTAAAAAAAAACTGATAGTTTTTATAAGGTATAAAAACACAGCAGTGGACAGAAGGTCAGCCAAGTAAACAAAGTAGACAATCCACAAACACCAAGACTAAGCCACCATGGAGAAGGGAATGGCAGCGACAACAAATAAAATGTCAGTTAAAATAACTTGTTTAATAACAAAAATAAGAAACTCAATAAAAACGAGTTCAGTGAACAATGTATCTGATAAGTGCTTTTGGTGAATGCCTTCTTCAAATCATGATATCACATTGCTTTTTCAGTTCTCTGCTTTGCCCTTTGGCTTGTCTACTGCCCCAAGGGTCTTCACCAAATGCCTAGCTCCAGTGATTGCTTTCTTCAGGATGAGGGGAATACATATCTCTTGTTATTTGGACGGCCTGCTTATTAAAGCTTCCTTTCCAGAGATTTTGCTGCAGCGTCTTTACTGTACTCTGTCTTCTGCAAAGCCTAGGTTTAACAGTGACATTCCAGAAATCCTTCCTGACTCCCTCTCAGGATCATGTTTTTCTCAGGTGTAGAGACTAGACCTTTCCAATGCTGGCATTCTTTCTTCCTCTCAAGGTTTTGACTTTGATTACATTTCTTCAATCCCTTCTTTCTCTGGCCTCCATTACAGCCAAAGAGTTTCTAAGGGCTGTGGGTTACATGAATTCCACCATTCCTATGCTTCCTCAAGCCAGACTTCATATAAGATAGCTTCAGTGGTTGCTTAAGTCAGTCTGGCTTCAACATTCTCAACCTTTAGACTTTTCAATTCCTCTTCTCTCATGTCTCAAGTTAGAGCTTCAGTGGTGGATTTAACTGTCCCTCAACCCAAGGCTTCCTTTTCAGCCTCCAATCCCCACTCAGGAACTCTTTGGATGCCTCAGATGCAGGGTGGGGAGCTTTCTTCAGCCCGCTGAAAGTTCAGGGCCTTTGGTCTCTTCGTCAAAGGAAGGACCATATCAATATTAAAGAGATGAGAGCTCTTCTCCTGGCTCTTCAGGCCTTATATTCTCTTTTCCTTCAAGGGTCTTCATAGACAATACCACAGTGATATGGTATGTCAACAAGTAAGGGAGGGAAGCAGTCTTATCTCTTGTGCAGACTAGCTCTTGAGGTTTGGGGTCTAGCTGTCCAGTATCAGTGACTCTTCAGGCTGTTTATATTCCTTTAGATCAGAGCATTGTGGCAGACTCTGTAAGCAGGTCCATAACACAGACTCACAAATGGATGTCTCACAGAGATGTTTCTGGACATTGTCTACCACTTGGGGTACGCCTCAGGTTGATCTTTTTGCCTTGCCTCTGAACAAGACAGCTTCCTCTCTTTTGTGCAAAAGTTCCCTGTCTTGGAAGGTGGACGCCCTATATTTTTCCTGGAAGTAGATGTTTGTTTATGCCTTCCCTCCCTTTCCTCTCACACTGATAGTCTTATTCAAGATAGAACAAGACTCTCTGAAAATATTGTTGGTGACTCCCTTTTGGCTCAGACAGCATTTGTTCCCTCTTCTTGGCCAAGAACAGTCCTCTCAAGTCACCTCACAGGGTTGACCTACTCACACAGGACAAGGGATCTTTCTAGCCATCTTGAATTCCCCTGGGTGATGTACGATTGCTGTTCTGGACTCTGAGACCTTAATCGCTAATGTAACCCATCTAGCATTGCAACAGATACTGCCGTTAATCTTGTGGTAGCTTTCCCAGTGTACTTTGTTTAATTTATTTGCTGTTATACATCTTGTCAGCGTATATTTCAGGGTTAGTTGGTCAGTCCACCAAACTGGTCTTCCGGCCTATGAGTTCTCAGATGTTTCTGCTTTTTTTGTTGTCTAAGTAATCATATGCAATCTCAAACTCTTTATATAGTGTGCTTGATTAACCTGACTTCCCAGGACATACGTCTTTCAGCCGTAGCATTAATGAACGATCGGCAACTGTTTAATAATTATAGTAGCTGCATTTTTACTATTTGTTGCTGCGTTTTTTACTATTTGTTGCTCATTGTAACTTCTATTCAAACTGTGTCTGTTTAAACATGAAGGAGCTATTGCTTAGTTAACTTGCCTCTGTTGCATATGCTTTATGTGATAGATTTGTTTGTAGCATTTATTGTAGCCTGCTAGCATTGTACATATAAATGAGTGCTGCCATTTATTAAGGACATTAGTTGTTACCTCCTCGGGGTTACCAAGCATGAAGCAGGGAATCTACACCTGGTATTACACTGAGTCTCCCTACACAAAGCTTAGTGGTAGCTTTAGACCACAGTCATATATTACTGCTCAGGACCTAAGATAGCATTTTTCCCTGACACACTGCATGGCTACACCATTCCCAACCTAGCTAATTCTAATATACCTGCCCTTCCCTTACTGACATCTGGTAGAATATTACTGCTACACTATTGTAGATATAATGCGCAACATATAACCTGACTACTCTCGCAATTCCTCTAGTCTACTCCCTACAGCTGCTTTTTTTTACCATGCAAAATACATGCTATCACCACAAGATGGTGCACTTTCTTCACTAAAGAATGTCTTCTCTAAAGAAATTACATACAATTATATATAGCTAGTACTCTGATGAGGCCAAATTATTGGCGAAAACGCTTAGTCGTCGGAATATTATGTGAAGAATAAAGTCGGAGTGTTTTCAGCTGGCTTTTGGGATTATTCGTTTTCATTCTTAGTTTTACCCTTGTTGGGTCGTTGTTTTTTAGCTGGTACTCTTGCCCACATTTTCCCAGTCCTTTCTAACATTTTGAACTCTTGGCAAGCCGATGTCTCCTGGTGTAGTGCCTGTGCTCCTCATTGCCTAGTTTAACAAATATTAAAAGCAAAGTGAGGGATGTATGAAGTAAATGTGATGTGATATTGTCTGCAATTGGATACTGTTTGACAATATTCTTATTTTTTTTTTTTTTTATAAAATTTGGGGGCCACTGTTAGCTGTGCATGTATTACAATTCAGATACTTCCTTTAGTTTTTTTTTTTCTAAGCATCCACCCTGAGCCTTTACCAGCATTTGTTAACCTAATAGCATACTAATTGCTATTGATTGTGACAATACTTGTTTATAACTTGGTTTCTCTTCATCTCTGTTAACAAGCACTCATTCTGCTCTTAATAGGTGATACTCCCATCCTTTTCTGCTCTTCCCGCACACTGGTGAATACTGCGTATATTAAGCTGAACCTGGTCCTGAGACCATAGCCTTCGGTTGAAGACTGGACCCTGTGCCTGAAGCCTGTCCTCTAACAGTGAATGTATATGCACTAGTTTTAACTTAGCTTACCACTTGTATCTCGGTCTCCCCATCATACATCACCCCATCCTGTCTCCCAAGCACCCCAGTGTATATTGCTCTATTCCCCCTGAATATCACTCCAGGACTTCCCACTCCCTCAAATTGACTACCTCAGTCCACAATCTCTAATACCATCCCTTACAACACTACCCCCATTACTAGCTGCTCTATCCATCCACTCCCCTACTCAAAGCTGCACTCCCCTCCAAACAGGACATCCCTGCCTTTAATCATCCTTTCTCCCTGCATCTAAACCAAATCATTCAGCCTCTCTGTCTCCTTCCTTCTAACATACATAGAATGTGTCTCTTACCCACTTACACCTGTAACAGTAAGTAATATTACCTCCCCTTCTTTCTTTCTGCCACTCTGAGCTATTATCTCAACTCCAACCTACCTTACTGATTGTTTTTCTTGTTTCTTACTTTGCAAGTCGATCGGGCCATCCCACTCCATTCCTCCTTCGCTTCGTTTGGGCTTACTCTGCTACCCTACCCCCATATTAATTACATTTATAATTAACCATATCCCACCCATACTTAAGTAGCCAATCAACACAACCCTCACTCTGCAAACCCATCCCACCTACCTTACTCAACAAACACCTCTATCAACTGTAGCACAGTCAGCCTTTACTAATCATTCCTTCTTTCTACAAGTGGAAACCCTTTCCTCTCTCTACATCCTATTCTGGTACTTCTGTACTCATCAAACATTTACTAATGCCAATAATAAATTTCACTATACTACTACTTCCTCTATCACTATTTTTCATGCTACTACTACACTTTACACCATTCCATCCCACTCACACACAACCAAAAACTACCTCTTGCACAGCTATCTAACTTCCAAACATAACTCTTACTCCACAATATCTACTAGTCTTTACTCCACTAGTACATTATTATTCTTCAAGCATATAATCCTAGCACATGCACATCAAACTGTACAAACTACACTCCCTATAACACAAATTAACTCTAAGCATAAACTGCTACAAAAACACCAATCAAACAACACTTCCCCAAAGTGGAGACATCCATCTCAACCCAGGACCTACTCCATCTGCCTTCCCCCCTCCCAAACCTCATAAATCCCTAAAACTCGCTACCATAAATACACTAAGTATCAGAAACAAAATCCCAGAATATCATGCCTGGATAGCCCATTCCAGACCTAACATAATTGCTGTAACCGAGACATGGCTAAAGCCATATATAAAAGACACTAAGTTCCTCCCACTAGGTTTCTCCTGCTTGAGGTCAGACAGATCTTGCAAGCAAGGGGGAGGAGCCGCTCTTCTCTACCCTCTTTCACCATCATACTTTACCCAAACTCCATTCCCCATTTCTCTGCAGTGGAACTTGTGCTAAACATTAATGATTTCAAAAGTCTGTGCTTGATAACCATTTACATCCCACCTGGCAACAATTTTCTTATACTAGAGGAAATATTAGCCTAAACCTCAATA
The DNA here is from genome assembly GCF_019279795.1 of Protopterus annectens. Taxonomy (NCBI): domain Eukaryota; kingdom Metazoa; phylum Chordata; order Ceratodontiformes; family Protopteridae; genus Protopterus; species Protopterus annectens. Next base: position 577,458,328 of record NC_056749.1, read on the forward strand.
TCCACAATGAAACTATAACTCTAGGAGATCTCAGTATAAACTGGCTAGATCATACAACTTCTCTAAATGTTGTCATTAACCTCTATAACTTCACTCAGCTCATTACTCGTATAATCAGGCCTAGCAACAATAACAACAATGGCACCATACTTGACTAGATTTTAGTATCCGACCCCAACAAAATTACATCAGCAGTAACTCTACCCTGCAATATCAGTGACCACCTGCCCGCCTATATAACACATGCCACACTTCCTCAGCCTTACATGATCACCAGTACAGACGGTCCAGAATGCTAGCTAATTTTAATGCAACAAGCTTCAACGATACATTAAGTAAAATTAATCAGAGCATCCTAAAATATTTGCCTCTAGACAAAGCAGTTGAATTTTTCACCTCAACATTCCTCAGTATACTCAATAGAATGGCCTCCCTCAGGAATAAGAGAACAAAAACAAATCATGAAATCTGGCTTTCTAGAGAAACAAAATAACTTATGAATACCAGAGACTGAGCATGGAAAAAATGGCATAATAGTAAAAACCCCATAGATCTCCAGCTATTCAAACAACTCTACAATCAAGTAAAGCATCTAGTTATTAAAGACAAAAAACAATACTGCCTCCATCTCCAAAACGATTACAGCTATAACTCAAAATGTTTCTGGAATTCAGTTTCTACTCTATTAAACCCTGGCACCAGAATCAACCCTTGCCCAAACCCTGACAAAAACCCCTGTTGAATTAGCTACTCTCTTCAATAGACACTATATCCAAGCTTGCTTCCACCTTTCCTCAAACTACTCACAACAGAAACTCCATAGCAACATACCATTCCCCAGAAAACTCATCTGCTCAGACTTTCTCTCCTATTCCCACCTCCACTATTACTAAACTCCTGCTAAAACGTAAACCTGATAGCACTGCCCCAGACAGCTTACCCCCAGAATACATACAAATGTCAGCCAATTCCATCAGCTACTCCATAAGTATTCTCATAAATAGATCTATCCAAGAAGCCTATGTGCCATCCATTTGGAAGAAAGCTTACATCATACTCTTACACAAAGGCGGTAATAATTCAGAAATATCAAATTTCTGCCCCTTAGCCATTCTGTCTCCTATTTCTAAAATAATGGAAAAATGCATTCAAATTCAACTTATGAATTATCTATCCCAAAACCAACTACTTTCCACCACTCAACATGGCTTCCGTTCTGGCCACAGTACTACAATTGCTCTCCTATCCTTCCTAGACAGTGTTAACTGCAACCGCAATGATGGTAAACTTGTCTCTGCATGCTTTCTTGATTTCTCTAAGGCTTTTGACACCATCTCCCTCATTCTCCTTCTTTCCAAGCTCTCACACCTAGGCTTGTCCATTCCCATCCTTAACTTGTTCACCAGTTATCTCACAAACAGACAATAATCCACCAAATGGTTACACTCCTCTCCTTTTCTCATTACTTCCACCGGAGTTCCCCAGGGGTCCATTTTAGGACCCCTTCTGTTCAGTATTTTCATTAACAACTTTCACTCTGCTCTCACTCATGGATCTGTAATTTAATATGCAGATGGTTGTACTATTATCTGTCTGGTAACTCTGAAACCAAACTTCTGACCATCACCCAGAATGCTTTCTCCATTACGGAAACATGGATGACAAATAATCACCTCGCCCTCAACCCAAATAAAATCAAACTCTCCTGCTCTTTACACCCAAAAAACTACCATTATTAATAAATCAGAATTCATCATTTACTCCTCCAACAAGACTGCCTTAGAGGTAATTTCCCATACCAAGTTACTTGGCATAACCTTAGATGACAACTTAACCTTCGACCAACACATCCACATCATCATCAAAAAAACGCACCAAAAACTCGGTACCCTCTACCGACATAAACACTTTTTAAACTACTCTACTAGAAAAATACTCACCAAACTTTTTCTCCTACCTTCTCTCCTTTATGGTGCCCCCATTCTAAGAAACATCCAGCCCTCATTAAAAAACTAAAATGGATAGCTGCTATAACAAAATCGCTAAGTTTGTGACTAGGGCAAAACATTCTTCCCATCTCTGTCACTCATTACAATCCCTGAACTGCCGCAAAACAATTCACCACCAGGACCAAGTGAACAATAAAAATACAAAAAAAACAAAGTTCATAGTATACCACAAGAAGACCACCAAAACAATGCTAGTGTAAAAAACATTTAATCTTCACTTTCGTAATCACTTTTTTAGAATATACAAACACTGAATGCACTCTCCAGTATAAATACTTAATACAAGAAAACATTAAGTACAATCAATTAACGCAAACTACTTAAAATTAACTCTCTAGGTTCATATTCTCTAAATAGCATTTGATGTTAATATGTTCATTTAAACCAGGTAGGCTGTCTGCCCCTAGTTTAATCTGCTAAAATACTTCCCTAGTTTTAACCTGAATCTTTCCTCCTCTTTTATCAGTTTTAACTTGTTCTAGCACAGTACAACATTTCTTAAAATTCTTATAAACAATAGAGTGCTTGAATAATGCATTGTTTTCATCCTTCCATGTAATAGTACTTAAATGTTCCTTAATCCTGTCATTTAGGTGTCTAGTTGTCATTCCTACGTAGAAAGAGTCACAGGCAGAACATAATGCAAGATAAATCACCCATCTCATTTCACAATTCTATCTATATTTGAAATTAATGTTATAATTCAAATGTGGCATCATAACAAAAGGGCTCTCATAAATAAATCTACAACAGGAGCAACTACTGCATTTGTAAGTCCCTTTGTTGTTGTTGCTTACAACAGGAGGAATTTTAGTATCACATTTTTCTAACATTTGTTTAATACTTTCAACTTTAGTGTAAACAAATCGTGGTGCATTTCCCAACACTTGCTCAAGGTCTTTGTGACTACTAAAAATTTTCCAATTATCAGAGATAATATTTCTGATACTGGAAGTGTCTACAGACATTTCCAATGACAACCATGGGACATTAGAATAAATCCGGTCATTTTTATTGCTGATCTTATTAACAGTAAACCTTCTCTCAAAATAGGTGGAAAGAAAACATTTCTTTTGTCTATAAATTCCTGGGATGTCTCCTGTAATACTTTTACTGGATAATTCCTATATATAAAAAGTTTAGTAATAAATTCTACTTTTTTCTAAAAACTTCATCATCACTAATCATCCAAGAAGCTCAAATATATTGTCCTCTGGGTATATTTTGCTTCATATATCCAGGATGATTACTTGTCCAATGTAAATAACTATTAGAGAAAGTATCTTTTCTATAAATGCCACTATTGAATTGTTTTTTTTAACTGGATCCCAAGTCAATTGTATGTCCAAAAAATTAACTTTATAACTACAACTACCTAATGCAAAATCCAAAAAGGTGGACATTCAATTTAAAATTGTACACAAAGACATCCATGTCAGTATTGCCCTGGATAAAAAATAAATCATTGACAAATCTGTTATAGAATACGATATTATCAAAACTTTCCATAGTGGTCAAAATCTCTTTTCCACCATCCCAGTAGTACAAGGTTTGCAAGAGCTGGGGCTACACTTGCCCCCATTACAACACCTCTTTTTTGTTTATATTTGTCATGAAAGAAAAAAATAATTATGCAGAATAAGCTCTAACAACATACAAAACATTTGAATTTTGTCATTAGTAAACTGACTATATTTGTGTAAAAATTGCCTTACATAATCAACACCTTCCTCTATAGGTACTGAGGTGAATAATGAAGCTAAATAATGAAACTATATAACTGTGATCATAATTATATTACCAGTGTTGGTTACTCGACGTAACTGAAACTGCCTAATATGATTTAAAATATCCCATGAATCCAGGCAATAAGATGACAATTCCTGCACTAATGGATTCAAAATGGTATCCATAAAGAATCCCTGAACTGGCTAGAACTCCCACAACACCTCACATGCATACAACAACACAAATGTATCTATAAATCTTCCAAATGCCCAACCCTTGCTTCACTTCTGACTCTTTATTAACCAAACCGACCTCTAAGATCTGAAAATCAATCACTCATCCAAGTTAAGAGACCAAAACTCCCTGCAGGGCAATACCTCTACTCTTTCATTGTAGCTAAACTATGGAATGCCCTCCCACCTTCTCTCCAGACCATAAATAATGCCTCCTCATTCAAAAAAATCACTTCAACATCTCTCCTCTCAATGGCTATGCCCATGCACTATCTCCAATTCCTCAGTAACCTGATTCCTGACTTGATTCATCTCTCAGATACCCACACTCTTCTTCACTCTCCCTAATTAATTATTCACCCTTAATTACAGCACAGTGTGCCTCATTTTGCCTCACATGGTAAAAAAAAATTGTGTATGTGTAGATTATTATAATCTGTCAGATATACCGAATACCTTGCTATGCATCCAAGTCTTTCATAACATATAGCCATATATTTTCAATGTTACTTCTGACTCTTATGTCATTACTCTTGTATATTGTTATATGCTGTTAATAACTTTCTAAACAAATTGTTTATTATGTACATTGTTTTGGAGCTTTTCTCCCCAGACCTTCACCGAAAATGGGCTCACACCAGCCCAGTGGACTTTCCTGGTTAACAAAAGCAAATAAATAAAATAAATAATGTATCCCCACTTGTCCAGTATTCAAATGATGCTGTGGGTGATGGGGTTTTTATCCCTTTTAGACACCTTTTTTCAGAGGATGTGCTTTGGGTTCTGCAGGAGGCCAGAAAACCCACTACCAAATCTTATTTGTCCAAATGGAAGAGATTTTCTGTTTGGTATCTTGCTCACAACCTGGGTAAATTTTCTGTGAAAGTTCCTTTGGTTCTCTCTTATTTGTGAGTTGCTCAATGCTGGGTTGGCATACTCTAGTGTTTCTAAACCAGCACAGCTCCTGATGCCAAACAGCAGGACTAAACGCCTCTCAAACACACATACGCTTGTTCTGGAAGTCGAAGGCAAAAACAACAAGCTGCTACTAAGCCAACACAGTTCCTAATTCCAAGCAGCAGAACTAAACACCTCCAATAAGCACAGTCAGAGAGGTGAAACTCATCAAAGATAAACTCAGCCAGATAGCCAAACTCACTGAAGCAGGTCTTTTTAAATTCCAAAGGGATAAGCAAACAAGACGCCAATAAACGAACAACTTCAATTTTATTAAGCACCACGATACTGCTTTTCGTCGGCGCCCTGCACCAACTTCTTCAGACTTTGAAAAATAACAACTCACACTTAAGTGCTGCTACATTTAAAGCCATTGCAAGCAAAAGTATATTACAAAACACACCCTCCAATTACCTTAAAGGAACAGGCACAAGTAGCTTCAATAAAACTAAAATGTTCCTATCCCATAAACACACAATATAAAAAGTTGTATGTGATATAAAATATGCAACTGTAAAACTAATACTGTTCCTTACATAGCACTTAAATAATGCAATCGAAAGTTAATAATATTATAAAAGCACACTTACTTTGAACCAAATACGCATAATAAGACTGACACATTAAAATAAATAAAAAGCATGCCATAATATTTCAAGTATTGATAAAAAGACATTCCATCTTCCAAACATGGTATAAAATATATATCAAGATTGCTCAGCCGGTCCTATGTCCAAATCACACCAGATGTTATACCCCCCATGCATCATCTTTCCAAACTCCTCAGCTTAAGGACACAGCTGATAGATAACATACTATTGAGGCCGGGGTGATGGTAGGCTTCAAGTCTCAACTGCCACATAAACTCCTTCATTTCTAATTTCAGGGATTCAGTCCCCCCCAATTCACATAGTTCAACTGCTCAATGATCATAAATGTAAAATCATGGCCGAGGTGATTGTAGACATGACTTGCTAGGGCATTCTCCAGTTTAATCTTCTTCATGGCATATAAATTTTCGTACATGCGTTCATTCAATCTCCTGTCCGTCTTGCCCACATAAAAAGCTGGGATGATGAACAAGAAGCGAGATACACCACGCGTGTCAATGCACAATTATATCTCCCTTTGATAAGGTACTTGGTGTACCTAATCATGAAATATGTGCCCGACCTCACATATCTACAATGTTTGCACATATTGCACTTATACATGCCAGCTCTTGGAGTCATGTTGCCACCTTTCCTTTCTAACACGTTCTTGATATTCAGACCCCTCCTGAATGTAATCTTCGGGGCCGGCCCTAAATTATTGGGTCCTGTTACTTCAGTTGGCAACAAACCCCAATTTTGCTGGATGATGGACACTATAGCTCTAGCATCCATGCTAAAGGTACTAATGAAACTGCAATGGTATACACCTCTAAGCTGGCAGACACCCCTGGGGTAGCTATTCTCTGAGACAGAGTGACCCAAAATGGGTTGAAAATAATCCATTTCCCTTTTGGATCTTTCCTCTAGACACAAATCCACAACCAACTCCTCAGGGTAGCCCCTACATAAAAACAAATTTGATATGAACTGGCACTCTTCCTGGAAGTCACCATCTCTTGAGACCATTCTGGCCGCCCTCACAAATTGGCCTTTTACTATTGATCTCTTCTGGAAGGCCAGATGTTCACTATCGAAATGCAAATAAGAATTGAAAAAAGTGGGCTTGCGATGAATTTTGCCTAAAACCTGGTTCTGGTTGCTGTCCTTGAATAATTCCACATCTAGGTATGCTATTCTGTCTGTGTCAAAAGTAGTGGTAAACTTTAAGAAATCCGTGGACTTGTTGAACATCTCCACCAGGTCATTGGCCACCGAAGATTCACCCTTGAGAATGATACAAATGTCGTCCAAGAAACTGGTATATAAGGATACTCATTCTAGGAAGATAGAGTTAGTAAACACAAATTCCTTCTCCCAATGGGCCATGACCAAGTTGGCCACACTCGCCCCACATGGTGAGCCCATGGGGACTCCAACTAGCTGATGGAACCATCTATCATTGAAGGAGAAGTAGTTACATGTTAAAATGATGTCCAATAGGTCTTTTACTATTGAAGTTTCACTCGCTGGTACCTGCTTTGTGGTCATTTCCAACTCAATCCATTCCACCGCTACATCATGTGGAATGGATGAGTACAGGTCAACAACATCTACCGTCAGAAAGTGGTAATCAGGACTGTACGAAATGTTTTTCACCTTCCCCAAAAAGGACCAGGAATCTTTAGAAATATATGATTCACTAGCCACATATTTTTTTAGAATGTGGTCTACAACATACAACACTGGCTGCTGCGAATGTTACACTCCCTCTAGCGCTCACCAAATGGCGCATGGGAGGGTCTCTAATGTTTTTTGGATTTTCGGGTTCCCAAACAAAACAGGTACTCTAGGCGATGCATAGTAAATGAAGTTGAAAATTTCCTAGTCAATGGATTCATTAATAAACATGTCTTCATAATAAGACCGAACTCTTGCCAGATTTCCATTCAACTCATTATTGGACACCTCTTGGTAAGTTTCAGAAGACAAAATTGCTGACATTCTGTTGTTATAATCATCTATGTCCATTGCAACCAGGCCGCCTCCCTTGTCGGGTTGCATAATTCTGACTGAAGAGGCACATAATTCATTAAAATCCGCCCTTTCTTCTTTGGTAATGTTAAAATGCATCACAGACCTAGACTGTAGCAAATGTTGAAAATCCAAATCACACATTTGCTCAAATGCCCCCAATATAGGGTGGATAGATGGATTGTATGTACTAGGTACATGAAAAGTATTCTTTTGGTACTCCTGGTCCCCCATCAACAAGCATAAGTTTAATTTCCTGACAAACAATTTAAGATCCAAAATGGATCTGGCCACACAGGCTCTTCTAGATGGAACATAAGAAATTCCTTTAGCCAGGAAATCAACTAATGTCTGGGTAAACTTGAAATGAGAAAAATTATAAATATGGAAGTCCATCCCCAAGTTGGAAATGACTTCAAATGTGGTCTGCTCAGGGTCGGGGCACCCTACTCCACTCACATTTGATTCCTCCTTGTCCTGTATCTGAACCTGGTCTTCCGGTTTGAAGCCTGTTGGGGAGAAGAGGCTGGATCCCAAAAATTTGCCCCATCCAAACCAGAACTAGGGTTCCCTGAATGGCTAGTCGGAGTCGCTGGCTCACGTCTTCCCTTGGGGTTGGCATATCCAACCCTCCTATCACCAGTCTCCTCCTCCAGTACTGAACTACTCGGCAAAGATCCAAGATTCATGGAAGTATTAGGGCCATTCGAAGGGGCAGGAACTCCACCTTCTCGCCCCTTAAAGTTGCCTTGTGATTTAGGAGGTTTGATTTTACATTTGTGATCATTGACCAGTTGAACTATGTGAATTGGGGGGGACTGAATCCCTGAAATTAGAAATGAAGGAGTTTATGTGGCAGTTGAGACTTGAAGCCTACCATCACCCTGGCCTCAATAGTATGTTATCTATCAGCTGTGTCCTTAAGCTGAGGAGTTTGGAAAGATGATGCATGGGGGGTATAACATCTGGTGTGATTTGGACATAGGACCGGCTGAGCAATCTTGACATGTATTTTATACCATGTTTGGTAGATGGAATGTCTTTTTATCAATACTTGAAATATTATGGCATGCTTTTTTATTTATTTTAATGTGTCAGTCTTATTATGCGTATTTGGTTTAAAGTAAGTGTGCTTTTATAATATTATTAACTTTCGATTGCATTATTTAAGTGCTATGTAAGGAACAGTATTAGTTTTACAGTTGCATATTTTATATCACATGCAACTTTTTATACTGTGTGTTTATGGGATAGGAACATTTTAGTTAGATTGAAGCTATTTGTGCCTGTTCGTTTAAGGTAATTGGAGGGTGTGTTTTGTAATAGACTTTGCTTGCAATGGCTTTTAATGTAGCAGCACTTAAGTGTGAGTTGTTATTTTTCAAAGTCTGAAGAAGTTGGTGCAGTATCGTGGTGTTTAATAAAATTGAAGTTGTTCGTTTATTGGCGTCTTGTTTGCTTATCCCTTTGGAATTTAAAAAGACCTGCTTCAGTGAGTTTGGCTATCTGGCTGAGTTTATCTTTGATGAGTTTCACCTCTCTGACTGTGCCTATTGGAGGTGTTTAGTTCTGCTGCTTGGAATTAGGAACTGTGTTGGCTTAGTAGCAGCTTGTTGTTTTTGCCTTTGACTTCCAGAACAAGCATACATGTGTTTGGGAGGCGTTTAGTCCTGCTGTTTGGCATCAGGAGCTGTGCCTGTTTAGTAGCATAATCTAGTGTTTCACCTGTCAGCCATTTCTGCTTGTCTGCCCTTTGATTTCTAGATTTGAGGTCAAACAATTCCTTAAAAGTGTCCTTCATATTAGGCCCCTAGGAAGCCTATTCCTCCTTCTTGGGACCTTAATTTTGTTTTGGAAAAATTAACTCAGGCTCCTTTTGAGCCTGCAACTTCAGCTTCTTTACAACATTGTACTTGGAAGACTGTTCTTTTTTTGGACTTTACCTCAGCCAGACAGATGTCTGAGCTACAGGTCCTTATGGCTGTTCCTCCCGTTTTAGCTTTTCATAAGGACAGAGTGTCTGTTCATACTAATCCTTCTTTTATGCCCAAGGTGGTTAATGAGTTGTCTCTTAATCAGTCTATTCATGTGACCACTTTTTTCCCTTCTCCACAACCTGCTAATGAAAATGTTCTTCACTCCTTGGATTTGCATAGACTACTCTGACATTATTTGGATAAAACTAAAGCCATTTGTACATCTGAACAACTTTTTGTTTCCTTTCATTCTAGGTTTTTGGCTTTCGCTGTTTCTAAGCAAATTATTTCTTCATGGATTTCTAAGGCCTTTTCCTTATGTTGCGCTTCATGGGAAAAGTCTTTCTGCTTCTTTACCAGTGCTGTGGCTTCTTCTGGTGCTTTTTTCAAAGGATTGGATACCAACTCCATCACTGAAGCAGCTACTTTGACTTCTGTGCATACTTTTACCAAGCACTATAAGTTGGATGTGATTTCCAAGGCTAGAGCTGGATTTGCCAGGGACTATCCTGCATGACTTTCTTGAAGGGTCTGCTGGACCTTCCTCCTCCCTTCTTTTCTCCTGAGCTGTTGTAGTCTTCCTACTGTAAGGAATACTGCAACAGTGATATGGAAGGCATAGTAAAGTTGTGTAAAATCTTGCCATAACAGTAGATGTTTTTCTCTTCAGTGTTGCAGTATTTGCTCCATCCTTCCTCTCCCTGTTTCTTTCTCCTTCTGGATGAACATGTTCCTCTTTTCTCCTTGGACTGTTGTTCCTCCTGGGGCTTTTCAGTTCTGAGGATAGTACATCCCTTTTATGCCCTACACCATGTGTGGGGACCATACGTGTGATGTATGATGTCCCTATTACAAACTAAGGCTTTGGTATACTGGCCAGCTGTCGGGCTGCCCTAGGCAAGGGATCCCTGCTGTAAGGAATACTGCAATAGTGAAGAGGACAACATCAACCATTATGGTAAGATTTTACAGAACTGTATTTTCCAGATAAATGTTTAAAAATCTATCTCGATTCTATCACACAAGATTGTTTATGGGCTGCTTTCTAGACGCCTCTGTGAAAGGATTTTCTCACACAGGAAAAGGTTGATTTTTATCTGTGAACTTTTCGAAGCTTCTCCAATCAGTCTCAGACTTCTGCGAGAAAATTTATGGCTTCTATCGTTCTCATGATTTCTCTCACCAGTTTACAAATGAGAAAAATTCATTGGTTTCTAAAAAAGACACCATATCAACATTTGAATCCTCTGGAATATAAGATTCCAATTTAGACTTTGTCTAAAAGGGACTGTACTGGTGGAGACAGCAAATAGCCATACATCCAGGTCTCCCCTTTTTCTCTTCAGATCCCAAGTCAGTCTGTAATGACAGCCACCTCCAATTTTGCTTGGGGAGCAGTTTCTGTGTGGAAAAAGGTGCAAGGCATGTGGAAATATTCGAATGCACCAAAGCACACAGTTATCAGAGATGTTGACTGTGATCAATGCCTTAAAATCTTTTCATTATCTGTGGTCACTGGGAATTCTTCAGGTGAAAACTGATAACACCACAGTAGTGTGGTATATAACCAGGGTGACACCAAGTCACCCTTTGTACAGGCTGGCAGTCATGGCTTGGGAGGTAGCCCTGCAGCATTTCTTTAACCCTCTACCCTCCACGCACCTTACATTCTGTCAGAGCAAAACATAATGGCAGATGAGCTGAGCAGAACTAGGATAGGCCATCATGGAAGGAAATTGAATGAGGATGGTCTTCCAGGAATTGATCCAGGTGTGGGAAACACCTCAAATAGATTTGTTTGCCTCCTTTCAGAACAGACAACTGAACAAATTCTGCACCAGGGTCCCTTGTAAGCAAGAGTGAAAAACAGAATTTGTTTTTCATTCCTGTGGTCGGGGATGTTTCCTTTATGCATTTTCACCCTTTTCACTGATATCTGGGGTAATTCATTGTGGTGACTCCCGTTTGGCCCAGGCAACATTGGTTCTCCCTTCTTATGGAAATGGCCAAAGGTAATTATTACAAGCCTCCTCACAGACTAGACCTCCTCACACAAGATAAGGTGACTTTGATATACCACACCTTCAATTAACTGCCCGGATGATTTAGTTTTGATACCGTTGAGGCATCTCAATCATGAGGGTGTGCAGCAGCTACTAAAGGGGGCAAGAAAAACTGCTACTAGGAAATCTTATATTGTCAAGTGAAAAGGTTTTGTAGTTGGTGTCTAGCCAATAGCCTGGGTCCCGTTAGGGATTACATACCACTGGTTCTGAAATATGTATGTTAATCTCCTCAAGCCTTTCTAATTCCTCTGTCAAGGTACATCTTGCAGTCATTTCAGCATATCTGCTCATGGATCCTCCCCTGTCATCTCTGCTTTTTGATAAAACAGTTTCTGAAATGAGATTTGCATCTTAGGCCTCCTTGAAAATGGGTGGCTCCTTCCCGGAATCTTAACTTTTTGCTGGAAGGGTTAGCTATGTTTCCATTTGAATCTGCTCATCAGGAGAACCTAAGGGTCATTGCAAGGAAAACTGTTGTCCTTATTGCTATGACAACCGCAAGAAGAATATTCACATTGTAAGCTCTCATTAAGAGTCACATTAAGGAAAATTTTTTTATTTATGCCTGGAGTCGATTTAGAGTTTACTTTGAATCAAGCGATCAGTCTCACAGTGTTCTGTCCAGATCCTGAGAATCAGGAAGAGAGGATTCTACATGCTCTGAATGTACACAGACAGCTCAGGTAATATCTTGACAGAACTAAGCCCTTTAGAAAATTGGATCAGCTCTTTATTTCTTGAGAGAAGAAAAATAAGGGCAATCCTTGCCAAGACAGATTATTTCATGGTGGCTGTTCTCCTTAATTGTCTTTTGTTATACCCACTGTGGTAAATCTATTCCAGTCAGTGTCAAAGCACATTCTACTAAAGCCTTGGCTTCTGTGATGACATGCTGGAAAGGAATGGACTCTAGGAGGATTCTAGTGGCAACAACATGGTCCTCTGTACATACTTTTACAAAGTATTACAAATCAGACTCTCTTCTTCAGGTCCAGGACTGGCTTTGCTAGAACCATTCTCCAGGAGCTCCTGGATTCTTATCCTTCCTCCTCCAAAGTTGGATAGGCTTTGGTAATCAACCAGTGCAGCCAAAAGGTATTGTAGTGGTGTGAATGATGAACATAATACTGTTGTGTGAGGTGCACTTACCATAACAGCAGATGTTTAAATTTCTTACTGCTGCAGTAGCCGCACCCACCTGCCACCCCCCTACTTCTGTATATAGTTTGTTGGTGGGATATAACGTTTTTGTGTACTGTTATATCTTTGAGGTTTTGTATGAGTAAGCTCCTTCAATGTCTCTCTGGAAAAGTCAGTCCTGCAGTTCTATACACTTGATACTGATTTCCCTCCAAAGGGTTAGCCATTCAATAGTCAGAGTTTAGGTGTGGGAAGGAACCAGAGCTTTGTGAAGCTAGCCTGTTGTCTCCTAGATAGGATACAACCCATACAGCTTAAAGGCTACTGCCATACCTTTCAAACTCCTAGTGCAAGAAATCTGGACAAAGCCTGACAAAATGGGGGAACAAGGGCCCAAAAATAGGGACAGATTTTAAATATTGCTCTTATAATAGAAATTTGCTAGAGTAACATGGAAGTCTGAAACTCAAATGTATGTCATTATTTAGTGACTTCAATCCTCAGATCATCCCAGTGATTTGATAGAAAACCATAAATTTTATGAGGAATAGAACAAAAATATTAGGCAAAAATCTGGACGTTCTGCAAAAATCTGTACAGTTGAGAGGTATGTTAAATACTGCAGTAGTAAAGATTTTGAGCAGCTACTGTTGTGATAAGTATAACTTGCACAACAGTACTTTCTTGGCCAGGGACATTTAGGAAAAAGATTTTTATTAAATCTTGGTAATTAATATTAGGAGCTGAGAAGCAAGATTTCTTATTTAGCTGCAAATGCTGTGAGAACACTGCTGATGGGTGACTGTACTGGATGTTTCCCACCCATCATAGTTTCATAGGTATTTCTAGTCAAATGACGTCAAGGGCCTTTTTAAGCCTAGCCATGCATCCCAAGTCTCTGACAACCCTTGATAAGTGTACGCATATGCTGGGAGACAAAACGCCCACACACAGGGCTCTGGGAGATGAACTATTTACAGGCTCTTTGTGTCCTTTGGAGACATAGGTGCCAAACCAGGGATAAATGTCCTATTCCCCATCCTGTTTTCCAAGTTACACTTTAATTGGGTTAGGGAGGCACCTCTGCTTCACATGGATGGTGGGGCTTTTTCCAGAGAAGGGGTAGTCTCTGGAGATACATACTTGTCTGTCCATCAGGTCCTATTTATATCACAGGCAAGGTTTAAATCTTTAGAATGGGTAATTATGGTGCTGTTTGTTTTCTGGATATGCAGAACATCCATCAGAGTGGGGTCTGACAATGCCTTGTATGCCAGGCATAGATCACCTCTCAACAACATGTAGCAGCCAGAAGACAGGGAAAGGGCCTTGAGGCAGTCTGCATAGGACATATTGCTTACTATTGTTGTTATACTTTTAGTGAGGAACCTCTGTGGACATTCCATTTGCTGGATATGCTTGGTTAGTTACATACCAAAGTGGGCATTGTACTCGATAAGTCTGATGAATGCTGAATACAGTTGAACAATGACTTCTTTTGGACCTATATGCTTTACCTTTGTTTATAAGTTGTACAACATAGAATGATTTCCTCACTACTGTACACATGAGATGGTCAAAGTCTAGTTTATTAGCTGTGTGTGCCCCCAAGCTCTTGACTACTGGCTAAACTCTTAGGAGTGTGTTGCCAATATGAAGGTTACCAGGGGTGTATAACTTCCTGAAGGATACTATTATACATTTCTTGGCATTTAGTTTTAGTCCATAGCTCTGATACCAGTTATTTGTCTGTGTCAGCCCTTCCTGAAGAACATTTGTGTCAGTGGGGGATTCAACGACAGCACCTATTGTGCAGTCATGTGAAAATGTAGTCAGAGGCCACTGACATCGGCCTTGACTTCAGAGAAATAAATGCCAAAAAGTAGCTTTCCCAGTACTGATCCCTGAGGAACTCCATTTGTGACTGGCCTCCTTGTAGAGGTGGACTCCCCAAATGTCCTTCCATTCCCTTTTGCAGTATTCCTTATGCTTGGGATTGCAACCTCGGGTTGCCTGACATCCCACCAGTATAGAAAAGCCTACTGTTGCTTTAAGGTACACCACATATCACATGTATGCTGCTGGCATAGGGTAGGGCATAATGGTGATATCCAGACATACCATCTTTGGCACTTCCTTGCTGCCAGTCTGAAAGCATCTCTAGATTATCTTCTGAATGCCTATGTCTTAACCATCTTTTGTTCACCAGTTTGAACACCTATGTTGTCTTGCTAGGGCAGAGCTGTTGCAGACAAGTACCCCATTGGGATTTTATTTTTTCTTAGCTTTTTTTGTTGCTTTTGGAGGTTGTCATCCAGGAAGGGTAAATGCCAGTGCGGGAGATAGATTCCCCATAAAGACTGCTATGACAAGTGTTCTTTTTTGCATAGGAGTTTCTCATGACCATATGATCTGTGCTATTTGTCAGGCTTTCATACCAAAACCCTGCATAATAGGCTTTCTTCCATTGTATCTTGAGAATTTAGTACCTTAAGCTTCTCGCTAAGGATACAATGGAAGGAACTTCTCTCCGAGAGTCGGGCATTAGGGAAGAAGGTTAAAAAATATGGCTGGAATCTTCCACTGTCCAGCCTCTGCTGAGTGTTTCTCCCAAGGTCAGTGAGAACCTGGAGGCTCACCCGCATTGTCATTGGATTCTTCTGACATGACTTGGTTGGAGGCCAGTGAGAATCCAGCTTGCAGCATGTCCAGTTTTGAAGGCATCCATTTTGAATGTTCAGGGGAACCACAGTTGGTTATTTCTGAGGGGCCTAGAGGTGTTATGCAGATTTTAGTTGGGTAAGAAATTCCTACTACAGTTAAATGCCATCCTGGGTCAGAGCCTTATAAGTTTTATAGGGTGGATGTTCCTTTAAAGAAGAAACAAAAAACTAAACATGTTTCTCCTGTTCCTAGGAATTCACAGAGTCAGTGGCAGGCCTTTACTCAGGGTTTGTTTAATGCCTTGATGGCATTAAAACCTCCTCGGTGGGTTTTTGTTCCTAAGCCCCCTTGGTCCTCTACTCCCCTTAAAAGGTTTAGGGAACAGGATTCCTCTGAGGTGGGGTCAGATTCTGATGAGGAATCCCTTGCTTATTCTTCCCAAATTCCTTCTCCTTTAGATTATGGGTCAGCGGAAGAGGAATCTTACAGTCCAGATAATCGAAGAAATTTAATCTGAGGACATGGTCACCAGGATGATAGGATTTTTTAAATGGGATTGTGCTCAGGTCTCAGAAATCCATAAGAGGTACTGTGAGTTGTTGCAGATGGAATCTCTGAAACCTTGTGTTTGTCCTGTTTTGGGTGCTTTGTTGGATGCTTTTTCCAATGCCTAACTCCTGATTCTCTGCCTTCTGATCTCAAGAAGCCTGATAGGTTTTATAGTGTGCCTGAGGATTCTAACTTTGTACAAATGGCCTGCTGCTGGGACCCCTCAGTGGTGTCTGTAGCTTCTGACAAGCCCTCTCAGTTGCTCCCTTCGCCTAAGTTATTGCCTTCTGATAAAGACAGCAGAACCATGAAAAGGCTTAGTAAAGAAGGTTTATACCTCTGCTACCTTGGCTTTAGGGCTATTAACTATCAGACACATATGTCCAGGTGGATCCACTATGTAATCCCAAATTTCAGTATTTTGAAATTACATAGCTGAAAACACAAAATTCGCAGAAGCGAAAAATTCAAAATCCCGAAGCTCGAAGATGTTGAATTAACGCTTCTGCTGGTGCGGTGTGTGAATAGATGGGTGAAAGTTTAGGTAAGTATGTATGTGTAAGTATGTTGGTTAGGAGTTTAGTGTGTGTAAGTGTGTGTTGTGACTGTGATGTGTGTATGTGAGGGACTGTAAATTATGTAGGTGTGAGTTTCCTTTGTGTCTGTGTGATCTCGGAGTTAGAATATTTAAGTAGGGTGTGTGGGGGGGCGCATGGGGGCTTGCCCCCTGCTTATCTGTAGTGTAGTATTATATATTTGATTGTGGGGGGAAGTTGTGTGTGGGCTGTATGTGTAGAGTACGTTCGGGATTGTAAATTTCGCTTTTATGGGGTTTCGGGATTTTGTATTGTAGTGTTTTCGGCTATGTAATTTCAAAATACTGAAATTCGGGATTTCAGTATTTTAGGATTACATAGTGGACGTGTCCAGGTATGTGTTGGCTCTTCTTTCTCAGGCTTGTCAGCTTATTTCTAATCTCCCAGACTGTGGGGGTAAAGGTTCGTCTCTTTCCTTGTTAGGGACTTCCTCTCACGTGGTTCATCATTCTATTAAATGTAGCTATGATGCAGCAGATGCCTGTTCTAGGGCTGCTGCTTTTGGTTTAGTGATGATGAGATATTCTTGGCTTATCCAATAATCAAACAAAGGGGTCGCATACATGGCCACAAGGGAGCAAGATAAAATTTTAATAGATCAAAATAAAGTTAATATTAGCACTTTCGCATCTCTCTCAGACGCTTCATCAGAAATATCAAGCAACTCATTCACATTCATTTGGATACTTCTCAGAAGCCGCACCCATTATTCAATTAGCCAATTACAAACTAAAATTCTTATAAAATGTATACAGCTTCGATAAAGATCAAATGCAAATAGACATCATACAGTCAATATTGATCAATATCTACATATCACATGTTTACACATAATATAAAAGCACTCACTATAGAAGCATATATACGTGCTGCTTATATGCATCTCTGTGGAAATGCAAGCTTTTATTATTCAAATATTAGGAGGATGTATTAAACTCCATAATGTCAATAGATGGCAGCACACTTAAAATATCAAACTAATTCTGTTCCTTGAAAAAAAACATGAAACATGGTGATTTACAAGTCCAGTATCACGTCATAAAAATACTAGAAATTCTAAAACTATGCATATATATATATATATATATATATATATATATCACACACACATATTTTATAAAAGTCTATAAACCTAAAAAATCATAACCAAGCAATATATCCAATCAATGATCAATGTATAAGAGGCCTGTCAATTAAAAAAGGTTTTAAAGAAACCCTATCATTCAAGCTACACATGCCTTATCACCTTATAATCTTATTTCCCATTTAATTACAAGCTTCTCAGTACAGTTCTTAAAATTACCTAGCCTCACTCAGACTCTTGTCAACAAGTTCAATAACCAAAAAACAGATCCCTGGTTTTACAGTCTGCATAATGCATAAATTCAAGCACTTCATGGGTGGTGGGATGTGTGAAAGTATTGCTATTAGCCATATAGCCGCAATAGTTAGAACTCCTACATCCAACCGTCCCTCTCCTTACAGGTTGAACTCTCTCTGTAATAATTCTTTCATAGCACAATAGCCTCTTAAGTGACTTCTAGTTCTTATATGCATAGCTAGGTCTATCTCCCTATCAACCTAATGATTTTCTCATCAGTCATAAGTATCTCCCAATTCTTTGATATAATGTCACGAACAGCTTTATTATTTGTCAAAAATGGTATCACAATCCTACATATATCATTCCGAACTGTATTGTTCTCTGTAGCACCTGTGTCTTGAACTCTATCTTTTAAGTAAGGTCACTGAATACTTTTTAAGTACTTTGTCAGAATATGTATTAAAACAATAGTTTCACACATCCCACACCCATAAAGTGAATTTATGCATTATGCAGACTGTAAAACCAGGGATCTAGTTTATTTAGCACATTGTACAAAGTGTCCTGCATTTTATGTAGGAAAAACAAATCTGGCACTTATGGAACGTATAAGAGAGCATCTCTATGCAGTCAGTAAAGAGGATGAAAGCAATGCTTTGGCTAGGCATATCTTAAGTAACCATCTATCTCATAAGTTTGTGTTTTTGGTTATTGAACTTTTTGACAAGAGTATGAGGGTAGGTAATTTTAAGAACTATACTGACAAGCTTGAAATGAAATGGCTTATAAGATTACAAGCTGATAAGGCATTTGGCTTGAATGATAGGGTTTCTTTAAAACCTTTTTTAATTGAAAGACCTCTTATACATTGATTATTGATTGAATATATTGTCTGGTTACTATTTTTTGGGTTTAGAGACTGTTTTATGCAATAATATATATTTGTGTGTGTGTGTGTATATATACACAGGGTTAGGAGGGTGGCCTAATGGTTAAGGTGTTTGCCGTACAAACACAAGGTGCAGGGTTAGAGTCTCACAAGAGATAATTGGCTAGGCTTAAAATGGCTCACAAGGGCAGTTAGCCTAATACTAATCTATGAACCTATATATATATATATATATATATATATATACACACACACATATATAATATATACACACACACACACACACACACATATATATATATATATATATATATATATATATATATATATATATGCATACATATACATACATGCATATTTTTAGAATTTCTAGTACTTTTATGACTCTTGCAATGCTGGACTTATAAATCACCATGTTTCATGTTTTTTTTTTCATGGAACAGAATTAGTTTGATGTTTTAACTGTGCTGCCATCTATTGACATTATGGAGTTTAATACATCCTCCTAATGTACCACTTACATTTCCACAGATATGCATATAAGCAGCAAGTATATATGCTTCTATAGTGAGTGTTTTTATATTGTGTAAACATGTGATATGTAGATATTTATCAATATTGACTGTACTATGTCTATTTGCATTTGATCTTTATCGAAGCTGTATACATTTTATAAGAATTTTAGTCTCTGATTGGCTAACTGAATAATGATGTGGCTTCTGAGAAGTATTTAAATGAATGTGAATGAGCTGCTTGATATGTCTAATAAAGCGTCTGAGAGAGACGCAAAAGTGCTAACATCAATTTTATTTTGATTTATTAAAGTTTTATCTTGCAACCCCTTTGTTTGATTATTGGATATACTACTTTTTTCTTTGGGGCACTTAATTCTCCGACTGCTGTACTGTTTTACATGTTTTCTTGGCTTGGGCTTTAACCTCTACCTGATGATATCAAGGCTAAGTTTATGGATGCTCCTCTTGATGATGATCTTTTGTTTGTGACAAACAGCTACTGGTTTAAGTCCCTTCAGGATAAGGGGAAGGCCTTACAGGAACTCAAACATGTTTCTCTCTCCTGTGCCTAAATTTCAGAGAAATTATCCCAATAAGTCAGACTTTGTTCACAGGCAATCATGCCATTCTTTTGAGGGCAAAAAGAGTAGCAAGTGGGCTCTTCCTGCTAAGGCTGCTCAGACTTCAGGGATTCAGAACTCTTCCTTTCCCAGTAAATCAGGTGCTGTATGACAATCCATCTTTTCACAGCCACATTCCTCTTTCTTTTTCTCTTCCTGTTTGGCTTCAGGTTACTCAGGATTCTTGGGTTCTCTCCATCCTTCGTCACTCGTCAGGGGTATTTCATGGTGTGGAAATCCCACTCCCACCCCCTTTTTATGGGCATTCCTCAGCCTCCTTGGCAACAGATTCCTTTTTTTCTAGAGGTTCTTTGAGATCTTTTGACTTGGTACTATTCAAGAGGTTCCTGTGTCGCAAAGGGGGAGGGGTTTTACTCCAGAATATTTCCAGTGCCCAAAAAGAAAGTTCTTGGAGACCAATTCTAGACCTCCCTCATCTAAATATCTTTCTAAAGGTGCCCACCTTTTGGATGCTGTTCCTTCAGACTCTCTATTTCAGTTTGATGACCGGGAAGTCCTCTGGGGCAAGAAGAGCCCATTTTCAGTGGAGGCTCGGAGAGAAAAGCTCCATTAACAATAACAAACATGCATATCAGGCAGAGATAAAACACATGCAGAGTAGAATTACCAAATATGAAGAGAGAACATTTGTGTATAGAATAGCTGTAGTAATAGCGGATATTCATTCTGTAAGCAGTAGGGTTGCCACCTTTCCAAATGCCCAAAGTGGGACATTTGTGCTACAAACATCAGATTTTGCAGGGCAAAACATACCCACGGCCAATACAAAGGACAGAACTTCAGTTTTTTTGCCTGAATAAAAGTTTATTCTTGTAGCATTTTAGTTCCTTATTCTGTTTCTTATAACATTTAGGTGTTTCAGATACAGAATAACTGTTTTATGCAACTATTGCATAAAATATAGAAAATAATTTTGTCCTAAAATCTCAGGACATTTGCCATTTTTTCACAGGACACAACTGCCCAAAGAGGGACTGTCCCTCACAAAGTGGGACAGGTGGTAACCCTAGTAAGCAGACTAAACCTTAATAAAACATTTAGAGAGGTAGAATGTATGCATTTAGAAAACAATAAAGGATGCAGAAAGAATATTAGAGATGCCTATCACAGGTACAGGATATACTCCATGCTGAGGGTATAATTAAGTGCATATGAAGAGATGCTTCCTTAAGATCCAGAAACACCATGTAGACCTAAGGGAGCAAAACAGGCCTCTTTTGCTCCCTCAGGCCTAAATCGTGTCTCTGTATCTTAAGGATACTTATCTCCATATTCTGATCCATCCCCTTTTCAGGAAGCTTTTGCATTTCTCTGTTGCTTCCTAGCATTTTCAGTTCTCTGCTTTGCCCCTTGTCTTTTCTACTGCCCCAAGGGTATTCACGAAATGCCTCACTCCTGTGATTGCTTTTTGCAGGCTTCAGGGGATCCAACTATTTCCTTACTTGGACAACATGCTGATTTTGGAATCTTCTCCAGAGATTCTTTTGCAAAATCTTCATTTTGCCATTTTCTTTCTTCGAGCCTTTGGTTAATGATAAACTTCAAAAAGTCTTCTCTGCCTGCTTCTCTGGATTGGGTCTTTTTGGGTTGCAGGATTCAGATGGTGCCTATACTGGCATCCCTGCCTCCTCCAAAGGCGTTAACTCTCATTTCCTTCTTTCAAATTCTTTTTCCTCTGGCTTCGATTTCCGCCAGGGAGTTTCTGAGAGCTCTGGGATTTATGGCATCCACCATTCCTATGCTCCCTCTGGCCAAGCTCCACATGAAAACGTTTCAGTGGTTTCTGAAGTCAGTTTGAGTTCAACATGCACATCCTCTTGACTTTGTAGTTCCTCTTCTTCCTTGTCTCAGCTTCACTGGTGGATCCAGCAGTTGTTTCTAAATCCAGGGCTCCCTTTTCATCCCACTCTTCCCTCTCAGGAATTGTTCACAGATGGCTCAGATTTGGAATGGGGACCAGCATTTGGTTCCCTAAAGGTATAGGGGGTGTTGTCACCTCTTCAGCAGAAGGATAATATCAATGTCAATGAGATGAAAGCTCTTATGCTGGCTCTTCAGGCTTTTCATCCTCATTTTTCTCCAGGGTCTGTCAAAGTCTTCACAGACAATACCACAGTGATGTTGGTATATCAACAAACAGGGAGGAACAAGATCTTACCTTCTTTGCCAGTTGACACTCCTGGTATGGGATCTTGCTTTCCAGTATCAAGTGACTCTTCAGGCAGTTTCCATCCCTTTAGGTTAAAATATTGTGGCAGACACACTGAGCAGGTCTTTAACTAAATCCCATGAATGGATGCTTCACAGGGATGTGTTTCTGGACATTGTCCACCAGTGGGGTACTCCTCAAGTAAATCTATTTGCCTCTCCTCTGAACAGACAATTTCCTCTCTTTTATGCCAGTCTCATGTCCTCTTGTTTGGAAAGTGGATGTCCTCTCTTTTTCTTGGAAGGGGGATGCTTATTTATGTATTTCCTCCCCTTCCTCTCATTCCAAAAGTCTTGTTCAAAATTCAGCAGGATGCTCCCAAAAATCTTGTCATTGACTCAGTTTTAGCTGAGACAGCATTGGTTCCCACTTTATCTGCATGTAGCCCATGGCAGTTATCACAAGTTACCTCACAGGCTGGATCTACTCACATAAGACAAAGGATCTCTCATCCATCCTCACCTGTACACCCTTCAACTGACACTGTGTGTGATAGGATTTTGATTTTGCATAGACAGCTTTTTCTGAGGACGTGCTGAGGGTCCTGCAGGAGGCCAGGAAACCTACTACTAGGAAATACTGCTTATCCAAATGGAAGAGGTTTTCTATATGGTGTCTCTCATAATCTGAACCCACTTACTGTGGATATTCCTTTGGTTCTCTCTCTCTCTCATTTGTGAGAGTTGATCAATGCTGGTTTGGCCTATTCTTCTATTAAGGCGCACTTATCGATCATCTCTGCTTGTCTGTCTTTATCTCCTCCTTTAGCTTTTAGATTTGAGGCTAAACAAATTTTTAAAGGTGTCCTTAATATTCAACCTCCCAGGAAGCCTCTTCCTCCTCCCTGAGATCTTAATTTCTGTTTTGGAGAAGTTGACTCAGGCTTCCTTTGAGCCTGCTGTTTCAGCTTCCTTGCAACATTGTTCCTGGAAGGCTGTTCTTTTGTTGGCCCTTCCTTCTGCTAGATGGGTATCTGAGCTTCAAGCCCTTATGGCTTGTCCTTTTCTATTTCATAAGGACAGGGTGTCCTTGCATACTGATCCTTCTTTTATGCCTAAAGTGGTTAATGAGTTGTCGATCAGTCTATTCACTTGCCTACTTTTTCCCCCTCTGCAATCTGCCAGTGAGAGGGTGTTACATACATTGGACGTGCATAGACAACTCAGATTTTATTTGGATAAGACGAAGTCTATTAGAAAATCTGATCAGTTTTCCTTTCATCCTAGGTCTCTAGGATTAGCTGTATCCACGCAAACTATTTCTTCTTGGATCTCAAAGTCTATTTTTTTTTGTTATACTTTACATGGTAAGAGCCTTTCTTCTTCTGTAAAGGCTCATTCTACTAGAGCTGTAGCTTTTTCTGGTACTTTTTTTTCAAGGGGTTAGATGATAATTCTATTCTTGAAGCAGCTTCCTGGACTTCTGTGCATACTTTTACCAAGCACTACAAGTTGGCTGGAATGTCCAGAGCTAGAGCTGGTTTTGCTAAGGCCATCCTTCATGGCTTTCTAGAGGGCTGTACTGGTCCTTCCTCCTCCCAAGTTCCTTCTTGAGCTTTGGCACTCTCCGAAGCATTAAGATAGGACACAGGAAGTTAGAAAGTACAGTTGTGTAAAATCTTACCATAGTAGTAGATGTCCTTTCCTTCATTGTTGCAATATTCACTGCTCCCCTCCTTCCCCTTTTTCCTGAGTCTTTTTTCAGCCATTGAACGGAAAAATTGCCGAACAGCATTGCATTGAAAATGCCGTTCAGCGAAACTCGTGGGGCTGTGTCCCCAACACCCCTTGCTAATTATATATACCAACTCTGAGATCGCTCTACAGTGGGGAAAGGGCAGATTTCCTGATCCTTACTGTAATGCGATCTCACTCAAATGGCTTGATTTACAGCATGTTCAATGAGACATACCATTTGATGCTGTTTCCGTTCCATTGCTGAACATAGATCCCTTTATTCCTTCCTGGATGTACTGGTTACCTCTTGGTTTTCCTTGGACTGATGTCATACTGGGGCAATCCGTTCTGAGGATGGTACACCTAGACATCACCTTTATGCCCTATACTATGCAAGGAGCATAAGTGTGATGTTTGGCATACCTTAAAGCAACAGTAGGCTTTTGTACAATGGCCAGACATCAAGCTACCTGAGGCGGGAACCCAAGTGTAAAGAATACTGCAACAGTGAAGGAAAAGACATCTACTGTTATGGTAAGATTTTACACAACTGTACTTTATAACTTCATGGGTCTTGTCTGTGAGCCAGCTGGCTATCCACTGGGTGACGTAAGGGTTTGTACTTAACCTCTTGAGTTTCTTAACAATGCCTGAGTGGAATATTGTATCAAATGCCTTGTCCAGGTCAAGGTAGGCAGTGTGAACCATTTTGCCCTCATCCACTGCATTGGTGACCTTTCAGAGAAGTCCACCAGGTTAAGTAGGCATGACTTGCCCTTGATGAAACCAAACTGGGTTGGGTGCAGTGTCTGGAGGTTTCCTATGTCAATAAGTTCTTCTTGTGTTGTTAAATTTGGTGGCTTTTGAGTTGCCCCCTCCCACACTGTAAATTGACTTTGGAAGCTCCTCCCAGTCTTATCCTCATCTGCTTATTCTACTGGACACTGGAAGGTCTAACTTGGAAAGTCCACCCTTAGATTCTTACATCTTGCGTTAACCTCTGTTTCATATAATTTCACACATTTAGTACAGATTGCAATATTCAGAGTATTAATCCACTTTTTTCCATCTTACTTTTAAAATCTGTAACATTTGGGACTAGACTTCCAGTCACTGGAGAGCCTAGGACCTGCTTCTGAGGGGTCAGCTTGGAGGTGGTGCTCCTGTTATGCTACAGGTGAGAATCAGCAGAGGGACATTGTTACCTAACCTTTCCAGAGATCACAAATCACTGGAAAACCTGGAAATTATTTCTTTGGAGATAGCTTAGAGATTAATGCAGCTACTTTGTTTCTGATGAGAGGAGGAGCAGAGAGGCATTGGTTCCTGCTAGTTTCTGATTTGGCAGTGTGTATGGAACTTCACTGAGAGGTTGCAGTTTTGATGAGACCCTCTTCAAGACCTTTGTGCAGCTTGGCTGTCTGTTGCATCCAAATGGCTAGATTCTATCCTGTGTAGCTACCAAGAGAAGACTATAGTCAGTGTACTGAACCCAGCAGCATCTCAGTTAATACTGCTACTTAGTAAGAAGCTTGGGATTCATGCTACTCTCTTGCTTCTATTGAGAGGAGGAGCAAAGGATCATTGATTCTAGTTGCATGCAGCTGTTGAGACTATCTCTATATCTACTACCAGACAAGTAGCACCTCCATTAATTAACTCCAAGCTTCATACGTGCTCCTGCTCCTTCAGCCAATATTAGTAAGCACCTGGAACCATGGATTTGCTCTTTCCAACTGTCTTTATAACCAGCTTGGTTGAAATAGGGATCCTGAGACAACATGGCAATGGTCTCCTGTTTACTGACAGCTGCCTACTACTTAAACTGGCAAAGTGTGTGATAGAGAGAGTTAATTAACTCGTTCCCTTTAAGGGAGCTCTGGAAGTTTGCACTGTAACTTCCAGTAGGTGGGCATAAGATTTCAAACAAATGTTCATATCTGTGGAACCATGGGGATTACTAAGGAAGTGTAAATGGCAAACTGCTCATCACAAACTATTTTTACAGTGGTAGTATTCTTTATGTTGTAGGTCTTAAACTGGATTTTATAAGTTGTAGTAACCATAGAAACTATTAAGTCTGTAATATTTTGTAAACGACTTACACTATTTCAGCACCCACTCACATTGCACACCTACTGTCAGCAGCATTTTGTTCATCCAGCTTGAGAGCCTTCATATAAGAATAAGCAGTTCTGCCTGTGCTACTTGGTTGTCAATATATTTAGAAAAACATAATATTTATGATATAAATAAATGTTCGAAAAACAATTAGTATCCCTTTACCTGCACTAGACAGAGGTCAAATATCAATACCATTGTTTGCCACTGTGTATGTTTTACAATTAAATCTTTTAATGCTTTGTATGTAGCATGATTTTGGAATTAATGCAAATATGAACAACCGATGTTTGACTCAGAGGCATCAGTAGGATGTAACTGCAGAAACACCTGGAGTATCACTTAGCTGTAATGAGTTAATACTGTTGGAGAGAAAACGCTCTCATAAAGACAGTACAAATAGCAAGCAAGTTGTCAGTACTGCACAATAATACACTAAACCTATTACACACAGATCAGACCAAACGCACAGACCTACGTCCTTAGGCTCTTAAAAGTAACATACCTAAACAGCAAAGGTCTCCTAAATGTAACCTAAGAAACAAGTACCCTCAGCAACCTCACAAATGTGCAACATAGGCAGCATTCACCTTGAAGCATACACTAAAGTGTCAATTGTTTCTTGATTCAAAAGCCCATGAGGCAAACCTCCAGACAATCCAACATCCTAGACATAAGTGACTCCATACCAAAGCACCACTCACCAGGCTGCGCAAGTAAAGGGTCGCAGTCGGTTGCTGTCAGGTGCCAGGATTCACTGCATCACACAGTCGCTCAAGTCCTTGCACCACAATTACACATGACACAGTTGTATTACGTATGGGTGTAAATGATGTGAGACGTACCTTCCTGGGCTACTTGAAGAGTCATAATGGAGTTCTTAGAATATGTATCAGAGTGGGGTATGAACCTGTCCTTGAGCAACATTTTACTATCACCAAGAATGATGGTGCAGTACAAACAAAAGGTCATGGACTTCAACAATTGGCTTAGCTTCTGGTGTCCTTTAACGATGTTCCAATGTATATCAGCCTGGGAGGAGACTGTAGACAGTCTACTGACTGCTTTACCAGGGCTAACTTGCACCTGTCCCCCAAGGCTTTCTTATATTGTCTAAAACATTGTCCACCCTGATAGTGCCTTTTTAGGCACCATCAGTCTTCAAAAGCTTCCAACATAGCACAACAGAGTCCGGGTCACAAAAAGATATTGCTGCTAAGTGCTAGCAACCTTAACAAAAAAACCCTCCCTACAAACAATTTTTATCCTGGAAAGAACTGATGTATGCATTGTTACAGAGACCAGGTTTAAGACCGTTAAGAGCTCCCCATTTATGTAGGTTTTCAATGCCTACCACACTTTCAGGCCCACTGCAACAGATGAAGGCACTAACAGTGATGGTGTCTCCATATTTGTAAAAAAACAAACAAAACAAAAAAAAAAAAAACCTCCAGACAAGTTGATAATCTGGAACTGCTCCACATTCAACTTACCATTAATAGTACCCCTTATCACATGACCATATAGGAACTCCTTTGTGTCCCCCTCAGCCCATAACTCCTACCCAACTGGTATGAAGTACCTATACATTAAGCCAAACACCATTCTCCTAGAGGACTTCATTACTTCTCCATTAACATGGAGACTTATGAATGTTCTAACATGTATGCCCATAGATTTCTGGACTTCATCAATGCAAACTTTCTGGATCAGTTAGTCCACACCCCAAACAGAACCGATAAAATCTTTGACTTGGTCCTCATCAGTATGGGGCAGCTCTGCTCTCTACCAGTTTGTACATCAAATCAGACCACAAAGCACTCACATTCACCTTAAGACTGAAGCCAGAAGAATCCTCCAATACTTCAGTATTCCGAGATTATGCCAAGGTTAATGTACTGAAACCGAATAATGAACTGGCTAAATTCAACATCCCTTTCCAACTCTAACCCACTGCTTATGCAGAAGCCTTTCCCACCAAATTCTATGCACATATCAGTGGGTGCATAGATGCATCTTCCCCCCTCCAAAGTAAATGCAATGTTGTGTTCAAAAATAACCCCCTGTGGCAAAACCCAAACATAAAAAGCTGTATAATAATAAAAAAAAAAAAAAAAAAAATCATTGCTCATAAAATTAAATGTAGCTTTAAAGATGCAAAAAAAAAAAAATCTTGCTAAACTTAACATGAACCTTCAGACCTTGATAAAAATCAACCATAGCCGGATATGAGGTAAAAAAAATTTCACCCAGACAAAGGAAAACCACAAAGCATTCTTTATCTGTGTTAGAAACAGTGCTCATCACTGTGCAAAGCTAATAGTATCACATATGCAGACCTAGAGGACATAGCCAGTCTGCTAATGGATAAATTTAGTTCTACCTTCCGCCCCTTCCCACCTACAGTCCAAGATCTCATATCCGTATCTACACTTTCCCATGAACAAGTCCTCAAGGCACTATCCAAGGCCAAAAATACTGCTTCTATGGGGCCAGATAACATACCATGCTGCTAGCCTGAAGAAGAATCTTTCAACCCCCCGGTAGAGGTTATTCATTGTCAGCCTCCAGACAGACTTTCTGCTGGATGAATGGAGGACAGCACCTGTAATCCCCGTGCCCAAAGGTGAGATGTCAACAGACCCAGGACATTATATACCCAGAACACTGACCAGCCTCATCTATAAGGCTTTGGAAAGGAACATTATGGAATTAATGAATAAGAACATATGTAACCTAGAAACTCTCATCTCGAGCCAGTGTGGATTTTTCAGGAGTAATTGCTGCCTATTCAGCCTGTTTCACTTATTTGAAAATATTACTGAATAAAAGATGAGGGTAAATCAGCACACACTGCTTATCTACACCTCACAAAGGCAATCACTACCATCCCACATTTGGTTATCATTGATAAAATGTTTCACCTAAATGTTAATCCATATGTAACTCATTGGATAACAAATTGGTTCACAAACAGAACTCAGGAAATGATAGTGGGCTGCTGTTCCTCCTCCAAAACACCTGTCACTAATGGTGTACCCCAGAGTTCAAAGTCAAAGTTACTGTTAAGGATTTATGGCTGATCAAGTTTACAGATGACTGTAAGCTTGGCGCCATCATGAACTCCGCAGAGGAAACCAGGGTCACCCAAGAAGGCCTTTCCCAAACCAATAGCTGGTGTCAATACTATGGGCTAAAACGAAATGCCAATATATGGCAAATAAAATTCTTCAGCTAGCAAGAATTCCTTTGTAACTATTGCATTCACAACACACCCCTTACAACTGATCCAATAGTTAAGGATCTGGGAACCTATGTAGACAATGAACTATCCTTTGATCACCACATATTCACTATTGTAAGAAAATCCTTTTTGATTGCACAGATTATTAGCAATGCTATGGGGTCCAGGGATATGATCATTCCACTGTATTCCACACTCCTCATGCCCACATCCCTTTCTTGCTAAGAAAATCAAGAGTTGACCATCTCAAAGTTTTGTCCTTCTCTGTGTAACGCAGACTACTGAGGGGTGATCTCTGCATTGTCTACAGACCCTATCCCCTCACACCTACTGCACATTTATGAGTCTTATGGGGCATGACCACCTGTTCAAGAGCTCTAAATATATTTTGCAACAGAAATAGATCATGTGGGAGGAATAGATGTCACACAGAATACCACATTGAAATTGTCTATAAGGGAAAACAACTTCATGGGAATGCATGGCTAGGCCTGAGATTAATAGCATAGTATGTACCTATGAACCTTGACTCTAGAATGCTCTGTTATCTAAAGATCTGCTTTGACCCCTGAAGCTGAAATATTTTAGAGAATGGAGGAAAACTATTCAGCTGGTAAACCATTTTTCACTCTCCTCCCATAGTGAGGTAAGACGAAATTTGCCGATCAAATAGTTGGCCCTACTGTCACTATCAGTGTAAAGTTGCCAGGTGAAAGGGAAAACATAAAAAGCAATATCAGGTAGAACAGAAGAGGAATTTTCTGTGCCCATAGGATCACACCCTGCAAAGGAAGTAGCCAGTACTGTTCCATGATGTCCTTCAAGGATGCATCTGCAGTCCTAACATATGGGTTGTCCTGCCTCAGGCAGCCCTTCGGTCGGCCGGATTCCAAAGTCTGGGTCTGGCCTCGGCTGATGTCGCACTTCACCCGACGTCATAGCTGCTGTCAATTGGGTATAAAGGCATCAGCCGACGCCATTTTCCTCAGTCTTTCTTGCCGCGTGGTGCCCGAAGCAGAAGCTGTTCGCAAGTGCCGGTCGGTCAGAACCAGAGATTACTACTACCGAAGACTTCTAAAAAGCTAAGTACCCCGTTGGGGACTCTCTCTTGCCTCAGCCGATGTCAGAAAAAGTAAATAACTGTTTAACTTGTGGGAAACAAATACCTCATAAGGATTTCCACTCTTACTGCCTTCCTTGCTTAGGCCCAGACCACGACGTAGCAGCTTGTCTAGCCTGTGCTTCCTTCAACCGACGGACACTTAGGCGTCGGTCGGAGTTTGCAGAGGAGTTTTTCGGCCCCGCTTTTGCTTACAACATGCCGTCGGACACTCCGACTTCACAATTAGCTAAAAAGCGTAAGGATAAGGACCGACACTCGCGGTCCGCGGTTTCGGCCAAAACCACGGTTAAGCCAACCGCGAGTGTCTCGGTTTTGGCTGAAACCGAGTCCTCGGTTCTTCCTTCGGCCGAAAGCAGGCCTCCTACAACCGAGGCCTCACCCAGCATGGCTGAAACTGCTACTGAAATTTTACCTGCTGTTGCAGGTTCTCAGGATTTATCAGATACTATTCCTTTAGACATATCTACTCCTGCACGTGGAGCTGCTAGGCCCCCTGCATCTATGTCTATCAAGGCTTTTTCTAGGGCTAAAGCAGCTAAATCTTCTAAGGCCTTGCCTGCTAAAACCCCCTCACACAGGCCTACCTCTAGTTCCCAAATGCTCAGCCTGGCAGAGGATCTCATTTCTTTGATCAGGGGATCCCAACCTCAGCCCCCTGAGCCAGTTTCAACAGATTATTCCTCAGATTCAGAAAACTGAAATCCTCCAGAAGGCCCTTATTCTCCATATGAGGACTCTGACGCAGAAGACTCCATTCCTTCTGCCTCTCCTCCTGAGGAATTTTCTTTTGGGGAAACCTTGCATGCTATGAGAGAGCATTTTCAATGGCAGGGCCAGGATTTTTCAGATTCAAGGAAAAGGCTGAGGACCTTTTTACATTTACCACAGCATAGGCCTTTAGCCATTCCTCCAGTACTAGCAGTTGTGGATGATGCATTTAATGATGCTTGTACTGCCCCTGACTCTCTTCCCCCGGCCCCTGCTAAGCCCGACAGATACTACAGGGTCCCGGACACTCACTATCACTTGTATAAGGCTCCTATTGCAGATCCAGAAACTATTTCACAGGGCCCCAAAGCTGTAGCAGCTGCCTCTGCCAAAAATCCCCTCCCCTCTGAAAGAGAATCTAGAGCATTAGAGAGATGGGGTAAAAAAGTTTATACTTCTGCTACTCTTTCGGCTAGGGCCTTAAACTGTCAATTCCACATGATGCAGTATCAGGAATTTTTGTTAGATCAGCTAAATAAAAAACTGTCCTCTCCTGAACCTATAGACCGTAAGTCCCTTCAGGATTTGGTACATAACACTCAGCAGGTCAGTAATCATTCCTTAAAATGCGGCTATGATGCACTGGAGGCTTCCTTTAGATCAGCTATGACTGGTACAGTGATCAGAAGGCATGCATGGTTAAAAGAGCAATCCTTACCAGACCATGTAAAGTCAAAGCTCCTAGATGCTCCCATGGAGAAACACAGTTTGTTTGGCTACCCTGCACAGCAAGTGTTAAGGTGGAAGAAAAAGCAAAATCTGTCCAAACAGTCAAGGATTTCTTACAGGTCCAGCCTCCGAGGTTTAGTAGAAATTGGCCTTTGAAGAATTGGTCCTTTCCAGACACCTCTAGAGCACAGAGAGGCAGAAATAGGTGCCCAAGAGGCAGAGGTCAATCCAGAGGTGCCTACAGGGGACGTCAGTGGCAGCCTAACAACCAGAGAAGTACTGCCACAGATCCAGCTACTACCACTTCCACAGGACAGTCACAGTGACTTGGCTCTGATACCGCCTACCAGGGAACAACTGGAAGCACCCTTAGGCGGAAAGCTAGCCTTATTTTCAATAAACTGGCATTACATTACAAGAGACAAATGGATTTTACAGACAATAGACAAAGGCTACAGGTTTCACTTCCATACTCTACCAAGAAAGAGAGGAATGCCAAACCTACCACCAAACCAAAAAACAAACGCTCTAAGACAAATCAACCACTTACTAAGGATGAGAGCTATAGAAAAGGTACCGTCTATGGAACAAGGACAAGGATTTTACTCCAGACTTTTCCTGGTACCAAGAAAAGAAAACCAATGGAGACCTATTCTCGACCTGTCCGCCTTGAACACATATCTCATTGTTCCAAAATTCAAAATGCTGACCCTACAGCAACTTCTTCCCATGCTGGGCAAGGAGTCTTGGCTGGTGACTCTAGATCTCAAGGAGGCATACCTGCACGTCCCTATACGACCAGATTGCAGAAGATACCTCAGATTTCTTGCAGGATCAGAGCATTATCAATTCTCAGCATTGCCCTTTGGCTTATCTACTGCACCCAGAGTATTCACGAAATGCCTGGCATCAGTAATTGCTCATTGCAGGCTTCAGGGAATTCAAATTTATCCATACCTGGACGACTGCCTGATACAAGCGGACAACAAGATCAAATTAAGAAAAGATTTGGAAAAGGTTATTCACCTACTGCAAGCCCTGGGATACACAGTCAACATAAAAAAGTCAAGGCTGGTACCATCCCAAAGGATAACATTCTTGGGTGCAGAACTGGACACATCAAATCAAATGGCATTCCTCACAGCAGAAAAGCAAAAGCAACTACCACTCTATTTCATGGCATTAACAACGCAGAACCAGCTTACAGCAAGGAAAGTCCTGCAAGCCTTGGGTTACATGGCATCCTGCATAATATTGATTCCACATGCCAGACTACATATGAGGAAGTTGCAATGGTACCTAAGGAATTTATGGTCTCAGCACAAGCACAGCCTAGAAACCCAAATTCCAATAATTCCATGCCTGAAGCAAGAATTCCTGTGGTGGGCTCAGGCCTGTCAGTTGAACAGAGGTCTGCCTTTCCACAGCCCTTACCCAAGCCAGACTATCACCACGGACGCCTCAGACCTCGGTTGGGGGGCACACATGGTGGACAAGTGTATACAAGGCCTATGGACACAAGACCAGCTGAAACTACACATAAATCAAAAAGATGCTGGCAGTGAAACAGGCAATTCAGACATTCAAACCATTTCTTCA
Organism: Protopterus annectens; assembly: GCF_019279795.1. Lineage (NCBI taxonomy): Eukaryota > Metazoa > Chordata > Ceratodontiformes > Protopteridae > Protopterus > Protopterus annectens. Next base: position 577,491,648 of record NC_056749.1, read on the forward strand.
ACAGGGTCATTTGCTGATAAGGACGGACAACACCACAGCCATGTGGTATATCAACAAACAGGGAGGCACACATTCATATCCTCTATGCCGGATGGCAATGGACCTGTGGAATGTGGCCCTGAACCTCAACATTCAGCTCCAGGCCATATTTGTGCCAGGAAAAGAAAATATACTAGCAGACACCTTAAGCAGAACTACCACGGATGCCCACGAATGGATGCTGCATCCAGACATCTTCAAATCCATTACAAAGAAATGGGGGCTACCAGAAATAGACCTGTTCGCATCCCCACACAACCACCAATTGAGGAAATTCTGCACAAGGACATACCACCCACTTGCTTGGAAGGTGGACTCCCTATCCTTCAGTTGGGAAAACCTGACAGCATATGCATTCCCACCTCTTCCTTTGATGCACAAAGTGCTACTGAAGATCAAAGAAGATCACCCAAGGATCATCCTGATAGCTCCAGACTGGCCGAGGCAGCACTGGTACCCGCTACTGAGGAGTATGTCTCGGGCACACGCATGGCCTCTACCTCTAGTTCCTTTACTGCTAACACAGAACAACTTCAAGATCCTGCATCCAAACTTGAAAACACTACAGCTAGCTGCTTGGAATATTACATAAAACAAAGTAACCCAGATTTATCTCAGAGGGTTAAAGACATTATCCTGGAGGCTCGCAGACCCTCCACAAGGAAGACCTATTCAGCCAAATGGAAAAGATACCTCATTTGGAGTGCAGCAAAAGGAGAAAATGTATCATTAGCAAACATAGCTAACATCCTGGAATATTTAGCAGAACTTTTCCACAATGGCCTGTCTTACTCCTCCATTAAGATTCATGCATCAGCAATTTCAGCAGAATACAACATGGATCCTCCAGTCTTCTCTCATCCTCTACTCAGGCAGTTTCTAAGAGGAATTAAAAATGTAAAGCCTCCAAGGAAGCCACCTTTGCCTACATGGGACCTGAACTTTGTGCTAGAAAAGTTAACACTTCCCCTTTTGAACCAGCAGCAACAGCAGAATTACAGTTCTTATCTTGGAAAACTGCTTTCCTGCTTGCAATCACTTCAGCAAGAAGGGTTTCTGAATTACAGGCGTTAATGGCAGTACAGCCTTTCCTTATCTTCCATCAGGATAGAGTGTCCTTGAGAACTAACCCTACTTTTATGCCAAAGGTGGTCTCCAGGGTATCATTGAACCAAGCAATCCACCTACCAACATTCTTCCCCAACCCACAGAACAGGGGAAAGACTACTACATTCCTTGGATGTGCACAGGCAATTGCGCTACTACCTGGACAGAACCAAGACCAATAGAAAAACTGACCAGCTTCTGGTAGCATATGCAACAGGAATGGAAGGAAAAGCAATTTCAAAACAGACAATCTCAAAATGGATAGGAAATTGCATTAGATTTTGTTACTCTTTTCATGGAAAGACAACTCCAAAAAACATCAGACCTCACTCCACAAGGGCTACAGCCACTACTACAGCTTTCTTACGAGGAGTGGCTACCAAAGACATTTTAGAGGCTGCTACTTGGAGCTCCGTGCATACATTTGCCAAGCATTATAATCTACCTTTATACTCCAGATCCCGAGCAGGTTTTGCCACTGCTGTTTTGCAAGGGATCTTAACTACACCATAATCTTCTTAGTGCCTCCTCCCCAGTTTGGCTATGGTATTCTACCCATATGTTAGGACTGCAGATGCATCCTTGAAGGACATAGTACAGTTTTGTACCTACCATAAATGTAGATGTCCGAGAGGTATGCATCTGCAGTCAGGATTACCCACCCTCCTTCCCCTCTGTGGTACTCCTAGGGTATTTGCCCATCTCGTAGCTAGCTGGGGGAATCTATTATGGTGTATTTGTTTGTATATATGTATATACATGTTTATTTTTGTTTGCTCTCTACTGTTTGGAATCATTTGCATTTATCCAAATTTAGCCTTCCTAGAGGGCACCTGGCATCTGGGGCAAGAAACACTGAGGAAAATGGCGTCGGCTGATGCCTTTATACCCAATTGACAGCAGCTATGATGTCGGGTGAAGTGTGACATCAGCCGAGGCCAGACCCAAACTTTGGAATCTGGCCGACCGAAGGGCTGCCTGAGGCAGGACAACCCATATGTTAGGACTGCAGATGCATACCTCTCGGACATCTACATTTATGGTAGGTACAAAACTGTACTTTTCTTCCTCTGTCATAACACAAACCAAACCAAATCCCCACCCCAGTCATTGTCCTCCCCCACCAAACCCCAAGCCGACAGACAGGATAGGTGATCAGCTGGCACGATTCTCAAAAAAAATCTAGGAAGCTGTTACTAGAGACAAATGTGCTCTGCAAGTAGTAACCCAGGGCTTCAACTACTTTTCCAGTTAAAACTTGAATTTGTGGACATCCGTAGCACTTCCTTTTATCTGAACTTCCACTTAAGAGGATGGTTGAACTAATGCTACAAAAAGATTAAGAATAAGGATTCTACTTGAGACTATTCATAGTCTCAATAAGGGGAGGTACCTGGGGACCCATGTTGGACTTGTGCAGGTTAAATGCCTTCTTAAAGGTCTCAAATTCAAAATGGTAACCTTGTATTTCAGTGATGCCTACCTACATAATCTTGTTCACAGAGGCTACCAAAACGTTGAGGTAGGAGATGCCCATTGCCAGTTTAGATATTCCGTGCAGGGTCATTACAGTGTGCCTGGCTCCAGTGATAGCATATTGCAGAATCATGGACATGAATATCTACCTGTATCTGGGTAATAGTCCCATCCAAACCCAGTCACAGGCGGGGTTGGATAGAGCACTGTTCTTCATGCTGAATTGCTCCCAAATATTGGGATCCTGTTATGAACCTATGCAAGTCAAATCCGATAGGATGATATTTCTGGGGCCTTTCTTGAATTCCAGCACCAGGCAGCCTGTCTCCTGCAAGACAAGGTGAAATCCCTGGCAGACACCTTACTGGACATATATCTGAAAAGTTTCAAAATAATGGGAGAATTCCTAAGGGCATCTACAATTCTGATAGTATTCATAAGAAGTAAGCATATGAAAAAGCTTCATTGGCATCATAGAAACATCTGATGTTGTCCTAGCCAGTCCCCTGATTAGAGGATTCCCATTCTGCCTTTCTTAAAGGAAGAACTGCAATGGTGGGTGAATCAAGTCCAGCAAACCAAAGGGGACCTATTAAGCAGAACCCCATGAAATAAACTCTGAAAACAGATACCTCTGTCCCAGCACTGAGAGCTCACTCAAGGGGGTTCAATGTCCAGGGCTTGTGAAACTACACCCAACGAGAGCGACACAACTGTAAAAGAAATCTTGGCGGTGGTCCAAGCAATAAAACAGTTCAGATCAATTTGGAAGCAGGAGTGCTCCAGGTGAGACAGGCAGCAGAACCATAATGTCGTAAATTAACAAACAGGAAGGGACTCTATCTTGCCCTTGTACAGGTTGTCAGTGTTTGCTTCTCAAAATAGCCTTAGCATCAAATATTATGAACCTAAGGGCTGTCTAAATTCCATCCCAGCAAAACTCATTGGTGGACCACTTAGAACATAGACTGATCCCAACTGGTGAATGCTGAGCCATGACATTCGAACAAGTGGACTGTGGAGATGGACACACTTGCTTCTAGCAACAGAAAACTGAGTGTTAAAATTCACAAATAAATAAAGAGTTTTGTCTTTTAGTCTCGGACAAGAATAGCATTTCAGGATGTGCAAAGTACTTGTTTTAAACAGTGCTGAGAGATTACCTACTAAAATTTTCATATCAGTCTCAAAGAATAAAGAGAAAACTTTATTCATATACTTTTTCTTATCAATTTCATGCATGCAAAACTCTTGACATTACATTACTTTTAGCAAATCATTCAGTTTTTAAACATTTTATGTTCTCATTATCCTCGCATAGAGCTTCACATGAACACTTCACAAATATGCCTTTTTAAAGCATAGAACATCTGTGATTATGATTTATTGGTCTTCGGCTTTGTAACATTTAGTACCAGTGCACAGTCTCACAGACATCCTTGCAAACACTTATCCCCCAGCATGAAAAGGCCAGAGCTTGCTGTTTGATTAATCTGGTTTCCAAGCAGGTTTGCCAGATGTCCCTATTTGAGCAGGACTGTCCTGGGATCAGCAGCCCAATCCCGAGACCCGCACTGCTGGTTAAAATCCCAGTGAAGCATCCTCTGCTTTTTTTTTTTTTGATTGGCCCGTATGCTGTTATATGAGCCAAGCAAAAAAATTGCAAAATGGAGCTACTTCTGTTTAATGCGGAACTACCTGATGTTCCGCATTTTTTTTTTTTTTGGTATTTTTTTTGTCCCTACCTGGCCCATCAGAAATCTGGCAACCCTGTTTCCAAGGATACCTGAAACTTTCAAACATACATAACATAACATAACATCCCATCCCTTAACTACTTCAGCACTTACTTTGCCTTCAGTTATCTGTCAGTGCACTACAGAGAGAATGCAGTTGTAAGATGCTTGAAATATAAAGCTACTACTTATGTGAAACTATATCTTGCATAGCCATAGACATTTTTGACTCATTTGTTGAAGAAACTACATGCTAATGTGCATTTTGTGAAGAATAAACATGAGACATAACTTTCCATAACATGATGAAGCTTTGCTCCAGAGCTTCTACCAGCACCTACAGGACTGCATGGATCAGGCAATCCCAAACAAAACAAAGACTCTTTATACCAAAGGCAAGCATCCAGTCTGGTGGACCCCAACCATAAATAAGCTCTACAACAAAAGGAGGAAGCTACTACAAGATAGAGCAAAATCCTTAAAAGGTTCGACACCTTTGATCAATATAAGTAAAAAACTAAGAGCTCTCATAAAATCATCCAAGGCAAATTTTGAGAGAAAAATCACTAAGGACTCGAAAGACAATCATAAGGCCTTCTTTAGCTATGTTAGAAACCTGGGAGGAAACTCCCAGATATGCTCAGAATTAGTTCAAAATGATGTGAAAATTACTGAACCTACAGACATTGCCAACATACTGGCTGACAGGTTCAGTGCAAACTTCTCCCAAAGGAGATATCTATACCAGAGGATTGTAGCCCCCAAACATCTCTAACGCCCAGGTGAGAACTGCTCTCTCAAGGAAAAACACAGCATCCATGGGACCGGATGGTGTCCCTGGCTGTGTGCTCCATGAACTCCATGAGGAATTAAACCCGCAGTTAGGACAGCTGTTTAATCTTAGCCTCACCTCAGGATACGTACCCAAGGAGTGGCACACGGCAACTGTGGTCCCACTTCACAAAGGCGGTGCCTCCACCGACCCTGGAAATTACCGTCCCATCAGCTTGACAAGCCTGATCTGCAAAGCCATGGAGAAGATCATAATGGAACTCATAAATAAAGACATAGGGAACTTGCAGACTTTGGATCCAACCCAGTTTGGCTTTGTCAAAGGCAGATCATGCCTTTTAAACTTGGTTGACTTTTTCAAAACATCACCAAGGCCATTGATGAGGGAAAGGCAGTCCATACAGCCTACCTCAACTTGGCAAAGGCTTTCGACACAATACCCCACTCAGGTATCATTGAAAAACTCATCAGCTTAAATGTAAACCCATACATCACAAGATGGGTTGCAAACTGGCTAAGTGACAGAACCCACAGGGTCAGAGTTGCTGGCGCCATGTCAGACTCAAAGCCTGTCACAAGTGGTGTCCCACAGGGCTCAGTCCTGGGCCTACTCTTGTTCGGCATCTACTTTTCTGAAGTACAAGCAAACACAGGAGGGTTATGGCTGACAAAGTTTGCAGATGACTGCAAACTGGGCGCCATAGTCGAAAACACATCTGACACAGATATCCTTCAGAAGGGTCTCACAGAAACGGATAACTGGTGCCAGAGCCATGGCCTAAAGTTAAACGCCAAGAAATGCATAGTCATACCCTTCGGGAAAAACAAGGTTACCCCTAGCTACCATATAGGTGGCAATCCACTGAGCACAGAAGAAGTTATCAGGGATCTGGGGACCCAGGTTGACAGTAACCTTTATTTGACACTCACGTTGCTAAAGTAGTTAGAAAGACCTTCTACATTGCCCACCTGATCATGAAGGAATTCACATCTAGATCAAGGGAGGTCATCGTCCCCCTGTACTCATCACTCATCAGACCAATGATTGAGTACAATGCCCCATTCGGAATGCATCTGACCCGACACCTGCAGCAGCTGGAAAGGCCCCAAAAGTTCCTCACCAAAAGGATAAAGGGTCTCAAAAATATGTCTTATGCTGCCCGACTGAAAGAACTCCAGCTCTACTCAGTAAACGCTTGCTCAGAGGTAACCTGTGCCTGACATACAAGGCCATGTCAAACTCAGATTTGATGAACATGCTTCACCTCAAAAAATCTAGATCCCTCAGAACTACAAGGGCGGGAGACTTAAACTTTGACACGGTTATTAATAGGATGTGCTGGAGGGACAGATTCATCACCCAGAGACTCCCTATGCTGTGGAACAAAATCCCGGTACATGTGAGGCAGAGCACCTCGCTGGCCTTGTTCAAGAGAAATCTTGACCAATGGATGGGAGATTGCAGATATACCCCAGGGATTACCTCAGTGTCACTGCTTGACAGAGGCACAGCAAAATAATGGGCATAGTTTTCTTCAAACTAAAGGGGTGGCGAAAGCCACAAAACTCTGGGCTAGGCTTATAAATGCCCTTGGGCAGATAGCCTAGTATGAACCTATGAACCTATTACTCAAAGATGCTTGGGCAGATATAATTCAGATACTCTAAATAATGAAGATCTAGAAAGGACAGACTGGAAGCCAAAGATGCAACTGATTGATTCTTTCTTTGCAGGCAGCATTGTCTGTCTTGTCTTAAAAATGTCAAGGGAAAACCTGTTCCCTCTGTCTCTCTGAATGGACTTCTTAGGTCAGCATAAGGGGGCTGTCATACAGCTAAACCTGAGGACCAAGCAGCACACAGTATAGATGATATTACCAGTTAGAGGAAGTGCTAAATATCATGGTGGAAGCTACGAATCCTATTTCCAGGAAGTTGTACATAGCCAAATGAGAGAAATTCTCCTAGTGCCAAGGGTGATACCAACACCGTTTCTCATCTTCGGTTTCAATTATTCTACAGACTCTATCTGAACTGTTCAGGCCAGGACCTGGTGTATGTTTCCCCACTCCACCCCCACCTTTGCCATCCTTACAAACAGTCAAACATATCCTTAATAGGGCATTGCATCTGAGACCACTAGAAAACTGATTACTCCTCCATGGGACCCGAAATTTGTTTTGAAGAGAAACTCACAACCACTCCTTCAACCAAGAATTATTTTACCCATAATGCCCTTCTTCTTGGTGCCACATCAGCCAAGACAGTTTCAGGATTTCAAATTCTCATGTACATTACCTCTTTAACACCTTTATTGTATTATCACTTAAAACATAAGCCAACACCTTTATTGTATTATCACTTAAAACATAAGCCAACATATATTTATATAAAAAAAGCATATTATGTTTTTTTTTAAACTATCATCAATCCAGCATTGGATAAATTGCTCATTTCCGGCCTTCCTCCTCCAGAACATTATTCTGCGTGCATTGTTCCACAATTTCCATTTTTTTATGTAATTTGCTCCTACCTTTTTATAAAGATCCCACTTCTAGTTCTTTTATCTCTACATTTGAAGTACTGAATATTGTAATAATTGGTTTAGTCTTTAATTTCTATATTCTAATATTGCTTTTTTGGCAGCCACCATGATTAAGCTTAGCAAGGCCTTACTATGTCTAGGCAATTCAGATCTTGTATCTCAGCTCAAAAAAAAAAAATTTCCTTAGTTACACCCATTTGCACTTTCTAGGGAATTGCTAAATTCTGCCAATACATTTCACTCCTAAAACACACAGTCCTAGTTACATTCTTCCACATCACACCTCCAACATTTGTAATCTTCCCTGAGGAAAAATTCTTTCAAGTCTACTTGGGGTATAAAAATACCTATGCAAACACTTCCAAGCAAAAGTCCTTAATTTTTATCTCTTGGAGGCTTGTTAGTTGAGGCGCTAAGATCGATTAAAGCTTTTTCATCTGTTGTCTGCTGTCCTCCTCGTTTGTGGTATTGTTTTTACTTGCTTATATTTGGTTGTTTTATACAAACGTCCTTAATTGTTTAGATTTTGTTGCATACTTGGGAGCCATACATATGTCCTCCCATTGTTACCTTGTGAAATGCTTGTCCAATCATCCTTCCCAACTATTCTAAAGTATGTCTGTATACTCTTGAGTTGTGCTAAACCTAAACGCTATTCCCACAACCTGGCTAGGTGGATAGAACTCACTGTATTTCTGACTCTGTGGCAGTCACCATTCCCTTTCTCTATACCCATTTACTTAGCTCTCTGTACCCTTTCCAGGTCCACGATAAGTCCACAGTTCATAGGCTCCCCAGTCTCAGGCTCTGTAAGGAACCTTGCTGTAGTTACAAGATTTGGCCACTAGATGGCAGCCTGAATCCACCTATTTTCAGCTCCTAATTGTCCATCCACTGTACTGTACTCTTTATCTACTACCCCTCTCCCCCACTACCTTATCTGCTTCCTCACCTCCAGTCATCTTAGTCTATATTCTCCCTCTGTGCATGGTGGCATAGTAGCCCAACCATCTACACAGCTGATTGTTCCCATCCCAACCTGTCCTGAAACTCACCTTCCTTGGCTCTACCTTCTCCGTTCGCCCTGCAGGCTCACTCCACTCCCCTCCCCTGCCCCCAATTCTCACCCGCCCCCAGTACCCCTACACTTATACTTATCAAACCACACACCCTCCTTACCCCCACCCCCACACATCACAACCAATCAAACACACTCTAACTTTACACCCAACCTCACACTCCCCACCATACCTCACGCTCTTGCATCCTCCCACCCACACTCCCAAATACCTACAGCATGTACCCCACAAAGGCTCCACTAACTCCCATCATATATCCAAAACCTAGACCAATCTGGTACCTCATACCACCACTTGTCATTTTTTATCTCCTCACCTCCTATGAATACTACTACCTACCCTATCCCTCAATATCCCACATCCAGTTCCACTGCTAGCTTCCACCCCCATTATCCCACACCATTTCAACCCTACCTGTACTCCAATTGTACTATCCCAACACCTTTTCATTCCCTTAGAGCCACCTACATAAAACCTTGGACTAAATACTATGACCTGCTCCAACTAAAAATCCAGAAACTAATAAGGAAGTCTAAGCCAACCAGATGGGGATATCCACCCAAACCCAGGCCCAACCCTACCAGTAACCACTAGCTCCACAAATATAACTGTTACCAATCTATGGAGCACATACAATGCCTCTAATTCACTACTAGTCTGTCACCTAAATATCAGAAGCATGAATAATAAGATTAACTATATACATGCTCTTATGGACATGCACTCCCCTGACCTATTATGTCTTACTGAAACCTGGCTCAAACCCACCATCCCTGACAATGAGATAATATCCCCCAGCTACAATATTTTAAGACTTGACCGGCAAGGTAGGAAAGGTGGTGGAGTAGCCATCATGAACAAATCAACTCTACAGGTGTCCATCACCATCCCACAAAGCCTAATAACTAGCACCTCAGAAACACACTTAATAAAAGTCCAGCTTAACAAACACAAAACTATCAACATAGCATGTATCTACATTCCCCCAGGTGACAATATAGTGACCTTAGAAAATACCCTCCAAGGGCTATCTGCTACACCCCCCAAGAAACTATTATTCTAGGAGACTTCAATATTGATTGGAAAACCTGTTCATCAGACTCCCCAGCCACCCACATTAACTTAAATGGCTTCTCCCAAATTATAAATTCCCCCACCAGAATTAATAAGACCAACAATAAAGAAAGCACCCTAGATTGGATACTTATAAACAACAAACCTCATTTATATATATCAGGCACCCTACCTAAGAACACGAGTGACCACGTCCTAACATATATAATAAGAAAGAGGAATGACCTGCCTCAGAAAATCACACTTAAAACAATTAGAAACACAAAAAACTTTAACCTCACCAATTTCCAGACCGTACTTAAATCATGCAATTGGTCCAACCTAAAGCTACTTCCCCTAGACTAAGCAGTCTCATACTTTAATACTAAGTTCCTAGCCATCGTTGACAGGCATGCTCCCAAAAGAAATATCAGAACCAAAAGCAAAATAGCTCCATGGCTAACCAAAGGTACTAAACAAAAGCTAACTGTTAAGGACACAGCATGGACCTCCTGGAGATCCACCAAATCCAGTCAAGATCATATTAGATACAAACAATTGAGAAACGAAGCTAAAATATCCACTAAGCTAGATAAACAAACCTATTTCAGCTTACAGAAAAAGCACCAAAATCAGCCACTAAAATTCTGGTCAAGCCTCAATAAACTGCTCCATCCAGGTAAATCCACTAACCCCACCCCTTCATCTACATTACATCTACCCCCTAAAAGTGTAGCAGAGGCCTTCAATACTTGCTTTACAGAAACAGTTCAATCCCTAGCTAATAACCTACCTCCCAGCTCTGCAAACACCACCTCAGCCCCACTTGATAATGTTCCCCCATTCAAATATGATCCAATCCCCGCAGACTATATTAAATCCCTACTTAAGAAACTCAAACCCACCACCCTAGCAGCAGACTTACTCCCTGCTGAATTTCTACAAAAGGCCACAAACAAAATAGCATACCCTATCTCCATCTTAATCAATCATACTCTCCACGAATCCTATGTCCCCTCCAGCTGGAAAATCTCCCACATTATTCCACTTCACAAAGGAGGCAACTCCACAGAACTCTCAAACTATAGACCTATAGCCATTCTATCTCCCTTAGCCAAAATAATGGAAAAATGTATACATAAGCAAATTCTAACTCACCTTATCCAGAACAATCTGCTAGCCCCATCCCAGCACGGATTCAGACCTGCCCATAGTACCACAACAGCACTTCTCTCCTTCTCTCACACAATAAATCAGAACCGTAATCAAAACATACTCTCCTCTGCCCTCTTTCTTGACCTATCCAAAGCATTTGATATGGTGAATCACCACCTACTCCTAGACACACTCAAATCATTCAACCTAAATAACCTAGTAATCAACTGGTTCCAATCTTACTTGCAGGGCAGACAACAAGCAGTATTATGGAAAGACATTCTATACCCCCTACTACCAATCACCCTTGGTGTCCCCCAAGGGTCCATATTAGGCCCCCTCCTTTTCTCAATATTCATCAATGACCTACCCAAAGTCATCCCAGAAGCAACCTGTATTCAGTATGCAGATGACTCTACCCTAATCTGTTCTGCCACCACCGCCTCAGACATACAATCCCTATCTCAGAGCACATTGAACAAAGTAGAGGTCTGGTTCAATAATCGCCATCTCCTATTGAATCCCAACAAAACCAAACTTCTGCTTCTCTCCCCTACCCGAAAAACCTCATCACTGAATATTACAATCTCATCCAATAATGGCATCTTAATCTCTCCAGAACCATCCACAAAACTTCTTGGTGTAATAATAGATAACCTTGCATTTGACACTCATATCGACAAAACCATCAAAACAGTTAAAAAACTAGGCTCTTTATATAGGATTAAACCATTCCTAACTCCACCGGCCACAACAGCCATAACTAGAACACACCTTCTCTTAACCCTTCTCTATGCCTCACCCATTTTCCTAAACCTATGGAAAGCTAACCTAAACAAATTAGCTAGTTGCTATAACAATATAGCTAGATTCGCCACAGCCTACAGAACCCATCACTGTCAAAATCTTCAAACATTAGACTGGCTAGAGCTACCCAATCAACTCCAGTACAACCAACTCATAGTTATTCATAAAATCCTCTACCAACGTAACAGTACACCCATTCTGGTAAAATATTATCACCCTCTACTGCAACCTACCATCCCTCCGCTCATCTAACAAGATGCAAGTTCAATCTACCAAAGCCAACAACTCAGCTGGAGAATCACTACTCTCCAACTCAGCTGGAAAGAAATGGAACGCGCTTTCCCCAGATCTTACCACTACAGCCTTCTTACCCCAATTCAAAACATCCCTAAAGAGTCACCTAAACAAGCATTGGCTATGTCCATGTCTAGACCCAGGCTAACTCGACATACATGTAACTCTTGAGGGTAAATGATGCAATTAGGAATAAACCTCCCACCCTAATTATATTTACTTCTCAATAACCTTTAGAACAATATTCACTAAATCTAACCTAACTTCATATGCTCAACTTTATATTGCTGTGTTTCTAACTCCCTGTGCTAACCATTTAAAGCCCTTGTCTTTACCTCCTCTTTTGTATCCTATTATCCTAGCCTTTCTACAAAAATGTTTTAAATCCTTCTACATCTAATTTCCAAGAACTCTCCTCTTAACTAACCACCTTTTTCTCACTAACCACCATTCTTCTCCTGGTAGACACTCATGACATCAATCTAGCTATCATGCCATTCTAAACACTCAGATGTTATGCAATGATTGCTGTACATATTTAATACTATAAACCTACAATGATCTTAAACTTCAATGTAACCATGTATATAAATAACCTCCTTTTGAAATTTTAAGAGTTAACATTTTTTTCAATGTAACCATGAATATTGATTGTCATCTTTTTGTGCATGTGGAGCTTTTCTCCCTGGGCCTCTGCTGAAAATGGACATGTATCCAATCAGATTCTCCCGGTTAACAAATGTAAAATAAAATAAATAAAATAAAAATAAATTTTCCACCCTTCTCTGATTGATTCCTGTAGTCATTGTCCAATATTTTATATGCCCTACAAATTATCAGTTTTTTAACAGCAGCTTTTGTTCTAGATTCAGCTAAAAATGCTATCAGAGAAGGTCTTCACTTAGGATTCACCCATCCTTTTCTTTTTGCCTATACTCTGATATCAATCTCTGATAGGGAAGGCAGTCTCTAGCCTGCAGTCCAAATGTGTTCTTCCCATTCTATTTCCTTTCCTGCTTTAGCTGTTCTTTTTTGCTCCCAGTGCCTTGGTTCTTTTGCTAGCTTTCTCCAATAAATTCTAGCCCCCTCTTGCCCCACTCTCTGTACCCTTATTTGCAGTTATCCCTATCGGCAAAATCAACCTTCTCACATTGGCTTAGCTTTCAGAATACTTTCTACTACTTTATGAATATAATATCCTGTATGGCTGCTGTTATTTCCTTAAGGATCTGCATCCAAACTTCCACTCTCTCCTTATTGCTTGAACTCCCTACTTCCACTCTCTCCTTATTGCTTGAACTCCCTACTTCCACTCTCTCCTTATTGCTTGAACTCCCTACTTCCACTCTCTCCTTATTGCTCGGACTCCCTACTTCCACTCTCTCCTTATTGCTTGAACTCCCTACTTCCACTCTCTCTCCTTATTGCTTGAACTCCCTACTTCCACTCTCTCCTTATTGCTTGAACTCCCTACTTCCACTCTCTCCTTATTGCTTGAACTCCCTACTTCCACTCTCTCCTTATTGCTTGAACTCCCTACTTCCACTCTCTCCTTATTGCTTGAACTCCCTACTTCCACTCTCTCCTTATTGCTTGAACTCCCTACTTCCACTCTCTCCTTATTGCTTGGACTCCCTACTTCCACTCTCTCCTTATTGCTTGAACTCCCTCACGGTTTCATTATCATTCCTTTCCACTTTAAATTCTAGCTTTTTGCTTGTGTTATGTTTGAGCCTTAACTGTGTAGCTCTAAAATATCCCTTTAAATCAGGTAGTCCTAAACCATCTTGTTCTGTTGGATCAACTTATCCCACTTGACCCTTGCCCTCTTCCCCTCCGAGATGAATTCCTTTAACATTTTATTAATTATTGTCCACAACTTCTTATCTGGTTGAGAAAAATATGCTAGACTTGTATTTAAAACTAAAGGGACTAAAATGTTTTCACTGCTTGTATCTTGTTGATATCTATAAACAAGAGTTTCCAGTTTCTGTATTATCTTTTGTTCAGTATCTTCCCAGATATCCTTAGTGGCCATGACAGAATCCTTTTTAATCCATACTCCTAAATACTTAATTTTATCGTGTCCCCATGAGTATTGGTATTTGCTGCACAAATCCATGTTTGGGTACATAGTTTACAGCTGTGTAGGATAAACTGGAAGTCACCACCACGTAGAAGAATATTTCTTTATTAAAACAACAGAATAAGCGCTTTCGCGTGCATCCACAAAGGCACGCTTCTTCAGATTCAATGAACACTACCAAAAACTCATTCATTATATCTGAAATACATTAATTCAATTCCATACTAATTAACCAATGCAGTTAGTTCTTCACTTATTCAATTAATTCAAACAGGGTGTAACCTAAAATCAATTCTTGTTGCTTTTCTTTTAGACCCTTCAGAATCAAGTAACATATTGTCAAGCAGACTATGTACTGTTTAAAACAGATATAAATTCAACATTTTAATATATAACAATCTGTAAATAATTTAATCTAACATACCAACTCTGCAATATAAAAAATATATTGTGTATATATCCATATATTATATTTAATAGTTATAAAAATTAACAGATATATATTTTTAAAAAAGCCAATAGCAGCATTTCTTTTGTAGCCTATATTAAAAACAATTCATATCAATTTTATCTATATAGGCTCAGTCCTTGAGAGTGCATATATTTTTTGTAAATTCTCTTATAAAGATTTTTCTTTAACATGACAAAACCATAGTTTGTTTTATCTTCATTAATTTTATGTCCTAAAGAGACATGAAACTGTCTTGATGATGTACAACAGTGAGATATCCTTTTCTGTGTTTTTTTTAATCGGATACAAAATAATGTCATCTGCAAATAAAGCCAATTTTTCTTGATCAAAATAATTATATCCTTGAATTTTTGAGTGCATTATTTTCTTTGCAATGGCTCTAAATATAAAGCTGTTCAAAACAACTTTTCAGAAATGAACCCTCCCACTTTGTTTGCCTCAAATCCCTCATATACCCCCTTAAGGTTTCACTTTATAATCTCGAAATGCTGTAATGTCAAATTTCAGTATTTTGAGACTATAAAGTCGAAAGTGCAGTTATGCAAAACTAAATAATAGCGAATGTGGAAATGTCGCATTTGCAATTGTGTGTTCGCGTACGTGACGTACGGTGCTGTTTGTGGATTTAGCTGGGGTTTGAGGTAAGTGGTGTTTTTGTAAGGGTATTGGGTAGGGATTTTAGTGTGTGTGTATAGTGGTGAGTTTTGTGTTTGCGTGTTTAGTGTGACCTCGGAGTTAGTATATATAAGTAGAGGGGGTGTGGGGGGTGCAGGGGGGCTTGCCCCCCTGCTTTTAGCAAGATTGTGTGTGTTAGTTTTGTTGTGCTTGTTGGTTTGGTTTTTTGTAGTATCGGCAGGTAGGTGTATTTGTGTTTGTGTGGTGTAGTGTTTTGTTACGTTCGCGGATTGAAATTTCGTGGTTTTAAGTTTCGGGTTTTTGATTTTTTGGCTTTATAGTCTCAAGATACTGAAATTTGATATTTCAGTATTTTGAGATTATAAAGTGAATCCTCCCCTAAATAACCTTATTATTGTATCAGAGAATGTAAATGCTTCCACTGCCCTATTTATAACATCCCAGCTTACTCTGTCAACCGCTGTATCTGCATCATGACCAACAAACTACAGCGATGTTTTCTTACACTCTACTTCCCTGTGGATCATCTTTGTCCTATTAATGTTGTCAAATGCGTGCCCCCTCCACAAAACAACATTGATCCTCATCTATTGATTTTGGCAAAACCTTTGCCATTCTTTTAGCTGTTATAGGCATAAACACTTTATAATCATGTAAAAACCTCAAATAAGGCTGCAGGAAGAACCACTCAAAATGACCTTCAAAGTCTCCACAAAGTAATGAGAAACATTAACCCTCCAACTACTGCATATGTTTTCGTTCAAACACTAGACTTCTTCAGATGAATACCCAAAAGTTAGCAGTCGAAGTGCTTAGTTTGTTGGCTAATACTGTTTTTTTTTTGTACTTTCTCCTTCTCCTGGTGGGTTTGGACTGCACTCCGGTGGCATTACAGAGTAACCCGATCTCATCTAAAGAAGTCTAGTGTTTGGACAAAAACATATGCAGTAGTTGGAGCATTAATATTTCTCATTCCTTTGTGGATTTATTAAAGAAGGTGACTTTCTGCCGGTCATTCTGAGTGGTTCTTCCTGCAGCCCTATTTGAGGTCTTTACTTGTTGGTGTGCTGTGTTAAGGACTGACGCACACAGAGGTAAGGTAAGCCCCACAGGGATAGACCACCCAGACTCCTAACCCAGTGACAGCAGAGAGCCAAACAGTGGACCACTTCCACTCCAAAGTCAGGGAGTTCTAAGCCATCCCTATATGGCAAAAACTCTCAATGGCTCCCTCTTCCCCCCTTTCACTCACCAAATCTAGGAGGAAGCCTCTCCCTCTGCAAAGAAAATTGGCTTTCTGTAACAAAGGACAAATGGGTCTTAAAGATAATTTTTCAGGGATACAAATTCTCCTACACTGAACTCCCATTTCTAAGAGGGTACCCAGACTTGCCTCCAAATCTGTGGGCAGAGGCATTGAAGCAAGTCCAAACTCTCATATCCCAAAGAGCAGTAGAACCTGTTCCCTCAGATCAAACAGGCAAAGGCTTTTATTCCAGACTATTCCTTGTTCCCAGGAAAAAGGGCACTTGGCACCCCATCCTGGATCTATCCATTCTGAACAGCTTCCTGGTTGTCCCCAAATTCAAAATGCTAACTTTGCAGCATCTACTGCCTATGCTGGCAAAAAATGCCTGGTTAGTTACCCTAGATCTATAAGATGCCTACCTGCACATCCTCATAAGGGAATCCTGCAGGAAATGCCTTTGCTTCAGACCAGGCTCACAACACTTTCAGTTCTCTGTGCTACCCTTTGGCTTATATACTGCTCCCAGGGTATTCACCAAGTGCTTAGCCCTGGCCATAGCCTTTTTCAGACAGAAAAATATACAAATTTACCCTTATCTGGATGACTGCCTCATTCAGGCAGACTGCAAAGAAAAGCTCCTCAAGGACCTTCTCTTTGTCAAAACCCTCCTAACCTCCTTAGTGTACACCATCAATGAGAAGAAATCAAAGCAAACACCCTCCAGGAAGATAATTTTCATGGAAGCACTGCCAGCCACAGCATCCCAAATGGCCTTCCTATCCCCAGAAAAGCAGAGCTTCCTGCCTGTTTTACCCAGCTGTCTTTCAGACGTCACCTCACTGTGAGGACGTTCCTGCAAGCCTTGGGGTACATGGCATCTTGCATCCTTCTAATTCCTCTGGCCAGGCTTCACATGAGAATACTTCAGGGGTACCTAAAGAAACTTTGGTGTCAGCACTCAACCTCTAGAGATATCTCTCCCTCTGATCCCCTGTATAAGGGCCAAGTTAATCTAGTGGGCAGGTGCCTGTGCCCAGAACAAGGGTCTTTCCTTCACCGTCCACCCAACCAGGCAGACCATTACCACCGACGCCTCAAACATAGCTTGGGACACTCACCTAGAAAGTAGGTGCAACCAAGGTCTTTGGGATGCCCAGCACCTTCCCTTACACATGAACCAGAAGGAAATTATGGCAGTACAAAAGGCTCTGACATCCTTCAAACTCCATCTCAAGCCAGGGCTGTCAATTTAGAGCAATTTAGAGCAAAAAGAGTTGTATAAATATACAGACATGCTTAAAATATAGGATTATTCATATTTTCACACAGATGTATAAACTTAAATTAATAGATGCTCACTCTTCACACCCATGAGTTCCAGTTTTATGATGATAGGTGCTTAAACAGTTGCAAAGCACAAATACATACATAAAAACATTTCAGATAATTTACACTCAGAGTATTGCAACACAGGACTACTTGCTACAGTTCTACACATGTATTTTCCCCATGGTCATGTACCAAATTAAAAGGGGTCTATATTAGATGAATGAAAGTTCATCTTAGCGAACGCTCACATGAGCGAATATCCAGGTACTCGAAACTGCAATTGTGGGGGGCTGCGCCCCCCACACCCCCCCTAAATATATATTCCAACTCCGAGATTGCACTACAGTGAGGAAAGGGCAAATATTCCCATATTCACTCTACCACGATCTCGCAATTGCGGTTTCGAGTTCCGCAATATTCGCTCATGTGAGCGTTCGCTAAGATGAACTTTCGTTCATCCAATATAGACCCATTAAAAGTTAGTCAACATCAGCATCTCAGCAGTCAGAGTAATTTTTTGCAACTAATAGCGTGGAATGTTCTTTGTTACAATCAGCTGCTGCCTTTCTTGTACTTCTAGTATGTCCTTTGGGTTTTTCGTGTAGTGGCAATCATTGTCCTCATTCATCTTTATTGCTAATGAAGAGTTTAATGTTTTTGGGCCAAGTGACTGAGCGAAGATTTTACTTTGTGAACCATGCTAAATGCCCGTTTTGCTTCATTGTTTGAGTGTGGCAAGCAGAGCGCAGTTTGCATTAGTTTTTGAAATGTTGGGAGGTCTTGTACTGCAGGGCTACCAAGCATCAAGGACCAGTACTTCAGGAAATTAGATGTGTCTGATCCATATGACCACTCAGTCGTCTGATGCACATAAAATTCGTTAATCAGTTTGCACAGCTCCACTTGTGAACTGCAGAAACTGAGATGAGTGCCAGTATCTACAATAGTAGTGGATGAAAGCTATAGTTTCATAGCTGGATCTAATATGATGGCCATGTTCTGCAGCAGAGGATCTCTTGCAGGAACATTTTTTTTTTGTTTTTAATTGAGTTGGACTGCAAAGTCTCTTGAAAGGTTTCTGCTCTACTGTTGTATGCCAGTATCATCCATATTGTCTTCCAAGTATGTTTTGTCATCAGGACCAATATGGATTTCACTGTCTTGCAGGATGTATTCTTGTACTTCAAGAATTGAATGAATAGTACTCACATTGCCCAGAAATGGCCTTATGTTGGTTTGAGTTCCCTACTAAGCATATACCTGTAGTACTTTCTGGATGTTATTATGCAAGGTGAGCAATTTGCTTTCCCTGCCTTGCATTTGCACAGTGAAGTCCTGTAGTGGCTCAGTGGCATACTGCAGGAACAGGAATGCCAGTGTAGTGTCATGGCTCTGCAGTCTGACAGTCTCTCAGTTATTAGATCCACTTTAACAGACTGCTGTTCCTGGGACATAAAGTAGGATCTCAGGGCAGGCCACAAGGCAAGCATTCTTTGACTTTTAACAAACCTAGCCATTAAGTTGAGGCATTCCTGATAATTTTGAGAGGTTCAATATACATGAACAGTGCAAAATCTTTAAGCTTCTGCTGTCACTGTGTAATGCTGGAAGAGTGACAATAAATGTCAGATATCAATTCCTCCACAGGTACAGCCATTGCCTTTACACCAGATTTAGTGTATACATCTGCAATGTGGCCTAAGCAGCCCATGTTGAAAATATGGAGGTTAAACTCTTTTAGTTTAGATAGCACAGAATTCTGTTTACCAGTCATAGATGCAGCCTTGTCCAAAGATTAAACCACTATGTTGCTCACAGGAATGTCAAACTTGCTCAGAGTCTGCATTACACAGCCATAAATGGCTTGGCCAGGTCCACTGACACAAACAGGTTTGTCCAGGAATCTAAAAACATTTTACCACTGGCATGGTCGAAAAAAAAAAAAAAGTGAAATTACAGGCAGTTTGTCATCTCCTATATCTGTACTCTGGTCAAGGTACACACAGTATGGCACTTTGACACATTTATGCGATTAGTTTTTTAAACTAACTTAGGCAGACTCCCTGCAACTTTATATAAGTCCTTATTTCCTTGCAAAATTTTCCTATTATTTTAAATAATAGAAAGTATTCTGTCCATAACTATCTACTGTTAAATTAAACTACAATCCAAATTCTTCTCTATATTCACGTCTTTCATCAAATCATTTTGCTTACTACAAAGGGCTATTTCAAAATCGGGGAAATAAAGTACTTCTGTTATTAAAACTTTCCACCTCTATATTTTTAGGTATCTTTCTTTATACCCTCTGTTAACAAAGAGATTGGTTATAAAACTGAATTCTTCCTATTCTACTGGCCCTTATGTACTGTCCTCTTGGAATATTATTCTTCATTAAAAGGGGGGTGATTACTTCCCGGAAGGAATTGCAATTCTGAAACTCAAAAGTCTGTCATTTAGTGACTTCAGTCAGTGATTTGCCAGAAAACACCACATCTTAAGAGAGCATACCAAAAATAATAATAAAAAAAATATGACGCTATACCTATCGACCACTTAGACCAAGAAATCTGAACAAAGCATAAAATAATTGGGGGGGGGGGGGCAAATATTGAAACATGCAGACAGATTTTAACTATTGCTCCTGTAAACTTAGAAAAATGTTGGAATATCAGGATATGTGTTAGCAAGCATTTTACTTAAGGATATGCAAATCTGAAACTCAAATGTCTGCCATTGTTAAGTGACTTCAGTGACAGTGCTTTGCCAGAAAACACCACATTTTAAGAGGAATAGACCAAAACTGTAAGGCAAAAAGCTGGATCCATAATCAACCTGTAAGCACAAAACATCTGGATGAAGCATAACATTTGGGGGGGGGGGGGACAAAGGCAGATTTTAAATATTGCTGCTATAGAAAAATGCTGGAATAACATATATGTTAGCATGCATTTTGCTATGGAAGTCTGAAACTCATATGTCTGTCATTATTTAATGACTTCAGTTACTGATTTGCCAGAAAACGACACATTTTATGAGGAACAGACCAAAAAATAAGGACCTATTACCTGTACTTCATAGTAGCAGAAGAAATCTGGATGAAGCATAAAGTAATGGGGAGGGGGGGGCAAACATATTTTATTGTGGTTGATGTCTTTCTATCCTAGTGATTTTCCAGTATTTAAAAGTTAAACTTACCTGTAATCTTCAAAAATGAGCACAAATAAACCTTAGATCTGATGTGCTAAAATTCAGCCACTCCAGCTCCCACAGCAGCAGCTCCTTTTTGATTTTTAATGCAGTGTTATGGCACCGATCCAACAAACAGAATAGTCCTCTTCCTTGACTTAAATCATTCTTGGGTGCAATAGGCAGTGAATTCTTCCTTCCAGCTTCTCCTCATTCCCGACAGGCTTTCCTCTGTGACTTGCAGCAGATGTCTGATTCTTCTCAACATGACACCATGAGACAAACTCCTCCATCATGCCCCGCTTATATATGGACTATGCGGACTTAATTGAAGATGAAAAGCATATCAGGTCTGTTATTCCAGATATACAAAGCAGGAAATTAAGAAACTGGCTAGCAGCATGCAAATGAGATGCATTAAAGGAATGCTCTGACTGGTTAAGACAACTACAACCAGAACGTAGACTGCTTTACTGCAATTCTCGGGGGGGGGGGGGGCACCCAAATCAGATAATTGGGAGATAAACCTTATTTGAACTTAAAAATGGGTGCTTCCATGTCATTCGGGATGATTGAGAGCTATGCTTGGGATTAATGCTACTGCTTTGCTCCAGGTGAGAGAAGGAATGAAGGGGCACTGATTTCTTGCTGGTGTCTGATTGGGCAGCATGTATGAAAATTCACTGAGTGATCTGGTTGCAGTTTTGGTGAGAACCTCTTCAGGGCCTTTGTGCAGCTTGGCTTTCTGTTGCATCCAGCTATCGTAGCTTTCATCCACTGTATCTAGCATGAGAAGACTATAGAAAGTGTACTTAACCCATCGACATCTGGGTTAATACTATTTCAGATTAGTTCCATTCTTTGCTACTGGTGAAAGAAGGTGACATCTAGGAATCATTGATTCCTAGCTGCGTGCAGCTCTGTTGAGACCAGCACTGTTTCTACTGCCAGACAGAGAGCATCTCCAGTAATCAACTCCCATCCTCATAGGTATTACCCCCCATTCAGCCCACATTGGTAAGCATCTGGAACCATGAGTTTGCGCTTTCCATATCTTTGTAGCCAGTTTTGTTAAAATGGGCATCCTAAGACAGTGTAACATTTGTCTCATGTTTACTGACATCCACCTACTACTAAAACTGACACAGTTTGTGAGACATTTAGTTTTATAATGTTATTGGAGGCAAACCTCTTGCTTAAAACCACTTAAAATAGCAAACAGGCTGTCAGTAATACACAACAGAGACCTACATATGCTTCAGCTATTAAAAGTAACCTAACTAAACCACAAAACCTCCTAAATGTAACCTAATAAACAAGTACATTCGGTAAATTAACAAACACTCAACTCTTGTAGCACCCACCATGAAACATGCATATATGGCTATTGGTGTTTCACTCAAAAGTCCATAAGCAAAGATCCACACAATTCACTATCCTAGTCATAGATTACTCCTTAATGAGACACAGTGA